>NC_055980.1:24190394-24405394 GCF_018492685.1 Alosa sapidissima
AGTCAAAAACAATTGAATCTATGTGTCACACTAGTTCACCTGCAGGTAGCGAGAAGCAAGAGGACAATCTCACATCATAACAAAATCGAACCTACAACGTTGGGATAGAAAGTCATCTGCTTTAGCCACTACACCATGTATCACTGCTGTTGTAAGAGTCTGTGAAGATTATAATACTCAAAGCAAGGCAATACTCGAATTAACATAAATAGCAAGAATGAGCCAAGTAGGGGTCAGTGTCTTAATCAAAATTAAGCTACAGGATAGAGCAATCATTGAATCACGAGATAAACATCCACTTCGCAATTTTTGGTTAGGCGGTTGTGATTTTTGGTTAGGCGCTCCGGACACCAACAGGAACTACCAAGGAACGACACAAGCGCGACTGCCTAGGGGCAGTAGTTCAAACGACCAAACTTTGCGTCCATTGAGAGTTCGAACTTCCTTTTCTAGAAACACCAAATCCAAGAACGATGGAGCGAACTACCAAGCTTGCGACTCAAGTTAGCAAATGACGCTTTCTAGAAATAAGCCCTGGTACGAGAGGACCCGCAGGTTCGAATATCTACAGGCCATACCAGCAGAACGATAGAGAAGTCCAGCACCCTTGTTCCTGTAGCTCCACTTGTCACCCTAACTACACTAAGATCCTCAGCTACAGTCACTAGCTGCTTGATACTGATGAAAATATACGTCTTGTATTGTGTTATCAGTCACTTTAGATAAAAGTATTTGCTAAGTCCACAAGGTAAATGTAGCATCTGTGGACATCGCTAAGTCGTCGTATGTGTGTGTGTGTGTGTGTGTGTGTGTGTGTGTGTGTGTGTGTGTGTGTGTGTGTCTGTTCTCACGTTCTGGTAGTTCCCCTCAAACTCCTGGTTGTGCTGGGCGATGTTTTCCTTAAACTCGAAGAGAACTGCTGCCTTGACGTCCATATCAGTGGACCCTCGCAGCCGCAAGAGTCCCACGAAGGTACTACAGAGAGACGATGAAGACAAGGGGGAGGAGAGGGATGGAAAAGGGGGAAGAGAGATATAAAAGAAGAGAGGAGAGGGATAGAAAAGGTATAAAAGAAGAGATGAGAGGGATGGAAGGGGGAAGAGAGATATAAAAGAGAGAGAGAACAGAGAGTTAGAAGATGGAGGTGAGTAAATGACAGAGAGATGAGAAAAGCCTCCTGAGAGTCGTGTTTTGACCTGCTCAACATCACGTTATTGGTGTCAGCAGGATATGAAGCAGTCTCTGTGTGTGTGTGCACGAGTGTAAATTTGATTGAATATAAGAGTATGTGTGTGAGTGAACAAGTGAAAATTTTATTACATTTGCGAGCGAGCGAGTGAGTGAGTGAGTGAGCGAGCAAACGAGTGAGTGAGTGAGAGAGAGAGAGAGTGAGAGAGGGAGAGAGAAAGAAGGAGAGAGAGAAAGAAAGAGAGAGAGAGAGAGTGAGAGAGAGAAAGATAGTGTGACATGGAGAGAGAGTGATTCCTACCTGATCAGCAGGGCCTCCGGCTTGACTCTCCACACAGCCTCCTGCAGCAGCAGCTGGGAGCAGAGGGCCTGCAGGTGGATGAGACACTGCAGCACGGCGTTGACGTAGCACGTCTGCCCCAGGTTGGGCAGCCTGCAGGGGGAAGGAGACCAAGCCACGTCACCCACCCAACCCAGTGCAAATGTATTTAGTATTTACTGTTTAGTATGTAGTATTTAGTATTTAGTATTTAGTATTTTAGAATCATGTTTATCTTCTACTGCCTCTATTGTACAGTGGAGTTTGCAGGGGGAAGGAAACCAAGCCACGTCACCCACCCAACCCAGTGCAAATGTATTTAGTATTTACTGTTTAGTATGTAGTATTTAGTATTTAGTATTTTAGAATCATGTTTATCTTCTACTGCCTCTATTGTACAGTGGAGTTTGCAGGGGGAAGGAAACCAAGCCACGTCACCCATGGACAACCCAGTGCAAATTTATTTAGTATTTACTGTTTAGTATGTAGTATTTAGTATTATAGTCAGGGCTTTGAACCGATTTTTTTTTCCAATTGGTTCGTTCCGAACAGAAACGGAATTATAACGTTTCCGGTTATGTGTTCCACCAATAAATTGACGTTCCCGAACCGGTTAGAACAAAAAAATACTGTTCCCGGAACGGTTAATTTCGTTCCTGTCAGCTGTTTAATGCTATAGAATTATGTCACATCTTTCTCATCCAGCTTAAACCAAATGTAATAATATTACAACCATTATTAAATAATAATAATTATATTATTATATAATTTACAACAAATTCCAACTGTCGGGGGGAAAGGCCATCCAGTAGGCCTACTCATACCGTAACAAGCCATCTGTGCATTAGGCAAACAGAGGTGTTGGCGCCATTTAGCCAAATGTTCGCTAGTCCATCATTAACGTGGAGTCGACAAATATAGCTATTGTTATTGTGTTTGGAATGAGCGTTTTAATTAACGATGGATCGTAATTTACCCCTTATTTAAGATGTGGAGTGGAGACTTTGTAATCCACCGCTCTTTCTCCATACAGTCAGCGAATGTCTGATGTGATGTCACACAGGAAGTGAACCTCAGCCGTCATGGTAACGTGCGCAGGAAAATAATTACTTTTTTTTTAGGCAACGAAAACTTTGAGGAACGAAATAAAACCGGTATTAACCGGTTACCATTATTTTTAAATAAGTGTTCCTGTTCCAGAACATAAAAAATAATAACGTTTCCGGTTTCGTTCCTGTTCCCTGTAAAATACAAAAAGTTCCCAGTTTTCGTTTTCGTTCCTTGAACCGGTTCAAAGCCCTGATTATAGTATCATGTTTATCTTCTACTGTCTCTATTGTACAGTGAAGTTTGCAGGGGGAAGGACATCAAGTCACGTCACCCACCCAACCCAGTGCAAATTTAAGCAGTATGCCCCGAGAGGCCGTAGGTTACGCTGATTCTAGAACAGCTAAGGGGCGTTGTTATGCACGACGCCGGAGTTCTAAAACCCCCCCTTAGCTGTTGTAGAATCAGCGTAACCTACGGACTCGAATGGCTTATTGCTTTTCTAAAACTGTTGCTATAAATACCTGGCAAAGTTTCATAAAGTAAAGGCAAAGCAACGAGAAATTTAACGATTTATTCATAGATAGTCATTCTTCCAACAAGAAATATATTTCCTTTATCTGAATGGTTGCCAAGCAACGTCGAGACGCAGCTACTTTAACTTTTGTATGAAGTTATGGTAGCGCAGTAATATAGAATGGAATGCGGTCAAGGTGTATGTTTGTGCTGGATTTTACAACGGCATTGAACGCGATTCAGCCAATCACAATCAAGGACCGGAACTATCAGTTTTAGAAGTAAGCCGTAAGCACCAAGAGGCAGTGCTTTACAGTGACTTTACATCAGCTAAGAGGCTAAGAGTATTTTACAGGGGTTTCAATCATGGCTCAGCCCGTCACAATCAAGGAGCGAAACTAACTGCCTATATAAAAACCGCAAACATAATGTGTTCCCGACAATAAAATCAAGTTAGTTAGGCTAATAGATAGAACACCGTCCAGGTATCAGTTTGATTTACCAAATGTGCCCAAGGGTAAATGTGTGTGTGTGTGTGTGTGTGTGTGTGTGTGTGTGTGTGTGTGTGCATTTGTGTGTAAACGGTCTCTGGATGAAGTTGTGACGATGATGTGGTCATTGGGTGACCTACCCTCTGCTCTCCAGCTGCAGGTACTGGTGGAGTAAGGCCTTGGGGGACCTGGGGGTGGTTAGGGCTGAGCAGGGGCTTCTGCTCCTGCCCCTAGATGCTCTGTCTCCAGAATGGCCCATCACCTGGACTGCAAGTCTGTGAAAAGACGAGTTCAGCACAGTTAAATGTTGACATACTGTATGAATGTGCGCTGCGTGATTGTGTCAAGTGTGCAGTAATGACAGCACAAACCGGTCTAGGGAGGAGCCGCTGGTGACCCCAGATAAGGTCACCGTCACAGGGGCATTAGATGATCTGGTGGCCCTGGATGAGGTCACCGTCACTGGGGCATGGGATGATCTGGTGACCCTGGATGAGGTCACCATGACTGGGGCATGGGATGATCTGGTGACCCTGGATGAGGTCACCGTCACAGGGGCATGGGATGATCTGGTGGCCCTGGATGAGGTCACCGTCACTGGGGCATGGGATGATCTGGTGACCCTGGATGAGGTCACCGTGACTGGGGCATGGGATGATCTGGTGACCCTGGATGAGGTCACCGTCACAGGGGCATGGGATGATCTGGTGACCCTGGATGAGGTCACCGTCACAGGGGCATGAGATGATCTGGTGACCCCAGATAAGGTCACCATCACAGGGGCATGGGATGATCTGGTGACCCTGGATGAGGTCTCCGTGACTGGGGCATGAGATGATCTGGTGACCCTGGATGAGGTCTCCGTCACAGGGGCATGGGATGATCTGGTGACCCTGGATGAGGTCTCCGTGACTGGGGCATGAGATGATCTGGTGACCCTGGATGAGGTCTCCGTCACTGGGGCATGAGACGAGCTGGTGATCCTGGATGAGGTCACCGTCACAGGGGCATGGGATGATCTGGTGACCCTGGATGAGGTCACCGTCACAGGGGCATGAGATGATCTGGTGACCCTGGATAAGGTCACCGTCACAGGGGCATGGGATGATCTGGTGACCCTGGATGAGGTCACCGTCACAGGGGCATGAGATGATCTGGTGACCCTGGATAAGGTCACCGTCACAGGGGCATGGGATGATCTGGTGACCCTGGATGAGGTCTCCGTCACAGGGGCATGAGACGAGCTGGTGACCCTGGATGAGGTCTCCGTGACTGGGGCATGAGATGATCTGGTGACCCTGGATGAGGTCTCTGTCACAGGGGCATGAGACGAGCTGGTGACCCTGGATGAGGTCTCCGTCACAGGGGCATGGGATGATCTGGTGACCCTGGATGAGGTCTCCGTGACTGGGGCATGAGATGATCTGGTGACCCTGGATGAGGTCTCCGTCACAGGGGCATGGGATGATCTGGTGACCCTGGATGAGGTCTCCGTGACTGGGGCATGAGATGATCTGGTGACCCTGGATGAGGTCTCCGTCACAGGGGCATGAGACGAGCTGGTGATCCTGGATGAGGTCTCTGTGACTGGGGCATGAGATGATCTGGTGACCCTGGATGAGGTCTCTGTGACTGGGGCATGAGATGATCTGGTGACCCTAGATGAGGTCTCTGTCACAGGGGCATGAGACGAGCTGGTGACCCTGGATGAGGTCTCTGTGACTGGGGAGTTAGAGCAGCTGGTGGCCCTGGATGAGGTCTCCATGACTGGGGAGTGAGAGCAGCTGATGGCCCTGGATGAGGGTCCTCCCTCCTTGTCCTCCATCATGACGTCCTCCTCCTTGAGACTTTGGGGCGTCCCATGCCTTGGGCCTCTCACCCTCTCTGCCCAAACAGGGCTTTCCTGGCAATATGGAACATTCACAACATGGGTCATTTATACATTCTCCTCAAGATTCCCTGCAGCTTTCATCTCAGAGGTCAAATTAAATTGCATGCAGCTTTTCCATGAGTAAACCCGCTGAGCATTAGATCAGGAGAGTCAAACTAAAAGTCCCATCATGGATCATCATCTCCCATAGACTGCCAACAGCATGCACGAGAACAAGCCTTATTTAGATTAGTTCAGCTGACTTCATGCTCAGTATTAATAACTGTATAAACTGGGGCTTAGCTACAGAAAGACCGAGGTTCGTAGAAAAAACATCTACCGGTACCTCCCCCTTCCTCTCCTCCTCCTCTTCCTCCTTTGTGAGGTCCTGAGGGGCATTAGATGTGATGGTGGTGGCAGGGACCTCAGGCTCACATTCTGGTGATGGGGCCTCGTCTTTAATCGGTTCCTCTAGCATGCGGGTGACCCTAAGCAGGAGAAAACAGTGTGTTAGTCAAAAGCACACTAACTCACACATATGGCCACAGTGTGTTTGAGAGAGAGAGAGAGAGAGAGAGAGAGAGAGGGTTCTAAAGTGTCATAAAGCTTACGTCTGAGGGGGGGCAGGCTCTACACTCTTCTTCTCCTTCTTTTTAAATAATCTCCTCAGCCTCTTGAAGATGGGGCGGACCCTTTGTGAGATTTCAGAGAGGGGATTGGGTGGAATAGAAGGAAGTAGATAATCAGAGTAAACTCAATGCAGGTGAATAGAACTAGCTAGCATAAACAGAACCGTAGCCATAGTAACCATTCGCTGTGAGGTGCAATTAACAGGCCTCTTGGACCGCTGGCCTTGACCACTGAGCCCAGTAGCCTACAGTGTACAGTTTCAAGTAGCAGGTCTGGCCCACAGTTTAAACTGAGTTTATTTCCATGTGTTAAGCCATTTATAAAGTGTGGTCCCCACTGTTTATCCTGTACTTTAACTCCTTACAATTTTGAACAAAACGCTTGCATAGACACTGCAAGATGGGCTATCTCTCCTTTACCTCAGCAATGACATGTTTATTGTACCAGTAGTCTGCTGAACTAATCTATAAGCTAGTTACAAAGACACACCCGGAACTACATACTTGAACAGCCCTTGACTCTGGCCAGATGAGATTCAATACAGTTATAGAACCAACATTTATTTTAGGTATGTATGGTTATGGTTATGGGATTTGGCATACGCCTAGACCTAATCTTTACAAACTTTATGACCATATCATTAATTTTACACTAAATAGCATCCCTTGTGTTACTTAGTGCATGGTTTACAATGCAGGATAATAGATTACCTCTGAGGTCTGGGGATTGCAGCCTCTTGTACCGGCACTGGGTGGACTTTCTTGGGCTGGAATACATTGTAAAATAATCTCATTTGTGGCTAAGGTTATGTTTGCTTAGAAGATGCTTAACAACATTACAGTTCCATTAAGAGTTTGATTAGGGCATTGCATAGAAAGATATATAGCCTACCCTGTGAACCCCACCCATAACGCCTTTTCTCCTCGGATTTGTAGGCTACAAATCTCGTGGGAGAGCTATTTTAATATTAAAATAAAAATAGTCTCATCTATAAGGTTTTTAGAGCGATATTGTTATTACCTTCCCAATGGGAAAACAAGGGCAGCACAGCATTGCTCCTGCTAGTTATCCGCTCCAATGACAATGAACTCCAATGACACTTGGCCACTAATGAAAAAATAATAATACCAGCGGCTTTTTACACTCACCATTGCGTCATAGAGATAGCATGGCGTCATAAAGGGGGATATCAGAGAGGCGTTTAATCACCATTCTATCTGCAGCCAAGCGTTAACGTAACACCCTAAGGGTATGTAAACGGCTACTTGTGTGTCGCAGAATCATTTCCATAACCTACTTTTGCGAATAAAATAATCATGAGGAAACAATACTTGACTGACTGAACTGACACTTGACTGTAGGCCTATGAAAACAACACTCACTGATTCACTTGTTTTTTCGTAGCCCATTGGTTTAATTGTTTTAGAATTGTTGGGAGAATTGTTTAAAAAGTGTTACATTGTTTACCATTGTTGTAAGTCGCTTTTTGCTTAAAAAGCTTCAGTCAAATGTAATGTAGGTAGGCCTAATGTAGCCTAAAAAAGGTAAATAAAAGCACACTATGCAAGATTTTCCCCTTTAGGGACCGTTCGTTATTTAAAAACGGGATCACCGGACCCAGATAGCAAGGTGACATTGATATGATGTTGATTTTCCATCCAAATCATCATTTTGGTTGATATTGAAATCTCAATGGTAAATAGACATTGAATCAGCATTACAATCCTGACAAAAACCCGACAGTGCATGAATATCGATAAGAGAGATATCGAAACAACATTGGTTTATAGTTTATGTTGCCATAATCGATAGAGCATCGATACATAGTTCACTAAAAGATATTGAAAAGTCATGGATTTGTGGTTGACTGGGAAATCTTAACGTGGTGATTGAAAAGTATTGGATTTATAGTTGACCGCGCGACGACGTTTGAACTGTCCAGTTCATTTTCAGCAACAGTTCAGTCAGACCAACGGGGGTGTTCAGCTCTCTGTCAAGTTCACTCCTCCTTAATGGTAAGCAAGCATTTATTTATCAAACGATAATGTTTTATTGTAAAAGTGTACTGCATTAAATTCGGTCATGTTTACAGTCTATGTACATCGTACTGTCAGATTTACAAACTGATTCAAATGCTAGGCTAGCTAAATTTACTTGCTGTTGTCAAATTAATGTTTAGGCTAACTTACGTTATGGCAGTTCATCATAATGTTAGGTTAACGTTACTCGGCAGTCTGATTTATAATTAGGTCCTACCTTTGTTGTCAGTAAGTTACAGTTTATTATACTCATGATAATAAAATATGAAGTAGTGCTAGGCCTACCGGTAACGTTAGCTTCTAGGCTGTCAAAATGATAGGCTGAAGATGTGCTGCTGGTTTACGTGGAGATTTAGCTAACATTTATGTAACTCCTGGTGATCATATTTTTGTGAGTTTTTAATAGGCTAACTTTAGCAATACTGATATAAGTCAACTTTAAGTCATATCTGACTAGACTGCTATCATTAACCGTTCATTGGGCAGCAAAAGTGTTCGGACGAACAGAGCTGCCCAAATGGCTGGTGCTGCTAGCAAACACGGCATGTTCAATGAGCTCACCCAGCTTGCGAAACTGAATTATTCTAACACCATCTTCAGCCTGGCATTTTGACAGCAAACTCAACAAACATATAGAATATATATTCTATGATTATTCTAAAGTTTCAATTATAAGTAGCCTTCAGTTGAACATATTTATCTAACACTGTCTATCTCTTTTTCTTCTGTTTCTGTTAGGTGCCACTTCACTCTGCTACTGGATGGTGGAGGGCTAACTGCGAACGGGTGGTCTATGAATGCTATACTGAATGGATGGCAGGGAAGCACAACACACGTGAATTTCTAAATGAAGAAGAGTTAATAAATGCACTTGATTTTCAAACTGATAAGTTGTCTGGTTATTTATGCACGATTGTGTAGCCTAAACCAGCCATACTAGGCCTAGTCAAATTTATCCTGGCTGTATAAAGCAGGATGTGAATTTCCCAATATTTTTCCAGATTAAACGTGGTTTACTGAGGTTTAATATCAATTGAAATACCATTGAAATCGCATTGATCTTTAGTTTGGTTGTAATTTCAACGTTGTTTCAATATTCATTTTAATTGAAATACCATTGAAATTCCGTTGATCTGTAGTTGGAATTTCAACATTGCTTCAATATTAATAGAGGGTGCAAAATGTTATAGGATCAATGTTTAAGTGCGACGTTGACTCAATGATTTTAACATTGACAAAATAATGTTGATTTAACATAGATTCAATGAGTAATTGCTATCTGGGGAGGGTTTTTTAGTGCTTCGGTCAAAAGTTGCATGACCTTTCCCTGCCTGCTATATAATTTTCAACGACCCTCCAGCAGTTTTTTCAAAAAATGATATGACCCTCCCCAGCCAATTGTCGATGTCTCCGCCCACGCTCTTACACGCTAAGAAAACACATCAACATATGCTACTGCCTTTATACCAACCTCTGCTTTCTGATCTTACACATCACACTTCACCAAGATGGTGGCCATTTCAGTAGATTTACTCACTAACATTGTTGTGAAAACACAATAAGCATGGAAACGAAAAGCACACTTCCTGCAACTGCATTAGCCTACTTGAAAAGTTACTCCTCTAGTAAGTATTCACATGAAATAAAACAATAAAGCATTGAGACCATTCAACAAAGCACACTGGGTAATAACAAATTCAACACATGAACTTGTTGCTATGGACTCGTCTCTAGGCTTCCTCAGTCATTGTAGCTAAAGCCGCCAAAGCTGAACATTATCCAAAACTCAATTTCTCAGATGAGCGTCAATTTGGGAGCTTGCTACACTCTTTCCTTCTCAAATGACTTGAAAAGTCCGTTTGCACAATTTAACAAATAATCACAGGGACCGAAAAATACCTAACATGACAATTTTTTTTTATCATTTTAACGTTTCCCCGCTGTCTTGCCGTTTTAATATTTGGGCAGGAACGAGGTCAATTGGTAGAAATGCTTGTCAAAACGTTAAGAGCTGGATGTGTGGATGAAGGACAAGTATGCTTTATGTTAAGCACACTGTTTAAAGTTAGGCTATATAAGTAAACCAAAGTTAAATTTAGCTTTTTTAGGGCTGGATAAAGTTGACCAAATGGATATAGGCTGTTAGGCGTGAATAAAGTAGACTACTTTGTTGCTCCAACCCTTCCAACGTTAATGGGGATATTGACATTTTCCGTATTTTGCGTGAGAAACCCGGGAAATCTCCCTTATTTTCATTGTTCAATGTTGACAGAGCTATGGAACGAAAGAGAACGTTATATGGCGACAGAAATCAACAATCAAACAAGCCACTTTGATTTTTTGCTGTTTTCAATAATACAAAAAATGGGTGACCCTCCCTCCTAGACAAAAAAAAGTTAGGTGACCCTCCCCTCATCAAAGAATAAAAAGACATGACCCTCCCCTATTTTCCTCCGGTGACCCCGTTTATAAATAACGAACGGTCCCTTACGAAGCCAATTTGATGGTAAATGAACTAAGTAGTAGTAGTAGTAGTAGTAGTAGTAGTACAACTCAGAAAAAGAAAAACGTTGTGTAAAATGCAAATAAAAACAGAATGTGATAATATACAAGTCTCGTAAACCAATATTTATCAGCAAAAAGGACATAGACAATATATCAAATGTTGAAAATGAAAATTTGGACTATTTCATGGAAAATATAGCCTATGTTAATTTTTAATTTGATGCCAGCAACATGTTTCAAAAAAAGTTGTGATGGGAGCATGTTTACCACTATGCTGCTTCACCTCTTCATTTAAACAATTCCGAAAAAGTTTATGAACTGAGGAGACCATTTGCTACAGTTTTGAGAATGAAATGTTATCCCATTACTCCCTGATATAGGATTTCAGTTGCTCAACAGTATGGGTATTCTTAGTTTTTCATTCCATTATGCACCTAATTTGACAAATCTGGACTGCAGACAGGCCATCTTAGCACCTGGACTTAGCACTGGATTCCTCTATCGAGAAATACTATATATTTAAATTAGGGCTTTCAATTGATTAAAAAAATAATCGAATTAATTACACACTCTGTGATTAATTAATCTAAATTAATCGCATATATAATTTTTGCTGTGACAGTATTTGAAATATTTAAATTCAAATCGAATCATTGAATAATCAGCATTAGTGACATTAAAGTTCAAAAACTCTTTTATTATTATTTTCACTGTTCAAATAATGGGCATATTAATCTATGATATGACCTAATATGCTGAGAAAATAAATTAAAAAGTGCTTCGGGAAGAAGTTTTTTTTCACTACAAGGCATTTCAGGCCACCGATATAACCTAGGGGACACAATGAAAATAAACTAGATGTACCGCAGAGCGGTACAAAATATGACCGCCGCCCAGTCCAGCACATTTTTTCCACAAAAATAAATCACGCTGAAAGGCCTATATGATTCTAACTGTCTCACTAAATTGCATTATCCACACTCAATTCTCACTGGTATCTGCTAGACAACAAGTACCAAAACATGATTAGTTCATAGATTTCACATGTAAAATTCATTTTATACAACCCCACCCCCATCTTGCCTGTTCATAATTCTGAGAAATTCTTGAATTGTGTGCATGTGTGTGTGCACACGTTTATGTTTATGTGTGTGTGTGTGTGTGTGTGTGTGTGCGTGCTTGTGTGTTTGTCTGCGTATGTGTGTTTGTGCATGCGTACATATGTCTACTGTGTGAGTATGTGTCATATGATTACTGTGAATGTATGTGTGTGCGTGTGTATCTGTTTATGCACATGTGTGCACATGGAATGGGTTAACATGACCCCTGGAGGCAAACATACAGAAAAAATTGGTCATCCTAGCCCTACGGTTCTCAAGATATTCACAGAAAACTGTGTCTGCCCTACCCTCCTTTCAGGGGGTCTAGTCCAGCAGGGGGCTACAGATCAAAACGAAAAACGATGGTTCCATGCTATCCATGTGGGGTTACATGTACATGCCCACCAAGTTTCGTGTACCCCGGTCTTTCAGTGTCCCAGGAATCATTGTTGGTGTACGGTCACTAAATGTACACATAAATCATTTTATTGTAAGGCCCCCCATGGACGAAAGTTCACAAAACTTGGCATGCATTTGGAAGGTGTTATAATGATCCTACACTTTCAATTTCGTGCAGTTTTGACCATGTCAGCCAGCGATATTGTGATGAAAACACCTATTTTTCTATCTACACCATTTTTTGCTTTTTAATTTTTAACTAGGTGCCGCTATACATGAAATAAGTGGTAATGGGATGGGTTGACATGCCCCCTTAAGACCAACATACAAAAAAAAGGTGGACCTCCTAGGCCCTACGGTTCTCGAGATATTCACAGAAAACTGTCTCCGGCCACCTACAGGCCAGTTGGTGTATAGTAACATAAATTAATTTATTGTGTGGCCCCCCATGAACGGAATTCCACAAACTTGCATTCAGAGGGTGTCATAATGATCCTACATTTCCAATTTCGTGCAGTTTTGACTATGTTAGGTCACAGATACCTGCGATTACAACACCTAATTTGTACTTTTTTGTGTTTAACTAGGTGGCGCTATACATGAAATGAGTGGTTATGGAATAGGTTGACATGGCCCCTTGAGATCAACATACAAAAAAAAATGGTCCTCCTAAACCCTACGATTCTCGAGATATTCACAGAAAACTGTGTCTGCCCTACCCTCCTTTTGGGGGTCCAGTCCAGCGGGGGGGGCTACAGATCAAAACGAAAAACGATGGTTCCATGCTATCCATGTGAGGTTACATGCCCAAGTTTCGTGTACCCCGGTCTTTCAGTGTCCCGGGAATCCTTGACGCTTCGCTGTGCGGCGGTCATAATTAACACTCCCCTCAATGTCAACACTATTTCTTTGCATTGATGTGCGACTTTAGAGTCGACGAACTCCAGTGATATGCAAATTCCTTGCTGCAGACATTGCAGAGCACTTTATTTTAATCAACACTTTATATTTTTAACACCATCAGGCCATTTTTTAAAAGTAAATGTTCCAATCAATGATCTAGGCAGCACATTTTCTTCTCTCTCCTTCATTTTACAGTCTAATGGTTACTGACTAGAACGGCTCGGGGTCAAAGGTCAATCTGCACTATTTTTTTTAATCAGTTATTTTTTCTCAAATTAATTAATCGAAATGATATTTTGACAGCTCTAATTTAAATATGTGCAGAATTCATTTTGGCATTGTTTTCCTGAAATATTCAAGGTCGTCAATTTTGCATTTTAGTGGTATCTCTGTGTAACTATTACTCTCATCTGGTGGCTCCTTTGGATCAGTCTGAATAGGGAAACTAGCCTACACTTTTTTAATTATTAGGGGTCAAAGCTAGCCTGGCGAGCCAGACCCACATTAAAATGTAGGGTCTGGGCACTTACCGTTCGCAGTGCTCAGTCCGAGGGGCGGGATAATCAGTTGACTTTCAAATTCCCTCTGCACGCAATAGGACGCAATATGATATTTGTTTTCAAGTAGCAGGGAATTCAAGCCAAACCGTTGCATTATGTTAAGCCCATCAAACGACTCTATACACGATTTCAATGCCCTGATTAAGTTTCGATTTCTGGAGCTCACAAGCCAACGGAGAGTTGCTAGACTAGCCCTGGCAGCAAATGTAATTTAGATTTCTAGGCTAGGTCAAAGCAGCGAAGCTGTTCTGATTTTTTACCCTTTCATGAAATTATGTTATAACTGTAATAGGTACACAGTCAAATTCTTTACCATAGGTCCCAAATTAGTGCATGATCTCAAACAACAGGAATTACCCATTTATGTCCATAGGGGGTGCTATAATAATCACATTTACCTTTTTGCTCATATCTCCAGAACTAGCCTACGCCAATTTGACCATGGACAATTTTCATGGCCATTTTCAAAAAACTCAAAAGTGAAACTAATCTATCTCCTCCCAGACCGCTGTTCCGATTCCCATACAATTAGGTACACATCACCTACAGACCAAGCCTAACAGATTGGCTTTTTCTGAGTTTTTAAGTGTCAATTAACATTAATAATGATTTTCTAGGGTCCAACCCTATTCAAACTTGGTACATGCCCACAAAATTTAATGAAATTCTGTTCTTGTGGGGGTACAGACACTACATTTTCACCAAATTTTCACCATAGGTCCAAAAAAGACCCATTTCTGACCGCAAATTTACGTTTTTGCTCATATCTCCATGGAATTTTTGACAAATTATTCATTCCACATCAGTTCCCGCATCTAATGAATCCAGCCACGCCCATTTCCATCAGTCATATTTCCCCACCATTTTCAAAAAACTTAAAAACAAAACTAATCTATCTCCTCCTAGACTGTTGTTCCGATTCCTACGAAATTTGGTACAGTTCACCTTCAGACCAAGCCTAACAGATTGGCTTTTCCCGATTTTTGATTCGTCACTCCGATTCACGGTTATGCATCAATCCACTTTTGAGGTGTGGCCTATAATTATTGTATCGCCTATATAATTTCTTGTAAAGGTCCTATCCTATTCAAACTTGGTAAACACACAGTCCATACTACATTCTCTGGAAGCACACCACATTTTGTACAATTTGGTCTATAGGGGGCACTACAGCCCCCACCTTCATTCTGCTAAAGGTCACTTCTTGCCATTTCACTTGGACGCTGACAAGCTCCACTTGCAGATATATTTATTATTATTATTATTATTATTATTATTATTATTATTATTTGTTGTTATGGACCATGCACAACATTCAACAGAAATGCTACTGGACTTGTCCTAAGGCTATTTGTCCACCTGCAGTGCTCTGGCATGTGCCCTCTTGCAAATGCGACTCGCCCTATCGCCCACTCCGCTCAGCCTGGGCCGTGGTGGAGATGGAACTCCCTCCCCAGCACGGTGATCAGTCAGGCCTACTCTTTCTAATGCTTTTGACCTGGCGTGTGGTGGAGATGGAACTCCCTCCCCAGCACGGTGATCAGTCAGGCCTACTCTTTCTAATGCTTTTGACCTGGCGTGTGGTGGAGATGGAACTCCCTCCCCAGCACGGTGATCAGTTAGGCCTACTCTTTCTAATGCTTTTGACCTGGCGTGTGGTGGAGATGGAACTCCCTCCTCAGCACGGTGATCAGTTAGGCCTACTCTTTCTAATGCTTTTGACCTGGCGTGTGGTGGAGATGGAACTCCCTCCTCAGCACGGTGATCAGTTAGGCCTACTCTTTCTAATGCTTTTGACCTGGCGTGTGGTGGAGATGGAACTCCCTCCCCAGCACGGTGATCAGTTAGGCCTACTCTTTCTAATGCTTTTGACCTGGCGTGTGGTGGAGATGGAACTCCCTCCCCAGCACGGTGATCAGTTAGGCCTACTCTTTCTAATGCTTTTGACCTGGCGTGTGGTGGAGATGGAACTCCCTCCCCAGCACGGTGATCAGTTAGGCCTACTCTTTCTAATGCTTTTGACCTGGCGTGTGGTGCCCTAACAAGACCTGGTGAGACTGCCACCTAGTGATAAACCACGAAAATAAATAGTCTGGTTTTGACCTGACATGCATGCGTAACTGATTCGACCCAAGGCGACAACCTGTCAAGTTATGATAAAATGTCCAGATTGTGCGTTTTCATGAGTGTTTGATCGTCATTTATTTCAGTTCTGTTCATGATAGAGTTCCCAAAATCGCACATAAGATGTGTCTATTTTCGTAATTTAAAAAAAAAAAAAAGAAAATGCAATATTGTGTTTTTGGCACTCAACGCATTTTGGCACTCAATGTGTTAATAGAGCATGAGTGAACACACAAACAAAAAAGAAATGTATTGTTTTGTCCAAAAGCACATATAATGAGACAGAGCTAAAAGTCAAATCCTGAGGTGGAAAAGTCCGGCGTCAGACAGTCAAAATCCTACCGTGCGTAAGTAAAGCCCACAGAATATTTATTGTATAACCCCAGCCAAAATTTGTCTATGCTGTGATAACACATCTGCGTATTCAAATGAAGTCTCATATGTCCAGCCCAGCATTGATAGTCAACCAGAACCAGATGACACCCAGCGAGTCACGCAGAACCAAGAAGCTTCAGAGAAAAACCTCAGTTGTCAAGTAAGTGCGACTCACAACCTGATGTCCATTAAATATTGCATGTTCACAAGTTAGCCTCATTCTTACTTGCATTTTTCATTAAATTACACTCATTTCATTTCATGAATGGGTTTCAGGTCACATCTTGGAAAAACATACAGTAGCTATTCCTTGAATTCAACCGTCGTCATGAACAACACCTTTGACATCTTCTGCACTGAGCTGTTTGTAGGTCCTTTGATTTGGGCCATCTTCTGTGTGCCCTGTGCATGTGTGGGTGCTCCTGCCAGCGTGTGGCTTCTGTGGGTGCTCGTTCAGAGGCAGCGCAGCGGCTCGTCCAACAATGTTTACATGCTCAACCTCACCATCATGGACTTACTTTTCAACCTGTACCTAATTCCTAATGTACTCAATTTTTATGTCTGGCATGACCTCATCTTTTTAATGGTAGCTGTGTTCTTTGCCAGTTTCAACATGTGTGGATGGCCTTTGTTTAAGGCGTGTATGTGTGTGGACTGCTTCATGGCTGTGGTTCACCCAATTACATACATGAAGATGAAGCAGGGGAGATACAGGATGGTCATCTGCGTATCAGTCTGGGTTTCCACACTGGCTTATGGGTGTTGCTATTTGTTTATTGCACATGGCAATGCCATCCCATTTACACTAGGTCTTTCAGCTCCTGTTATTGCCTTCTGCAATCTCTCTACCCTTTGCACTCTGAGAAAGCCGGATCTGTCAGGAAAGAGTGATGTCCACCCACAAAAACAGAGTGCTATGCAGACCATCATCAACAGTCTCGTCATGGCAACAGTGTCCTACTGTACCTTCCTCCACTTGTTGGACTGATTGGAAAATACAACCAGAGTTTTATTGAGTTTGTCTGTGAGGTGGAATATCCAAGTTACATCCTTGCAACCTTAGGGAGCACCATCATGCCTCTCCTCCACCTGGGGAATCTGGGACGCCTGAAGAATATCAGACTGTGACAGAAATGAGTGAATTACAAAGTATCTGTCCATTATATTGCAGCTGTTGCCGCCACTCACAAGCCAATCCTTGGCCTGGAAATGAGGCAAATAAGCAGACTAGTAGAGCACTTCTGTCTCAGATACCGTGAAATTAGTACCTGGTTTTTCCACTAGCAGACTACAATACTGTAATCATTTCTGGGCTTCCCAAGAATAATTTCCAGTCTAATGCAGGCACACATGTACACATTAAGAGAAAGTAAGAGAGCCTGCAGGACACACACATTATAAAGCCCCTTCATCACTTGGTTGTTAGTTTTAAAAGTGAATAACAAAAATAAAATCCTTTTATTACTTTTTAAATAAACCTATGGATTTGTATCTTTATGTCTGCTTTTAATGTACATCCCTGTGGATCCAACTTTGACAAATTGTTTTTATTACGCATAACAATTTCCTTATTTTCAGGACTTGATTAATGTTGTTTTAGTGAACTGTAGACCTGAATGATTTTCTGTCAATCAGTTTAATGTTTTGTTCCATTCATTTGTTCATCAATGATTAAGCATGGACTCTTACTCTATGCAGGCTCTGAATATATTTCTGCTAGTTGGATTATTGATTATTGACATTTTGCATACTTTAGAGCAGATTATCTTCTTTTTCTTTTGTGTAGGTGTGCACAGACAGTGCTGTGACCACACAACAATATCAATTGTCTTTTTACTTGATAAATAAATAAATAAATAAATAAATAACTGGGTGTATGTAATGACTGTAAATAACTGGGTGTATGTAATGACTGTAACCTGTAATAGTTTGTGTTGCACTGAAAAAATAGGGAAATGGGGGTTGTTGAATTTACAAAAATGCATTTATTATATTTAACATGATTATTTTATGTTCCCTCTCCAAACATGTATTAATCGTGTAGAGCTATTTTAATCTTGAGAAATGTCAAATGTATGAATTTAAGTTATGTTAGGCGAAAATAAAATTATTATGTTTTGTCTAATGACTCCGCCCACTGGCTTTCAGCAGCATGCCAAAACGCCAGAACAAGTATTTTGTGTCCGCCATTTTTCCTCGGCAAGAAGTTGGAAGCGCTGTCCGTTGGTCCATTTCAAGATCGTTCATTTGGAGAGCTGTGTATAAGGTAAAAGTAATTAAATCTTACAAAATGTTTGCCAAGTACTAAGACACATTTTTTCCTCACAAAGTAAATGGTTTTATTTGCTAGTAACGTCGAGAAACATGAGTAAGCTAGTGTGCTGCAGGTTAGTGCTCAGTTAGCTAACATAAACGTTATTAGGTTAGTGCAAAATGCATCATAGTATTAGGGCTAATGTTTCTGGAAATGTGCTTGCTTATAGTATGTGTTTGTATAGTATGAACATGTGTGTAGTTCAAATATGTTTGTTGTTGCTCTACACTTAAAACTTTGAAGATAACTTTTTTTAATTTAGTTGAATGGGGTAGTAGTTTAGCTTCTACTATGGGGAAATGTAGCACTATTTCTAGCAAGGCGCCAATTTGCTGCTCCTCTCACTAATGAGAGTGCACGTTAAAACTACACGTGGACAACAGCGTTTTCAGAGGCTGTTGATTGCTTAATTTCCAAGCTAAGACAAATATCTTGGTCTGAAAATAATCTACACGAGATGCTGCAGTTGTTGGTATCAGTCTCTTTGTCATTGCACGGCTTAAAAAGGTTTTAAAAAACACTCCAAACATAGTCATTATCTTAAGGCAGCAAGTATCTCTAGCCCTTTTGAGTGCTGTTGGTTTCTCTCTCTTCCCCTGCATCTACTTTTTCATACTTGCATGGAGTTGTGGACCTTGTGTAATTTTTTTGGGTTCTAGTAATACTGATCTGTTTTTTTGGTTACAGCCAAAATGCACTATAGCCTACATAAGAAACATGCATTTAACAGTCAATTAACTCCAAGGGCTTTGGCTTGTTCTGTGTGGATTCTGTGTTCTAGTAGCCTAGAAATCTAGACGCGCCCCTAGCGGCTAGTCTAGCAACTCTCCGTTGGCTTGTGCAAGTACAGCTCGCTGCAGTCTGCGGGAAGGCGAGGCTTGACATCAAGCCCCGCCCACATCCAACTCAGCCATGTTTTCTTTGCCTACGTCACTCCCCATACGCTTTGGCTTTAGGCCTACTGCCGACAGCCCGGTAGTAGTGTTAATTTTGTCACCTATTTTTAATTTAGTCTTAGTCTTAGTCTTGTGACGAAATGTCCTTTTTAGTCTTTGTCATATTTAGTCATTCAAATATCATTTTTGTTAGTCAAGTTTTAGTCGACTAAAAGTCTCGTCATTTTAGTCTAGTTTTAGTCATAAGAAAACTAAAGGTATCTTAGTCTTAGTCAGTTTTAGTCAACACATTTTAGTCTTTTTTATAACAAATTATTTCTGATTACCATTTCAGTCAATTGTTTCACACATCTCAATTTTCCAACAATATTGTGTGTCCACAGGGCTACTCGTCTGTTATAATTACTCATTCTGATTTTTTGTCAGTCAGTATGTTTACATGCACATGTAAGTCGAGTTACAGTTATAGCTCGGCTGGGATTTGACCATAGACAGTAAAAGATTTGACTGGACCACTGTCATATTCGTAGACCAGTGTTTCTCAAAGTGTGGTCCGGGAATCACTGGTGGTCCGCAAGCTATCTCAAGTGGTCCGTGAGCAGACGTGGTAAAATATAATATAGATGAGTTGTTTGCAATATTGAACCAACTTGTATGTAAAAACAGTTCTGCAACACTATCTATGTAAGATATGCCAGTTTAAATCATACAGTATGAATCCACACAATAAGCAAAGTGCAAAGACAATAAGCAAGGTGGTTCAGTGAGTAGGCCTATAGTGTAGACTAATTACAGTATAGGCTACTGTTGAAGTAGGTCTAGGTCTAATCTTTTTTTTTTTTTAGCTAGGGTTAGTTAAGTGGTCCTGAAACTGAAAAAGTTTGAGAAACACTGTCGTAGACCAAAGTATTAATGTTTTACTCCGCCTCGCTAGATGGCGATATGCGCCCAAACACAACACATTCCCCAAACAGACTCTCCATCTTAGCCATAGCTAACTTGCTAGCGAACGTTCCATATTAGCTTACTTGCTAGCAAACTTTGCATCATCAGTCTAACTAGTTAAATAGTTGACATTACATGATGAACATTTTCGTATGGACATTCTGGTGGATGTTAATTTGTATGAGAGAAGCTTCAACTTCTGGGTATGTAGCATTGTGGCATAAAGCTTAGGTAGTTAGTTGGTAACTCTGGCAGAAATCTCCAGTGTTCATGTTCCATGTAGTTTCGTGTTGCAGCCACAGGTTTGCAGCAACAGCACGTAGACTAGCCTACAGGAAAGCATGAACTCATTCGGAATATTTTGAAAACGTAACAGCTAGATATTTGTCTTCTCATTTTGTATACGAAAATGAAGAGAGATTTTATCTTAGTTCTTATTTCATGCAAAACATTTTAGTCTCGTCTTTTTTCGTCAACAATAATTCATCTTAAGATAGTCTTAGTCAGTGTTTCAGGACATTACTGCCGTCTCGTCATCGTCTCGTCTTAGTCATGAAAAAAAAGGTCGTTGACGAACATATTTCCTCTCGTCTAGTCTGACGAAATTAACACTACCCGGTAGCGAATTATATAGTATATTGTTTCATATTAGATGATAGAAACTGATGATTTAGGCTAAACACAAATTACATTTCATGCAACAACAGTGAATTTTTCATGTAGGCCTAGGCTAGTTACTCTAATTAGGTTCGTGTAGGCCTACTTTTTCATTCATTTGATTTCCGGTTTTGAAACCATGCACATTCACATAAATTGGTCATTTTAAATATTGATGACAATGTGTTCAAACGGAAAACGAGCCATATTTCATTTAATTTAGCCCTCAAAAGTAGAATGGTGTGTTGTTTCATTATCATGGACTATCAGTTTAACAGCAAGAATTCTCCATTACAACCAAATAGCCTACAAAGGGGCAATTTTGCTTTATTGACAACAGGTGAACCAGAAACATGCATTGTGTAACGTTAACCGGTTAGCAGCTAGATCAAGCTCGACATCCTCATCTCAAATATAGGCTACTGCCCAGATAGCAAGCAGCTATCGGACCACCGGTAGATAGCTACTTGTCAGCAACGATGGTAACGTTAGGCCACCGGCAGTCCGCCGTATAAATGAATAAAGAAAAGGTTGTCAAATCTGAGGCTCGTTAGCCCAGCGGACCGCGGTAGAACCGATGTGCAAAAACTCAGCGGTCCGCCGGCGACAGCGAAACCGGTGGCCCGCCGGCATGCCTATTGCCATCTGGGTGGTTAACTTTGCTGGCTAGCTGTGGTTTGAATCCACAGTTTACGTGTTGAATTACACAATAAAACGTGTTTTGCAGTAAGTTGCTGGTTTGTAGAATGTAGCACTAGCAGCTCGCCCAGTCTCGTTGCGAGTCCTGGCTCTCTCTGCCGACTGCCTCCCTCTCTCTCGCTGCCAGCAATTTTAAACTGCGTGACGTAATACAAAAAAACATGGCTGACTTGGATGTGGGCTGGGCTTGATGTCAAGCCCCGCCTTCCCGCAGGCTGCAGCGAGAGGCTCCTCGGCTTGTGAGCTCCAGAAATCGAAACTTAATGAGGCATTGAAGTCGTGTATAGAGTCGTTTGGTGGGCTTAACATAATGATTGATGGCAGAGTTGCAACGGTTTGGCTTGAATTCCCTGCTACTTGAAAACAAATATCCTATTGCGTCCTATTGCGTGCAGAGGGAATTTGAAAGACAACTGATTATCCCGCCCTTCCCGGCTACTCTGTATGTTAACATTACCTATTTCAGCCATAACAAATTTCACATTACCAAGCTGACATATCTACAATATACTCTGTTCAATCATTAAACTAGCTTCAGCTCACATAAATGTTCCAGACTATCTTCTAGTTTAGCTAGGATAATTATTTTGATCAATGTCCATGATTTTTACCTCAAAAGCTAACTACCAAGGAAAACTAAATTAATTTGCAACATGAATAATATTATGTAATTATGTAATAATATTGTTTGTTCATAGTCAATCTGTTTACCTGTTAGAATATGTCGGTTGAAGTGCTCTCTACATTGTGCGTACTGTGGCCTGTAGCAACAACTCTCTAAAGCAGGGTTTTTTCAACCAGCGGTGGTATTGCAGGTGGTCTGTGAAAATGGTCTAGGGGGGTCACCTGTGGATAATTCTGTGCTGTGAAGAAATGAAATTAGCCACATATCTCATGAAATAACAACTAATAACTGAATAATACAGGGACAACAAAGAAATTAATTGGGATACATAAAAAAATGAATATTTTGATGTTTTGTTTACCTTGACCTTTACATAAATGCATTTTCTTGAACTTTGGTGGTTTCAAAGTTATCAGATACAGAATGGGCACCCAAAAGTTAGTGGGAAATGACACCTTAAGTCAGGGGTCTCAAACTCAAATGAGCTGGGGCCAATTCTGCCAACGTCATCTGATTGGAGGGCCGGCTATTTCTGAAAATGCAATGTTCTTTTTTTCAAATACCACACAAAACTGCAAACAGAAAGTGCAAGTGTTTTTATCTAGTTTTAGACACCTGTGCTAGCAACCTTAGCTTATAAATAAAATAATGATAAAATAAATATTAATACAAATTATAAAATAAATGAAAAACATAAAAACAGGTATGTGTGTGTGTTTCACACCAAATAAAAATATTTCCTCTCATAACTTTTTTAAACCTGGCAAACTAAGCATCAGGGTTAAGAAAGCCATTGCCAACACCATTGGATTTTTATATCAAAATTTCAAAAGGTCATGGCTTGAAAGTGGTCAGAGATAAAGTCCTACTGTAAATGTAAAAATATTTGAGCAAAACAAAAGTTTATGAAGGGGGTAAATTTACCCATCTAATTTGTCACTGGATGGCAAGCACCTCAAATTATGCACCTTTCAGTAAATACTGGATGAACATATTTAAGCAGGTTTACTTTCCTTTTTTCATATTACCCACATAACAAATTAACAGGAAAACACCTACGATGTATACCAACACCTAAGATGTTGTGGTTTAGTAATAGATTACTACAATATAGGCCTACAATAAAGTATTCTGGTCAAACAGTTCCTATCGCGGGTAATCTGCAGTACCCAGAAGTTCGCATCATATTGCGGGTGACTTTGTAGTTCTTTAGAGCCCTATTTCTAATAGCCCTGCTGTCTGTACCACATCCATTACGGACACTATCATCACGATTACCACTGCAACCTCCAAGCTATGTTGGGCAGAGGGTCAAAACAAGCATGGTATGCTTAGTGGACACCGTTGTATACACGCACCTCCATTCACAGACGCACCGTGACTATCACTGTCATAGATGATCGATCATAATCTCCAAAAGGATATTCTCCTTCAGAATTAGAATAGGTGAATAACATAGCTTACCTAAGACTTCATCACACGTGAACGTTTTTCAACATTTGGTGTAGGCCTATTTCTGCTTAATTTCTGCTTCAATTTCTGCAACACTATGGCCTGCATCGCTTCCGCGTCATTACAAATGCACGTCTTTGTGTTTCTCGCGTGTAATACAAGTATTTCCTGAAAACTTTGCGCAGCGATTTTGGGTTTGAATCAAGCTCTGGATGTCTTGCACATAGTGGAGCAGAGTAGGCCTACAAATGAGATTTGTTACCGTACCTGGATCTATCGTCTTTTTTTAATTAGTATCGTTGTTTGTCGCAATTAATAGCCTCAAGGGCCGGATTACATTATTATTTTGTCATACGTCGCGGGCCGGAATTGGGCAGGACGCGGGCCGGGTGTTTGAGACCCCTGCCTTAAGTGTTTTTCTACTGTGTTTGGTTCCAACGTGAGGCACTTTTGAATATTATTGGCGGCCATCTTGGATTTGACCTCTCCCGGGCCTCAGAGGTCAAATTTGACTTTCCTCCCAATCTGAAAATAAACCTCATGGTATAACCTAACTATGGTAAAAGTTTCATGTTTCTTTCAAAAAGTGCACAATTTTCATGGTTACCCGCTGTACTATTCAAAGTTGTCGAGAGTGTGCGAGTGGAACGTCTATTGATGTTGAGAAGAGGAACAACAGGGAGGTGGAAGGGAAGACATTTGCATACAAGAGAAAATAAGTGGTACGTGAGACACCCATGATCAACGACTTCAAGACAAGATGGCCTGCGCTCTTTGAAGTATATGAGTTAGGCTATACGATTAATGTGAAATCATAGTCTTGAGACTTGTCTTTGACTAGGATGAGACCAGCAACTCCCAAAGTAGTCTAAAGATGTGAGCTGGTAGTTTTTCCTCAAGTCTTTCCAAAATCTCCTGATGTGTGGAAGTCTTTAGAGATGGTGTTTTCAGGTTGTCTGTAGTAATCACTGTGATAACTAAGCGATTTCTCTGTCTGTTCTTATTCTTGTTTTCAGATCAACGCAGAATTTAAGCGGATCACAGCCCCTGCCCCTGCAGTCTAGGTTTCTTTCACAGCTAGATTTGCTGACAAACTTCTGAAGCTGTTTGAAAAGAGAGGAGGGCAGATAGGCAAGAATCTACGGAGCATTTCGTCACAAATGAGTCAAGTAAGAAAAACTTTTATGGGAAGGCAATTTTAGTGTTGTACTATATGTTTTAGAAAAATGCATGTTTTCATTTTCTTATCCTACTTGACAATGCAGGCCGGGAATGCATTCTTAAGGGGCTTTGTGTTTACCTCAGTGATGACCCGGCAAATCTCGTGTGAGAGTTTGTGGTGAGTAAGAATTATTTCATTTTTCATGCTGAGCACTGAAATACAGTATGCCAGTATACAGTCATGGGCGAAAGTTTTTAAGAAAAATTCACACTTAGAGGTTTTTTGATGCTTTTGATGAACAACGAGATGCTTTTATCAGTACGAAAGACACTTGTTGTGAAGGGGTGCTAATACTTTTGACTGTGCAGTATTCATTTCCCACGGCATTTTGGTAGTATTTTGTGTTGAATTTGGGGCTTTAGTTGTGTTGAGCTATTGAAATGATCCTGTTTTTTTTTTTTTTTAAACCTCCAAAAGTGTGCGAGTTTTGCTTGGAAACTAACATTGCCAAAAACAGAAGAACAGAATAACCAGCCAGTGGGTCGGATATCAATATAAAGATAAAGTTCTCACACTTGGTTCCTTATTATTGTGCACTCTGCAGGGAGAAGATGAATTCATGCCATCAAGGAGCCACCAAGGAAACCACAATGGGGATCTATGTTGTGAGGCATGATGCCACCAGCAAACCAGAGGGCATGGGGATTGTCCTAGAAGGTCAGCAGGTACAGCAAGACCTGGACAACGTAGCATTAGCTTCTGCCATGTTATTTGGCTTAGTGTATTATTTAAACCTTGACTACCCAATAGAACTGAAGTACTTTTTGAAGGTATTTAGGTCCTGCTCCATTTACTGATTTATAAACAAGTAGTAGTGCTTTAAAGTAAATTCTGTGACTTACTGGAAGCCAGTGCAGGGACTTAAGAATTGGAGTAATGTGGTCAGTTCTTTTAGTTTATGTGAGAACCCTAGCTGCTGCATTCTGTATCACCTGAAGCTGTTTGATAGTCTTTTTAGGAAGGCCTGTGAACAGTCCATTGCAGTAATCAACCCAGTAATTCAATCAAATCTAAGTTTGGCAATATTTTTGAGGCGGTAAAAAGCTGATTTAGTTATCGGTTTCATGTGGCTGTTTAGATCACTGTCAATTAATACACCAAGATTTTTAACAGTATCCTTTGCTTTCAATCCTTATGTGTCAAGGAGAGTGGCAACCCTAAGTCTTTCTTCCATTTTACCAAATATAATTACTTCAGTTTTTTTCTTTGTTCAGCTGAAGAAAATTTTGAGACATCCAGGTGTTGATTTGTTCTATACACTGACACATATTCAAAGGGACCATAGTCGTTTGGCGACAGAGCCAGACAGAAGTAAATTTGTGTGCTATGATATGAAATCAATTTATTCTGGATGATTTGTCCAAGTGGGAGCATATAGAGGTAGCGAACGGTTTCAAATGGTTTAATAGCTGGAGCTAAGACGTGTAGACAGCAAAGCTTCAGAATAGCAAACTAAAGACAAAATAGCCTTGCTGAAAAAAAAACAGCTAGAAACCAGCTTATGCTGGTAACTGGTTTCATCTGGTCTTTGCTGGTTTTCTTCCTGTTCTTGCTGGTCTTGCTGTTTGGGCCACCAGGTGGACATGCTGCCGTGACCATCTGAGGAAGCTGGTGGTGTGACCAGCCTGTCGTGTGGGATACAGCTGGTGTAAAATGGTCATGCTGCCAAGCTTGACACACACACACACACACACACACACACACACACATATATATACAAACAAAAAAGCAGGTGTTTGGAGTGTCTCGTAAATGTATAAGAATATATTTATAAGGTCGAGAGAATTTTTGATTTAGAATCAGGGTTGTGTGAAGACACAGATCTGGGGAAGGATACAAGAACATTTCTGCAGCATTGAAAGTGACCAAGAGCACGGTAGCCTCCATCATTCTCAAATGGAAAAGTTTGGAACAACTAACAGTCATCCTAGATCGGACCGCTCGGTCAAACTGAGTAATCCGGGACGAATGGCCTTGGTCAGACAGGTAACCAAGGAGCCAATGGTCGAATGAGATACAGAGTTTCTTTGAGAGGATGAGAGAGACGTAAAGAATTTAACTGAAATTAATATTATATATTAATTTCAGTTAATTTTCTCGTGAATTTATCACTGCAACTTGGCACTAATATGATTGGAAAGCTTAGATTCTGTTCCTCGCTCATGTGATATGCTGTGTGATGTGACAAATACTCTGAGCAATTTAGTTGAACCTGGACTTGAGATTTTACTGGGGCACAGCAGTTCAATATTGGGGTACATGCCCCAGTAAAAGGGTATTAATATACACTTTAGTAATTATATAAATCATGTTTAGGCATTTTGTTTAGTTGTTTGTGTTACATTTTTGTTATCATTCAAATGTTTTCATCACACTGTATGATTCTTGTTGAGTTGACAGTCATATTCAAATTTGCAGTGGTCTCTTACTTTTGAATATGACTATCTACTCATTCGAAAGTCACACAGCAACCGTAGGATGATATCAGGAAAATGTGCAGTGCTCCCTTACATTTTTTTTTTCAGAGTTGTATAACATGCCTAACTTAAACATTTCAACAGAAAATTAGATTAACTCACAATGCGATACCCTCACAATACAAAATTATAATGATATTCTGATAGAGCCATTCTGCAATAGTCAATCCATTGCAAAAAATGTAATAATGAATAATGAAATAATGTATGATACATCACAATATCTGTGTAAATGAAAAAGAAGAAAGAAGCAAACAAAAATCTGGAAGTATGTACAGTATGCATGCACTGCATTTCACAACTGATCACTGTCATTCATCTCATAGGCACAACAATGAAGTCAATTAGTCAATTTAGACTAACTTTGCGATAAAAATATTTATACTTGACACCAGTTTACAAATAATGTATCTCACAAAAAATAGTTATACTATATATTTCCATTTCAATATTAAGTTCGGGGAGCTCACTGCTCCCCGAGCACCGCTGCTGTTGCAGGCAGCTCACTGCGCCGGGATTAGTGTGTGCTTCACCTCACTGTGCGTTCACTGTGTGCTGAGTGTGTTTCACTAATTCACGGATTGGGATAAATACAGAGACCAAATTTCTCTCACAGGATCAAAAGAGTATATATACTTATATACTTAAGTTATATACTGTATAGTCCTGTAGGAAGTTCCTACTGGAAATTTGTTCTCTGCATTTTACCAATCTGGGGGTAGTGTACACACATTCATACACACATTCAGAGCAGTGAGCTCACTAGGAGCACACCCACACACCCAGAGGCAGTTGGCAGCCCTTGATCCAGCCCCAGGGAAGCACTTGGGGGTTAGGTGCCTTGCTCAAGGCACCTCATCCATGGATGTGGATGTGGGAGAGTGCTGATCAATCACTCCCCCCCACCCACATTTTTCCTACCAGTCAGGGATCATGGTCAGGGATCAGTCACCCTTCAGTCACAAGTCTGATTCCCTAACCGGTAGTCCCAACATATCTTGCCTCACCTCTGCTACTGGGCCATTAAAGGTGAACTCCGACATTTTTTTACACAGATCTCTGTTTCTCGAGGTCACCAAGTACTGTCGGTACGAAAACCAAAAATGTGCTCCCAGAGTGTAGCACTGTAGCTTCCTGGCCGCGCTAGCTGTTAGCTACTGCAATTCAAGCACATTTTTAGCTACAGCAAAACCATTTTTTTTGTATCAACAGCCCTCGGTGACCTCAAGAAACAGATCTATGAGAAAAATAGCCTGGGTTTTCCCCTGGTGATCAATAAAGTATCTATCTATCTTTAAGCAAAGCTACGTATGCTTCTCTACATAATCGCTTTTAGACTGAAAATCAAGTTTCAGATTTAAACTCCTGCTGAGCACACAAATCTCTTAAAGTCCTTGAACCTCCCTAGATTCTCCAAGTGGAGCAGAGTCATGGTGGTGCTCCCAACCATGGGGAATATTGAAGTTGGGTAACTGATGTTACACAGTCTTTCCTGTGGATTGGGGAACATGTAAGAGAAGGCATTCAAAATCAACACAGGGAGGTAAGACACTGCAGTCATGATTAGGCTGTTGACGATGGTCTGCAGAGCTCTCTGTTTCTGTGGGTGGACGTCACTCTTTCCAGATGGATCCGGCTTCCTCAGAGTGTGGAGAATGACGAGGTTACAGAAGGCAATGGTCAAGACCGCAAAGGCACAAAGGGTCCATGTGAGAAAGAACAACTCTACGTGCATTAATATGATATAAGCAGAAACTACGGTAAAACTCCAGATGAATGCACTGACCACCATTTGATATCTCAAGTGTTTTACCTTCAGGAATGAGATCGGGTAAACTACAGCTATGAAGCAGTCCACACACATGCAGGCCGTGAAAAGAGGTCGTCCACTCAGGTTGAAAGAATAGAAAATAAAAGCTAAGTTACTAAGCTGATGATTTCTCCAGAAAAAGAAATTGGTGACGGTTGGAAAAAGGGACAAGTTGAAGATCAGGTCCATGACGGTGAGGTTGAGCATGTAGGTGGAGTTAGCTGAGGCACTCTGTTTCCCCCAAACGAGAGCCCAGATGAGCCACACGCAGGCAGGAAGTCCCACAAACACACAGGGCATACTGATGATGCCCCAAACCCAAGGACCGACAAACAGATGGACGCAGTACCAGTCCATGACTTCAGTGAAGTTCACAAAGCTGCTTAAATTTGTCGCGAGTGATGCCATGAATGATCCCCTGGATGAAGCTAAGAGACATCCACTAAAAGCAGCTGTACAGTATGTGAAATTCAAAGACAACACTAAGTGAAAATCTGCTTTGTACCTGTGGTCTTCTGTCTCTAGTTGATAGACAGGGATTCTGTGCACTTATATACGATTCATGACCAGAGAGAATACTGTGTATCAATTTCTTTGATTTGAATATGCAAGTTTGTCCATGAGATTCATATAGCTCATTAAGATATTTTGTATTTTTTTTTTTAGTAACTTACTATTCTATAAATTACTTTTTATATGAATATGAAACCTATAGTACTTGATTGATGAAGATAAATTACTCTGTAGTTGAAGAAGAAGGATTAATGCAACTTCATGACTATGTCATGTACAGTAGTAAGGTTACTGCAGGCTTGACTCCGGTTTCAGCAGGTTTTTCATACTTAATATGAAGGCCTCTGGGGATATTTGCATGGGCTTTGCCATTGAAACCATGTAAATGATATAATTAACCTCAATACGGAGTTAAAGGCATCCAGTGTGTGTATAGTTTCAGGTATTTTTGGCAACTCTCTCTAGTCGGGTTATATGTATATTTTAACCCTCTAGGCGCCACGGTCGAGTTTACTCGACAAGATGCGGTACTGAATAAAACGGCCGATTTAGTCAAATAGGGTGTCATATTTCGTTCGACCTCCACTCCACTAGATGGCAGACATCTCATACGTCATCCCCGAGTCTAAAAATGGTCATGCTTTAAACAAAACTTTCGAGCTGTTTCGCATTGAATCAGTGCGTGCAATACCGGAGCTAGTGTGTGTGTGAGCTACTTTATCAGAGCGATATTGTCAACGTCAGCGAGTATTTGCATTAGATTATCGTCTAATGGCATCAAAAACGTTTACCCGAAATGAAGTGTTTGGTCTTCTATTCGCGGACCCTGATTCTGAAGGGGAATATCTGCCTTCAGAAAATGACGGTGATTCGTTTAGTGAGGCTTCAGATGCGTCCTTGCCTTGCAATGATGCAGCTGGACAAAGTGAGAGTTTAGCTTACACCAAGCACAAAGATTGAATCTTTTGCCCAATGTCAGTGGTGGGAATAATGTTTCACAGGGTCGGAGTGTTCATCGGGAAGTAAGCAGGGTGTTAGTGGTGTGGCGAACGAGGCTGGAGGTAATGCCCATGTAGCGCTAGCTTCTGTCTTCTGACCATGTGCCTCTCCGCAATCGCGGCGACAGTAACGTGGTGGAGCCTTTGTCTAATGCCAATGGGTATGTTAGACGAGGTCGAAGTGCTCATAGGACAGTTGTGGGGGAACGTAGAGGCAGTGTGGGGAGTCGCAATGAGAATGACAGTAGGCCTAGTCCGAGCTGCGCAAATTCTCTCCACTCGGCGCGCGCACGAGGCAGAGCTGGCCATGCTGCTCGCAGAGGTGGTGACACGGGGAAGGGGAACCATTAGGCCATGCATAGTCTATCACAAGATGATGGGAATGCCAGCCCTGTATGGATAGGGATAGGGAGTCATTACCTCTACAGCAAAAGGCCTGCTACATAAAAAATAAAAAAAATGTCAGCCATTTATTAGTAATGATTTACACTGTTGATTTGCTATCTATTTCCCTGACCATTTAGGACATACACTATGTGTTCTTTTTTGTGTGTTCATGTCCTTGTGATGTGTGTGTCTTTGTCAGCTAAGAAAAAAACAACAAGAAAAAAACATTAACAAAAACAACAAAAAGAAAAAAATACTAACATTGTCTCTTGTCTTGTCTCGTCATCTCACTCTTGATCTGTGCCTTGCCGTGGCAAGTGAGCTTTTGAACTAAACAGGTCTTGTCTACTTGTGTTTGTGTGTCATCTGAATAATATATATGTGCCCCATACATGGAATCAGAGTGCCTACTGTAGCAAAAGGCCAGCCTACCGCTACATGCATTTGGTTTGTTTCTGCCATTTATTAGTAATGATTTACACAGTTTGTTTACTACTTACTATTTACCTGAGCAATCAGTATTGTGCAATATATCATACAGAAGGTGAGGGACATTTTGGGGGGAAAGAAGTGGTGCTTTTTATCATTCAAACATGCAACTTTTCATGAACATTCTATAATCCAAGATGGCCGCCACCATATGACGTCATAATATGCAAATTAGATATAAACATTTAATCTCTACATAAACTTTGGGTCATCCTTAATATTTCTCTAATTTACATAAAGTCTCTATCTCTTATCACTTTTAAGATATAGCCTTTTGAAATGAAGATGTCAAAATCGAACTTGTCTTGTACGTAAATACTTCTCACGGCTTGAGTCCTTCCCCCTGTATGCACTGCGAGCACTTCTGTTTTGGAGTTGAAACACTAGCGACAGGCAAAGACTACAGTATATCCAAAGAGCTATAACCATGTAATGTTTCACGATTCACGCAAGATTTATCCGGATCAACAAAACCTGATATTGCAAGTAGGGATGCACGATATATAGGCGGCCGATATATTATTGGCCGATAAGTGAAAAAATGAAAATATTATTATCAGTCCGATAACAGAATTCTGGCCGATAATTTGCGCCGATATTTTTTAGTCCTAAGTCCTAATTTAGGTCCATCTGGCTACACTGAGCTACTTGAGCTTGGTTGGCTATACTTTTTCCTCAATATAATGTCAGCGGTGTGAATGTATTTCACCACTCTAACAAAATCTGTGGATATGCGTTCATTTGGGAATCTGTGCATCTCAAAATCGCCGCGTGAATGATCCGCCATTTAACCATACCAGAGCGGAGCTCAGCCCTATCTAGAGCCGTCTTGTGCTGGTGTGTTTGCACTTTACCGCGCTGATCGGGGAAACAAATAAGCAAACTCGTTACTGGGACGAGTACATAAGTAGGCCTAGTTCTAAGTTGTGTTTTAGTATTATATTTGCATTACGTTAGCTTGGGTTTTGTATTACTACCTAGAAATATGCTAACCATTCCTGCTTCAGTTCCAGACAGGTCATCATAATAAGTTTTTAAAACCTTCGGGGCTAACCCCTTTCATTTCTGCTGCAGCAGGTTGTGCGCAACAGAGTAGACGGACATAAGATACAGTCTGAGGAATTGCAGCTTTATTCAGTTACCCGTAGTTGAAACTAAACTTAAGTTTCCTTCACAAACTCTGATTCGGTCACTATACTGTAGCTTATTCCCAGCTGAGCCGTTTATGAGCGTTTAGTCCTAAATTAAAACGATTCATACTCTCTAGCCACTCACTCGCAATTCACTGACATCAGGTTCACTTAAAGGAGCCACACATACTGTAGGGCTAGGCTACTGTTATGTTGTTGACTGCCACACTATTGAGGACTATTATGAGTTCTGTCCATCATTTGGTGGTAGGTAAAATTACTGCAATAAAATTATGCTTATTAAATGCTTTCCCCAAATCACTTTTCACAATTTTATTTCAAGAGTAATATTATCGGTTATCGTATCGGCATCGGCCACAACAAACCACTAAATATCGGTTATCGTTATCGGCTCTAAAATTCCATATCGGTGCATCTCTAATTGCAAGGCAGGTTGTCCGATGCGGGTTGCTAATTAGCAACTATACTGTATGGCTATGCTAGGTGAACGATTCCCCTATTACAAGTTGGTTTACGAAGCTGGTCCCCATACCCCCCCCCCCCCCCCCCCCCACATACACAGGAACCCACCCCCACCTAACCCCCATACACACACACCATTTCATCACCCCCCCCCACACACACTTCATTACCCCCCCAACACACACACACAGGTCCACCCCCTCCCCCATTAACCCCCCCCCAACACACACATACACCATTACACCCCCCACACACTCACACACCATTACACCATACCCACAGATCATTTCCGCACCCCCCCACCCACACGCAACATACCACACCGCCCCCCCCCCCCCCCAACACACACACACCAACACCCTCCACACACACAATTTCTTCACCCACCCCCCCCCCCCCCCCTTCGAACATACACCATTTCATCATCCCCCTCCCACACCCCATTACCCTCCACACCCTACCCCAAACATACACACACATACATACACATACACACCAAACATATCCCCCTATACACACACAATATACCTTTTTAATTACTACTTTTAATTTATTCTTCAAAGTTGGGCTGGCTCTTGAGCAAAATTATTTCATTACTTATAATTAATTTTATGAGTACATGACAATAAACTACTTGAACTTGTTATAATAAGGTATAAATAAAATGTGCATAATGCGGACCCTGTTGTTTGAGGTCGGTCGCTGAGTTATGTTGGTAGTTGCTACATGGTGATGTAGCTAATGGTGCTATATAGCTCGAGTTATCCTGCTAGTTGCCAGTGCAGCCTGGCGGCTAGAAAGCTATACCCTGGAAAAATCCCACCTCATTCACAAATGAACATTTGCAACACTTGCATCACGACGGGTACTAACTTGAAATCGTTGGTTCAGCCTTACCAATCACTTTGCTACTTCGTCTAACAGGCACGTACAGAGACACGCTATTAAGGCATTGCGGTGCAAGTGGGAAGAAACTTTGTTTGTGAGCTGTGGTATCTGTTGTAAATATTCACGTGGTAGTTTACGGAATGTGTTGCGCAAATATTGGTTGGTCAATTTTATTGTAGTTTGCTTAATGCAGTGATTTAATTCTGATATGTGTTCTGATGTGGGATAATGTTGTACTGGATTGTGGCTTGTAAAGACATGGTTTAAAAGTGTACATAGTCGTATTTGCATATAACATCTGTCTAAGATGGAAGCTAAAAATATTTAATTGACAAAATTGTAAATTGTAGTTCATGGGAGTGAATATGTATTGTGAATATTTATATGGGTGGAATGTGCTAAACTCACTGCTTGACTATTCAAATGTTTAGTGATTCATTGTGTTTGGTTACTCTTTTAATTCATTGTGCCTCTCGTAGTTTAGATAGTGATTTAATATCTGTGATGAATTCAAACTGAAATAATTCATGTGGAAATCTGTTTAGTTATATGTACATATGTGTCTAGAGTCAAGTTTGATAATGACTCATTTTGAGTCCTGTGTGCCTGTTTTACAAAGATGTGCAAATTGGTAAATGGTTGATGTTTTTGGTTTTAAGGTTTTTCACCTGTAAATATCTGGGCTGCAAAAATTGAAGACAAATAAAAAAGGATAAAGATGGAACAGAGGCCTGGTTATTGAGTGAAACCCAGTTTAAATGTTCAGCACCCAGTTTAAATGTTACCGCCCTATCAAGTGAGGGTTAAGCACAGCCAAGAAGAGAACACTTGACACACATGAAAGCAATAACTAAATCAACTTTTTACCACCTCAAGGGCTAATGTCAAAACATGATCTAGAAAAACTTATTCATGCATTCATTTCCAGTAGGGTTGACTACTGCAATGGACTGTTCACAGGCCTTCCTAAAAAGACTATCAAACAGCTTCAGATAATACAAAATGCAGCTGCTAGGGTTTTCACAAAAACTAAAAGAATTGACCACATTACTCCAATTCTTAAGTCCCCGCATTGGCTTTCAGTAAGTCATAGAATTTACTTTAAAGCGCTTCTGCTTGTTTATAAATCAGTAAATGGAGCAGGACCTAAATACCTATCAGACATGCTTCAGCGGTACACACCTTCTCGTCCTCTCAGATTCCAGGAGAAATACTTGTTAGTAAAACCTACTGTTAGAACTGAACATGGTGAAGCAGTGTTTAGTTGCTGTTCAGCTCTGGAACCAACTTTCAGATGAGATCAAAGTTACCCCAGCAGTTTCAAATCTAGACTTAAGACCAAACTTTTCTCAGATGCTTTCTGCTAACTGATCACTTATTTTTTACATTTCTAAATCTGGGAAAGTCTTTCAGCTAAAATTGTAATAGTTTCTATGTTGTTTTTTATGTTTCAATTATTACTTTTTAAATTATTGCCCTTTTATGCTTTTATGTACTATCACCTTGTGTGTTTTATGTTTTCTTCTTATTATTATTTTATTATTATTCTTTACTTTTTAAACAATTCTTTGACTATTGCCCTTCTATGCTTTTATCAGCTATTCCTGTTTGCTTTTTTTATGTAAAGCACATTGAATGACCTCTGTGTATGAAATAAAATAAAGTTGACTTGACTTGACTTGACTTGACTTGACTAACACAACTGATTTAGTAATAGTTAATGAATCCACCAAATCAGTTACAATTCTGGAAATTGGCTGCTCATTCGATGCTAACATGCAGGGCCGGAGTGGGGCCACTTTTCAGCCCAGGAGTTTCATGCCCAAGACCGGCCCACTTTTTTAGTGGTGGTGGAAATTGGATAAATCAACAGTTCAGCTCTTACTATCCTGTAGTTTTTAGTAATATTCCTCTATTCCACAAGGATAGGTTGATAAGTTAACAAAAACAGGAAGAAAGAAATAAAGCATTTGAAATGTATCCCACAATTCCACAAAGAGGCATACTGAACTATTGTTTGCATGTTTTTCTGCATGGGTAGCTATCATATTGTTGTTTGGTGATTTACTCCTTTACTACACCCACTTCTGAGCAAACAAGGCATATAGCCGTCATATACTGTTATTTCTTACAGTAAATAACGGTAGTGATGGCGAACTGAAGCTTTCTGAACCAGTGACGCTTTCAATCCAATTGTATCGAAAAAAGGTTCAGTACTCAAAGCTTCAGAACTCTATGAGGACCTCTGCTGGTGAAAGTTAAGGATAGCATTGTGTCATGAAGTGTTTCAGACATTAGCCATGAATGTCTTTGAGTCGAAGATGAATAAATGTTGAGCATGAATTAATGGATAAATAAATAATGTCATAAATAGGCCTAACTAAGCCTATTTTGCACCCTGCATAAATACAAATGTAATTGCCTTCTCTACAAAAACAATAAAGGTAGTATTTTGGGTGTGAATATTTCTTGTATTCGTAAACAAATACATCAATTCAGAAGGGAGATGAATAAAGAATGGGCATGCACATAGCACACACATTTCTGTGATTATATTGAGTACGTAGCCTAGACCAATTGTAATCTGGGTTGTGTTCTAACTGTGCGATTCAGTCCTGCACACGCCTGGACTTGAACCCGCGAAACAGACGCACCTTAGAACGGGAGTCGAGCGTGCTGATAATTGAGCTAAAAGCCCGGGCTATAAGCTTTTGTGTCAGCAGCACTATTGAGTCTGTTGGCTCTCCTTCAACAACCCACAACGGCGCCCCCCGTGTCGCGCAACTTTAATGCTTTGAATTAAATTCGAAGCAGTCACGTGGGTGTGTGTGAAACGAAGCTTCGGACGTCACTGATCACGTGATTATCACAAAACGAATCAAGCTCCGATACAAAGCTTCGCTTCGAAGCAGGGGGTTCACGGGTAACACGGGTAACATCACTAAATAACGGTTCTTTCTTACATTAAATAACAACATTTCATATTAATTCATATGGTTTACTCTATTGTCCTCTCTAGCCCAAATAGCAAAATCAGATTGTCAGATAGCGGACCACTGGTGGTATGCTGCCGGTGGCGTGCCAATTGTGGTCCGCCGTTGGACCACCATCTCTTTAAATTTAACTTGTCATAAATATTAAGAAAAGTAAAAAAAAAATGATATATGGAGCATAACTGAACAAATGAAAACAATTTTAGACCAATAGTGGCAACATATTGGGCAATTTGTATGCAACCCGCCAGAGAACCGATAAGCAAAATGCCAGCGGACCGCGAGCTATGGACCGACAGTGGTCCGCCAGCCTCTTTGCTATCTGGGAGGCTACTTATCCCTCTCTTACCATGTAGCTAATTTTGGGCTCATCATTTTCAGCGGGGGACTGCTCAGAGGCTACTTTTGTTTTTAGGCCTACTGCATACACAGATCAAGCTTGAGTTGTGTTATCAATATTTGCATAATATTTGCAAAGTCTATGAATCGCCATATTGGACGATACAAAAAGGCCAATATTTTAATTAATTTAATATGTTGCTTGCGAATAGGAATTGGCGAAACGCTACAACGTCCAATATTAGCCCAATAATTATGCCACTAATAATGATGGCTATATCTTTTTACCAGTTGCCACTTATGTCCTCTTCAAAAAAAAAAACTCTTGGCACTTTCTACCATCCGTCCTCCCTGACGCTTATCACTACGGTACGGCCGGCCCGCCTATGGTAGCCTATCTGAGAAAACTTTTTAGAAAAGACGGGCTATGTGGACCCAACCAACTTTTCTTGGGAGGGGAAAACAACCCAAGCAGAGGCTGCGGTGTTAGGCATAGAATGCGGAACGTGTGTAGCCTACTTTAAGAGAAGATAAATTAACGGCAAATGTCAATAGTTTCCCCTCGACCGGCCCAAAAGTGAAGCGGCCCACCGGGAATTCTCCTGATTCTCCCGATTACCCACTCCGGGCCTGCTAACATGGACACGTGTTATATGAACCCCTGAGTAATGCCCTAAACAACTGTTGGTACAAATGTGAAGTCATTGCCTTCATCTTAGTTAAAGGAACCGTATGTAAGAAATTTATTTCAATTAATCATTAAAAATGGCCCTGATATGTCACTAGACATTAAGAAATCATGTTAATTTCAAATACTTATGTCACTGACAACAGTAGTCCGGCCAGGATATTGTCATTTAAAAAGTGAAGTTGCAGCCCTCAGCTGATGTTGATGTTGTGTTTTGTAATGTCATGTTGTGTTTTGTAATGTCATGTTGTGTTTTGTAATGTCATGTTGTGTTTTGGCCTAATGCGCCAGCGCCACCCTCCACCTATGTACTAATCACAAAGTCAGTAGTGTTTCGGCGTCCGGGTTGGCAACCTCGAGTCAGAGGGAAACACCACTCTACAGTAATTTGAAAGTGATTGCAGTACCAGTTTTGGCCACAATCTTACCATATGGTTCTTTTAAGTAGTTTGGGTCATGTACATAGAACATGTGTGCGTGGCCTACAGGTTTGTGAATTCGGTAACACTTTACTTGACGGGTGAGTTCATAACACATTCATAGCAGCTGTCATAAACTGCACATAAAGCATTCATAACTGTTTCATGAGACATGACTCAACATTCATACCAAACCTTTCATGAATGTTGAAGACAGAATGACGACAAGTTGTCAAAATAAAAGTGCAACAATCGCAAAGCAGCATTGCCGATTTTGTTCCAAACCTCTTACCTGATCACGTCACATCAGAGTCAATGGGCTACTCCAGTGCCAAAAAGACAGAACATGATCAAGAAAATATTTTTTGTTTCATAAAAATGTATTTGTTTTATGATGTAACCTTTGCAGGTGATTTCTCATCTTTTGCTACTGGGAATGTCCAACCGTTCCAGGTTACACAAATAGCCTACGGGTCAGCTGAATGTAGGCTAGTTTACCTCCCAGTGTTAAACTCAGTGTTTACGAATACTTCGCAACTTGTATAGTAAAGTGACAATCAATGTAGACGTCATAAAATATTCATGGAATATTTACAGAGAGAAAAATGGCAATGCTGCTTTGTAATTGCTGGACTTTTATTTTGACAAGATGTCGTTGTTATGTCTTCCACATTCATGAAAGGTTTGATATGAATGTTGAGTCTTGTCTCATGAAACAGTCATGAATGTTTTATGTGCAGTTTATGACAGCTGCTATGAATGTGTTTTAAACTCACCCGTCAACTAAAGTGTTACCGTGAATTCTAAGAAAAAGGCTAAGCAATTCACAAAGTACTGTGCTCTCTCAGCTATAATTGGTAGCCTCTTCATCTGGAAACACAGGTGTGACTTTTACCCCTAATGTGCACATCATGGAGTTTAACGTTTGTTGTGGTTGGACTCTCCTTTTAAACTAAATTTGGGTTTAAATTTGGATGCATATCCTATGTCAACCCAAATAAAGGCTTAGCATGTGTGTGTGTGTGTGTGTTTGTGTGTGTGTGTGTGTGTTCTGTGCTTTATCTTCTGTTTTGGCACCTGTGATTGTGTTTTGGTTATTTTGATACTTTATGTAAAGCACATTGTGTTGCTTTGCGTATGAACTGTACTGTAAAAATAAGGCATGCTTGACTTGACTAATGATGGCAGTCAAAAGTGCACATTTCTGCAGGCATTTGATTTGAATATCCAGGTGTGTTATAATAATTTACTGTCTTATGTCCATGAGATGATTTGCTTGGTGATTTGCTCCATTCCACCACAAAGGTTGCATGTGAGGGAGAAAGCTGCCCTCCTGAGGTATTAACCTTTATAAAAAAAAAACAGACCTGCAAACACTTACAACAAGATTGACCCTACCTTTAATCAAATGCACTTCCTGCTATAACTGAGTTACACATTTTTAATTGTTCTACCTTGTGTCTTTTTTATGATCATTCCTTAATTATTCTAATACTTTACTTCTAAAACTGTTTTAATTATTGCCCTTTTATGCTTTAAGTTTCTATTATTCTTTGCTTTTGTTCATGTAAAGCACAATACTGTAAATTACCCCCTGTGCTTGAAATGTGCTAAGTAAACTTGACTTGACTTTATCATACCAGCTTTTATTTTTTAGTTCGATTTGAATGCCAAACCATTCCCCCAAAAAATGTTGGATTAGATTACTCCACACGGCTCACTCCCATCACCAAGTCCCGCCACCCAATTGCACATAAATCAATCAATCAGAGAGGCAGCCGCGTGGCCTACTATAGTAAGGGCTATGGGCTTGTGACCGAAGGGTTGCTGGTTCGATCCCCGACCAGTAGGAAAAATGTGGGCAGGAAAGTGGTTGAGCACTCCTCTCCCATGCCCACATCCATGGCTGAAGTGCCCTTGAGCAAGGCACCTAACCCCTCACTGCTCCCTGAGCGCCGCTGTTGTTGCAGGCAGCTCACTGCGCCGGGATTAGTGTGTGCTTCGCCTCACTGTGTTACCCTTCGCTCAACACTACCATCTACAGGCTGATGGGTCTACAGTCACTAAATGTCCACATAAACTAATTTATTTTATACCCCCCCCCCATGGACGAAATTCATCTAAAGTTGTCATACCCCTAAAGCACAATAACTTTTTAAAAAAATGACCAGAAAACAATGTTAAGACATTTGTGTAGAAGAAGGATGTTTCGGATGTTCTTCCTACAGGATTTTGTTGCTCTGATTGGTTGGGTCTATCCAATTGAGTGCAGAGGCATCCTACCAATCCCTGTATTGGTTGAAACATGCCCCATTATCACGACCCAATGGAGCAGAATCAGACTCTGACTAGAATTGAGTATGATGACATGAGGCTAATTTATTCTGCTACTACACCTTAACTATATCTTGACATAGCAGTGTATGGGTGTCAGTATGTAGACATAAGAAAGAGTTAAATGAAAAATAATAATAAATACATTAAAAAAAAAAAATAGATAAAAAGTAAGTGTGCTCAGGTGGCAAATATGAAGAACTACAAGTGTGTGACAGACATGCGTCAACTCAAATGATTTGGGATCTGACTGGGATGTGATCGCTGAAGACACTGACAGACAACTCACTGTCTCATCAACACTCAAACGTTATTTGGGATCTGACTGTGATGTGATTGCTGAAGACACTGACAGACAACTCACTGTCTCATCAACACTCAAACGTTATTTGGGATCTGACTGGGATGTGATTGCTGAAGACACTGACAGACAACTCACTGTCTCATCAACACTCAAACGTTGCTGGCGGCAACAAAGTAAATGCAGGCTACACCTGTCTTGAGTAATTATTTACTATCTGACTATAAACATCTGGGCCTCGCCACAGCAAGCACAAATCAATTGTTTGCCTTGGCCATGCAAAACAGGGTCTTGACCTGGTTTTGATGACGCTGGCGAGACACGCCGCTGGCATCTGGCATCATGTTTTTGTTTGTTTTTATGTAATGTTTGTAATTTTATGTAATGTCATGTTTATTTTTTGTATTGATTTGTCTAGTTAAATGTTTTCTCTCTTTATTTACGTTATTTTTGATAGTTTTCGTGTTATTCTCTTAGTCCTTTTTACTGCTTTCAAGTCGGTTGATGTTGTTAACGTCTGTCCATTGGGAGCTTGCTATGGCTAGCTTTTGCCCTGGGCCTCTTACATCCTTCCCATCCATCTGTAAGCCGGTGCTGCACTTCGCTGTCTGGTCGAGGGGATTTCTCGGCACAGCAGCTGGAGCTAGGCTACTCTGCGAAAAAAGCCGATGCCGCCGAGCTGTTTCTGACCTGTGAGCTGCCATGCCAACTGCCTGGAGTCTGGATTGAGCAGACTAACGTTAACGTTGAAGAACTCTGCATTACGGACCAACAAACTGTCGCTGTTATAAGTCCACCGAGTTGCTGATCTACAAGATCGCCCACGACTTTCGGACTGGTATGTTTCCAGTGATCTCCAGACTAACAAGGCCTAACGTTCACGTTATCTCCAGACTGCCAGTGAGTGTAAAGAACTTTGTTGGCGTTGCATCGGTTGTGGAGACACAGCTGTGCGCAGTTTCACGCTAGTCATTATTGCCCTTGGACATTTTCAGACGGTTGGAATGTGGACTAATTTTATTTATTAATTTGTTTGTTGTCTGTCTTGTATGTCTTGGTGTCATGGGTATGCTGGCGACTACGCCGCTCCGTTCGCTATTGTCTTTGTTAGTCTATGTGTCAATGACAATGTCTTATATGTGGAGTACTTTGGGTTGCACTCTGTGCATGTTAAATACGCTATACAAATAAAACTGACTTGACTTGACAGTCAATTTGCTAGACAGACAGATGTTTGTTTTAGGCTATGACCTCTGCAGTGCATGGGGAAATAACTTATTGCATCTCATAAGACAAATAAGACAGCATTTCTATTGGATGGCAGTGGTTAGGTTTACATGTACAAGTTTTTGGCATTCTGAATCGATTAAACTATTGTGAATGAACAATTTGTACCATCTGTTCACATGTGATAGGTTATATTCTGATTAGGTGGTCTCAAGCGCTCTAGTCTTTGATCGGAAGAAAACGTTGTTGCTGCTTTTACTATAGCAGGCAACCAGATTAAATTGGAATAAGAACGTAACACACCACTTTCATTCTGTTTAAAATTCTTATTGGATAGGCAGTTTCATTCTGATCAAAGTGCTATGTGTAATTTTTATTCCGACCAAAGATTCTAGAACAGAGCTTTGATTCTGACTGAACCATTATTCCGATTCCAATATTCTGATCGGAATAAAGGTGTCCATGGAAACCCACCTACTGTCAGTGTTTGAAAAATCACAGAAATCCATAATGTTCTGGACAGTGTACTTCCATTCATATTTGCATTCTCTGAAAAATACAAATCTCATTGAAGTCTACTGCGATTACCTTTTATTGAAGACAGATTACCCATATAGCTTTATGGTATTATTCAATGTATTATCCAATTATTATTCAATTAATTAATTATACAAATGTCAAATAATTAATTCCCCTCCTAATATAACCCTGTAAATGCCCCTCAATTTACTGCACTATAGAAAAAGAAAATAAAAAACAAACACAACAACAACAACAGAAACATAGTTGATAGGATGGATGAATGGCAAGAAACAAGTAGGAGAGAGATAGGTTATGGGGGTGGGGCCAGGAAATGGCCGCTGGTAAGAATCAAAGAGGGATGCTCATGGGTGCTTGGACCCATACGTAACGGATGCTGTTAGTCAGATCTTGTACAGCCAAGTGCATTCTACTGAATATTTACACATTTTATGTTTGCTATTTGAAAAGTGCACACAAGATCATAAAAATCATTGTCATAATAATAATCATCAACCCACAAATAAAAAAAAAAAATGATAATCTCCTATACAGAGTAAAAGCCAATATTTAAAGTGAAATAAACAACTGACAAAGTGGCACATAATTGTAACTGAAGTACATTAAAATAAAACAGGTTTTAAATATGCAGCACTTGTAAGCTACTTGTATAATGTACAGAAATTACATATAAAAGTACACTTACAACATTAGATCGACAGGAGGTGAATTTCTTTCCCAATCAAAGGCTCAGCCTCACTTCCTACTTGTCACTACTTATATAATTATATTATTATGATACATTTTGAAACAAGTTAAGTGTTGTAGATGTAACAGGTTACATTTATATGATTTTATAATTTCACAAAGTTGGTTTTTATTTTGACACAAGTGACGTGAACTATTTGATGAAATTCTAAGCTGTGGTCATAGTCATGGATCAATGGATCAAAGGCTGCCTCTAGTCTGCATAAACGCCCATTTGTAACTGCCCCCCCCCCCCCCCCCCAGCTCATCATGAAGTATCTTCCTCTGCACGACCATCTTTGGCCGTTGTGAGCTAATCCATTGTGTAACGTCCCACTGTCTAGGGGTTTTGTGGGACATGAGCAAATGATAGGAGATTGCAAAAACTACTGCGGAGGATCAATGCAAAAATATTTATTTAGAAAAATAGAAGAAAAAGTATTATAGAACAAAAACCAAGGCTGCAACAAAAGTCCAAAACGAAAGGCCTCGAGCACAGGCCCAGGCAATCCCCAGCCTATTCCCGGACTCTCACTCCGAGAGCAGGCAGGAGCGACGGAGACAAAACTGCTGGAAGGCGTGGCTTGCGTAAAGCAAAGCAGCGGAGCGGCGTGGCGTAGCGTGGCAGCGGCAAACCCAAGCAAAATCCCAAAAGCAAGTGAGCGAGCGAACGAGCGAGCTCCTGGATGACGTCAGCCGGCACCTTTTATAGGCCGGCCCAGCAATTAAGCCCCCCCTGCTGGACTGTCTGAAGCACAACAGAAACATACACAGGACAGACCAAAGCAAACAAACACTGATAAAACATACAGGGACGTAACAATTGTCATGTCAGTCATTCACAGTACAGCCAATCACAATGCAGAGAGAAATGCAGAGAGACACTGATTATATGGATACATTATAATGTTTATCAGTGTGCATTTACAGTTATTCTTGAAATGTAAATAAAGAAAATATGATCATTAGAATGTTTGCAATACAGTAGCAGCAGTTAGCCTACTGCAACAAAGAAAGCAAAGATTGAAAGAATGGTCGGCTGTCTAATTGAAAGGTTTCAGAAACCTCTACGAACCCTTTAGCAGTCCAATATTCAACAAATTGTGCAGCGACATAACAGTGCTACCAAGTTATGGTGTGAGTAAGGCAGGCATAATTACACTGCACATCACATCTTCCTTGCTTAGAGGTAATAGGTTTAAGAACAAAAACAAATGACCAATGGTGGGAAGAATGACACTACACTGATGACGAGGCTGTTGGTGATGGTCTGCAGAGCTCTCTGTTTCTGGGGGTGGACGTCACTCCTTCCAGAAGGATCCGGCTTTCTCAGAGCGAGGAGGATGGAGAGATCACAGAAGACAATAGCTGGAAGAGTTAAGACATATGGGATCACTCTTAGGGAGGAGTTGGCTGCCTCTGCAATGACGGTCATAGTAACCCCATAGACAACTGACAAACCCCAGGCTAGTCCACAGGCTACCTGTCTGTATCTGGAGTTCTTCAGTTTCATATAGGGAATGGGGTGAACCACAGCCAAGTAGCTCATTGAGTGCCATGCGTTGAGTGCCAAAAACGTATTACTTTTTTCAGCTTTTTTTTTTTTAATTACGAAACAAGACATTCTAACACACCTTATATTGATTTTGGGAACTCTGTGATGAATGGAAATGAAATATATGACAATCGAAAACTCATGAAAACGCACAATCTGGACATTTTATCTGGACATTTAATCTTAAAACTCGGCTTTTGATGGTTGCCGCTTTGGGTTGAATCAGTGACACATGCACGTCAGGTCAAAACCAGGCCATTTTCGTGGGTTTATCACTAGGTGGCAGTCTCGTCAGGTCTCGCTAGTCACTTCCTGGAAACTTTACAGGCAACACTTCATATTTCATCAAAGACACTACATCTCCATTTCTAGAAATAAAATAGAGATTTTGATGAAAACTAGCCACTGTTTAGCTTGGGATTTCTTAGGAACAGAGGCATGTAGAAATAAACGGTTTGTACCCACTGAGAGCTTAAAGTCTCACCTTTCAAACACGACATATTATGTGTCCATAGCGATAACATAGAATACGCTGTGGCTCTACAAAAACAATGTGGCTCGTCAACAATGATCAAGATTGCTGGCACTCTGGGCCAAAGCTTCCGAAAACAGCGCGGTATTCAATGAGGTAGCAGTCTGCACAGATACAGGCAATAAACATAGGTTGTCCACTTGAGCCGTACAAGAGGAAAAATGTGACCATAATATCAATCCATTGATATTTCCAGAGGAAAAAATTCAGTATGTCTGGCAAAATGATTGTAATGACACATAGGTTCATGACGGCAAGATTGAGCATGTAGATGTCCGATAAGCCGTTACGCTGCTTCTGAACGAGCCCCCACAGATGCAACACATTGGCGAGCACTCCCACAACTGCACAAAAGGTGCTGATGATTGCCCAAAATAAAGGTGAGACAAATGTTGTATTGCAGCTGTGGTCAGTGTCGTTTGTGGCGCTGGTGAAGTCGGTCGGTGAGGGCAGGGTCATCATGATGTCAGCTGGAGACATTTTGTTGGATTTTATCTTAATTAAAGAGGAGCTTTACCTGGCAGGCTACTCGTACTCTTCTTCACTAAATCACTTCTTCACTAAATCACTTCTTCTTTGCTAAATCACTTATACTTGGTCTGGTCTGTGTTCAATTGTAGCTAATGACACAAGGAAAGTGCGTCTCTTGGGTCTACTGTCTAAGATATTTGAACATTTAATGGCTATGATAATAACTAGTCTGACGTCAGATTTAAAAAGCGAAAATAGCGAGCCATAAAAAAATTCAGCTTTCCCTGATGTCCTATGCATACCTGTAATGCTGCCTTTGCAACAAAAGCAAGAGCAATATATGGACTTTATATGTCTTTTACCCCGATTTGAATATCAAGGTCTCTTAATGATGCCTCTGTTAACACATCAAATCAAATGCACATCACAAATCATGATTGCTAAGGCAAAACAGGCATCAATTAAATGGACTGGCAGAACATGTTTTTGTTGGTTTTAGCCAGGTGCAGCGAGACCACTGATTTACATTATATTTATGAAGATCAACTTATTGGCTAACACCTGAGATGAAAGGACCCTGACCTCTTTGTTGTGGTTTTTTGTCTTTGTTTGTTTTACATGTCCCTGCTTAAGAAAAAAACTAAATGCAGAAAGAAAATCTTCCTCAAATTGTTGAGTAACACTTTACTTGAAGGTATCTACATCAGAGTGACATGACACTGTCATTAACACGCCATAAACATTATAAACAATATAAAGTCAGAAATATTTGTCAAATAAGTGTCATTCGGTTTTTGTCATGACAAGTTAGGGTTAGGGTTATGACAGTGTCATGTCACTCTTATGTAGATACCTTCAAGTGTTACCAATTGTTATGGTAACCAAGTTTTACAAACTCTGCATGCATTGTTTAAAGGAACACACCAGCGTTTTCGGACATTAGCTTTCTCACCGTATTTCCAGGAGTTATATAAGTCGATACATACCCTTCTCTGTGCGTTCAGATAAGTCGATACATACCCTTCTCTGTGCTCACATAAGTCGATACATACCCTTCTCTGTGCGTTCAGATAAGTCGATACATACCTTACTCTGTGCGTTTAGATAAGTCGATACATACCCTTCTCTGTGCGTTTAGATAAGTCGATACATACCCTTCTCTGTGCGTTCAGATAAGTCGATACATACCCTTCTCTGTGCTCACATAAGTCGATACATACCCTTCTCTGTGCGTTCAGATAAGTCGATACATACCTTACTCTGTGCGTTTAGATAAGTCGATACATACCTTACTCTGTGCGTTTAGATAAGTCGATACATACCCTTCTCTGTGCGTTCAGATAAGTCGATACATACCCTTCTCTGTGCGTTCAGATAAGTCGATACATACCCTTCTCTGTGCTCACATAAGTCGATACATACCCTTCTCTGTGCGTTTAGATAAGTCGATATACCCTTCTCTGTGAAGCACACACTAATCCCGGCGCAGTGAGCTGCCTGCAACAACAGCGGCGCTCGGGGAGCAGTGAGGGGTTAGGTGCCTTGCTCAAGGGCACTTCAGGGGCACTTCAGCCATGGCCTACTATATACTCATATTCTCATATGAGTATATAGTAAGTAATAACTATGTTCTCATAACTATATTCTCATTCGGGCGAAGCACTGCTACTCCATGTGAACTCTGTACTCCTCACCACAGGGCAAATCACTCCACCCAAGTAACAGCTTTTTGCCCTTAATTACGACAGGTTAGTGAAGAGACTGAGTGGGAGAGAGAGATTGGGTGGGATCAGGAAATGACCTGGGTCAGACTCAAACCCTGTGGGCATGTGGACCCATGGGCACTGTATGCGCCATAGTCCGAACAACCAATGTAATAATTTTTGACATCATAACAAAGAGATAGCAGTGATTCAAAAAATAATTGATTGTTTTTCCCCCCTTTTTTCTCATCTACCATGGCGTTGTATGCGTCTCCATTATGAAATCTATTGGCATTTTTGGAATTTAGCAACAAATGAAGCAAAATGTCTGTTGAAGTAATGAAGTAATTGCTGTTTATTTTCTTCTCACCATATATTTTCATACGGCATAGACATACCAAACATTTACAGCAGAGTATTACAGAACGAGACATTTTTAAATTAAAATGAGCTTCCCATAACAGATTTGATCTGCTTGTACCGTAATCAAGCCCTCTGGAGTTGCTTGGCGAAAGATATCACTAACGATAGATATCACTAAAGGTTCATGAGGTGTGCAGGAAAATAAAGAACGAGACAATTATGGTAGTAACTATTAAACTAAGAGGAAGCCATTGAGCATCATGATAGAAGAATGTGGTGTAGCCATGTCAAACAAAATGTAAATAAGACAAAACAGCACATATTCACACCATTAAGCTGAATATACAGCCATAAAGGTGTGTGTGTGTGTGTGTGGGGGGGGGGGGTCATTAGCACATAGGGTGATGCAATATATTCCAATTTAACCTTTAAATTAAACAATAAAAGAACTGTTGCATTTAAAGTTCTGAGTGTGCCATGATTCCTTCTTTTTGTTGAATTTAACTTTACCGTCTGTGAGCACCTCACACGGTGTGTTTACAGTCTGCTCCAATTGATAATTTAACCATTAAGGCGGGGACAGTGGTGGAATGTAACGAAGTATAAATACTTCGTTACTGTACTTAAGTAAATTTTCCACATATTTGTACTTTACTTAAGTAGAATCTATACTTTGACTTTTACTTCGTTACATTTTGCAGCAATTATCTGTACTTTTACTCCGCTACATTTCTACAACACCATCGTTCCTTTTTACATTACATTTTATGATCAGTTTTTTTTTCTCTTTGACAAACACGTTTGTTTCACCAGGGGGCGGGGTTGCTACCAAAGATAGAGCGCTACGTGCCCCGCTTCTAAATCTTTGAAACTAGTCTAGACCAGACAAAGCGTGAGCTTCAGGGGCGATTCTAGACCTAGAGCTTTGCTGGGGCACAGGCCCCCAACTCCCAATATATATATTAAAAAAAAAAACATTTAAATGTGCGCGCAATATGAATTAATGGCTTTACGTCTAGCCCCCATCATGTCCTCATCCATTTCTTGCCTGTCTCTCTCCTCCTTCTCCTGCCTGGTACTGGACTGCCCAGCCTGTGCTCTTTCTCCCCTCTCTTCTCCTCCTCCTTCTTCTCCTCCTCCTTCTCCTCCTCCAGCATTCTCTCCCTCAATTGTTGTAGCAGCCACTATCCAGCAACATCCAAACACATAGGCATAAGTTGGCCTACTGAATACTCACTGCATGAATTTATTAGGCTTTCATACACAAGAGTAGCTTATTTTTAGTCAAAATTGAGATATACTTCCCTCCCACACTGCAAAAAATGAAATCTAACCAAGTGTTAATAATCTTCTATTAAGATCAAAGAATCTATTTGGTATTGTTTATAGTATGAAAAGACTTACCTAGTGCTCTCCCGTGAGATCATTTTGACTTAATTTAAGAAGACCTTGACTTATTTTAAAGTGTCTTATCAAGACAAATTTACTCAACGCACTGGCAGACAAATTTGCTTGTTTTTAGGACAAATTTGCTTAACGCACTGGCAGACAAATTTGCTTGTTTTCAGGATGAGATGTCTTAAAATAAGTCGAACTTTTCTTAAATTAAGTCAAATGATTTCATGAGAAAGCGCTAGGTAAGTCTCTTTATACTGAAAACAATACCAACATGTTCCAGATTAAAATATTTCTTAATTGTGTGATCAAATAAAGAGGCATAGCCTACATTTGGGGGGTAGTAAAGTGAGCGCCCATTCAATGTTTATGCAGCAAGCGGCTGTGTGTGTGTGTTTGTCTATCTCTCTCTGTTTGTCTCTCTCTCTCTATGTGTGTGTGTGTGTCGGTGTGTGTGAGAGAGTTTTAAATGTGAACTCCCGAATGTCGCAATGCTGAAAACGGGAAAAATCACATCACAAAATATCACCTTTGGACTTAGGTTACAAACTCTTGATATTCCAACTGCAATCAGAGGAGGTAGGTAGGACACTGTGGCCATGACCAGGCTGTTAATGATGGTCTGAATAGCTCTCTGTTTCTGCGGGTGGACGTTAGTCTTTCCTGATGGGTCTGGCTTTCTCAGTACACGTAGGATAGACACATCACAGAAGGCTATGATCGGAGCCAACATAACAAGCGATGACATCATGTTTAAGATTGAAATGAACATAAATGTCACTCCATAAGTCAGTGAGAAAACCCAGACCAATGCACAGACAATCTCTCTGTATCGTCTGCTCTTGATCTTCATGTACGCAATAGGGTGTACCACCGCCATAACAGTCGACACAAACACAGGCCATAAACAGAGGCCGACCACACAGATTAAAACAGTAAAAGAATATTGATGAATACAAAGTATTTTTGTCATGCCAGATAAAGTAGTTGAGCACAGCAGGGATTATGTACAGACTGAATATCAGGTCCATGACAGTGAGATTGAGCATGTAGACGTCATTAGACAAGCCGCTGCGCTGCCTCTGAGTGAGCACCCACAGGAGCCACGCGCTGGCAGGAACACTCACACATGCACAGGGGACGCTGAGGATGCCCCAAACCAAAGGACCCACCAACAGATTGGTGCAGAAATAATTAAAGTTATTAGTGTTATTTACACCGGTTGAATTTAAGGACAAGCCTTCCATCTCCTCAAGAATACCTGAAAGCATGTATAATTGAATAATTAATGCAGGTAAGCATAATGCCATCTTATACTGCTCAAAGAATTAAGGGAACACTTACAGTTTTCCACAATTGTTAAAACACATTTTTGAAACCTTCCACTCTTTTCTCCATTCTCAATCTACATTCACAGAATGTCTGACAGTTCTTGCAAAATAAAACACTCGCCTCAAAAGTTTTACTTGTGCTCAGAGCCAAACAGTGTCCGAGTACCGATCCAGTGGATGATTGAAGTGTTCCCTTAATTTTTTTGAGCAGTATATATGTGCATAAAATAATGAAAGGAAATCAAGTTGTGTGGTGTGTGACTTACTTCACACCTTAGGGCTATCTCCTCGACCTCCACGGTATGACTGGCTAAACTGGCAGTGAATGGCTTTAGATGCAGCTTAAGCTTTTATTTGAATATGCAGGCATGTTGTCACAGCAAACACAAATTTGACCTGTCATGTGATTGTTCATTGACTGATGGAAATCCATTCATAAAGCATGATGCATTTATGTCAGGGCCATATGACCATATTTTAATTCAGCAATAAAATCAAAACAAACCGATAAAGAACGTCAGCATTTAAGACACATCCAAAATACAGCACACGTATAATTAGAGTAATCTGTAAAGGTACATGTAGCCCAGGCAGAGGAGGCTTCTATAAGACTACAGGTGAAGAAGCTTCACCAAAAAAAAGTAAAAAACAAAACACAAAAAAAAAATCTTATAAAAATCCCAATTTTACTCCTTTGAAACAGAAACACAGTCACTAACACGAACTGTTTTCCTGAAATCAATTCTGTGAGTGACAACAGCGCCATCGTCACCCGCGGTGGAACGGAGAATTACAGAATTACCAACTTTTCGTTTTGCTTCACTACCATAGATATCTTTCCCCATTGACTTTAATGTAAATCGAGTGAAACCCCAGGCGGCTCGTGGATTTTTTCCGTTTCAATAGATCCTTATGGCAGATAAGTCCCACCTGTGAAGCAGTGACCGATTGGGCAGAATTTCACACTTCCTGCCGTTGAATATGATTGACGCAACACTCTGGCCAATCACTGTCTCCATTAGCTTGCCATCACTTTTCAGTTGCCTTCAGTGACCTCACTAGAGTTTGAATTGTGTAACTCATTCACATAGTTTGTTTTACATTCATTTTGTAAGGTACATCGGATTTTTTTCTGTGTAGGGGAGAACGTTTTATTTAGAAGTATTGTGTGTAGCTCTGTTTTCTAACATCAGCTAGGGGGGAAAGCTTGCTAGCAGTCTCCCCACAGCTAACGTCAGTGACTCGCTAAGTCCTAGCAAGATGGATTCGACGGAAGTTTCAGGCGATGAACATCGTTGACCGCAATTTAGAGGATTCTTTACAGTTTTTTTGAAATGAGGACCTATGAGTGAATGCAGAGGGGAGACCAAGAGACTTCCTGTGTAACACAGTTCGTGGGTGCTACGGTAAGGATAAACTTGTTCCAAGTAGGCTATGCATTAGAAAGTGCAGCTTCTCAACGTAGCCATCCTGTAAGTTCACTGATGTGTTATAACATTAGCCTATGTTGTGGATGTGTTATAACGTCTTGGCTTCCCATTTTAAATCCTCAACTTTGTCAAAGACAATTCAGAACAATCTACTTGAAGCTAAATTTCAACTACCAGGCAGTGACAGAAACAAACCGGTTGGTCAAACATATGCCAGAGCAGCAGTCATGGTATAATTTCTGTATCCCAGAGGCAAGAATGTGTCTTAATAGGCTACTGAATTTGACATTGCTTATGGGGCATAATTAGTAGCTTAGAATATTGGAAGGTTGATGTTTCAAGATGTTGTGGACATCAACAACGTAAGGGATAATGTATAGAACGCCGGTCATTACTGGGAAAACTAGATGTACCGCAGAGTGGTACAAAATATGACCGCCGCCCAGTCCAGCACATTTTTTCCACAAAAAGAAATCACGCTGAAAGGCCTATATGATTCTAACTGTCTCACTAAATTGCATTATCCACACTCAATTCTCACTGGTATCTGCTAGACAACAAGTACCAAAACATGATTAGTTCATAGATTTCACATGTAAAATTCATTTTATACAACCCCACCTCCATCTTGCCTGTTTATAATTCTGAGAAATTCTTGATTGTTTGTGTTATGTTTATGTTATGTGTGTGTGTGTGTGTGAGTGTGTGTGTGTGTGTGTGTGCGTGAGTGCTTGTGTTTGTGCCTGCGTATGTGCCTGTGCATGCAAGCATACATATGTCTACTGTGTGAGTATGTGTCATACGTATGATTACTGTGAATGTATGTGTGTGTGTGTGTGTGTATCTGTTTGTGCACATGTGTGCACATGAAATGGGTTAACATGACCCCTGGAGGCAAACATACGGAAAAAAATGGTCATCCTAGGCCCTACAGTTCTCAAGATATTCACAGAGAACTGTGCCTGCCCTACCCTTCTTTCGGGAGGTCCAGTCCAGCGGGGCGGCTACAGATCAAAACGAAAAATGACGGTTCCATGCTATCCATGTGGGGGTACATGCCCACCAAGTTTCGTGTACCCCGGTCTTTCAGTGTCCCGGGAATCCTTGTTGGTGTACGTCACTAAATGTACACATAAATTATTTTATTGTAAGGCCCCCCATGAACGAAAGTACACAAAACTTGGCATGCATTCGGAGGGTGTCATAATGATCCTACACTTTTAATTTCGTGCAGTTTTGACCTTGTCAGCCAGAGATATTGTGATGAAAACACCTACTTTTTTGCTTTTTAATTTTTAACTAGGTGGCGCTATACATGAAATAAGTGGTAATGGGGTGGGTTGACATGCCCCCTTAAGACCAACATACATAAAAACGATGGACCTCCTAGGCCCTACGGTTCTCGAGATATTCACAGAAAACTGTCTCCGGCCACCTACAGGCCAGTTGGTGTATAGTAACATAAATTAATTTATTGTGTGGCCCCCCATGAACGGAATTCCACAAAACTTGGCGTGCATACAGAGGGTGTTATAATGATCATACACTTCCAATTTCGTGCAGTTTTGACTATGTTAGGTCACAGATACCTTCAATTACAACACCTCATTTTTACTTTTTAACTAGGTGGCGCTATACATGAAATGAGTGGTTATGGAATGGGTTGACATGGCCCCTTGAGATCAACATACAAAAAAAAAATGGTCCTCCTAAACCCCACGGTTTTCGAGATATTCACAGAAAACTGTGTCTGCCCTACCCTCCTTTCGGGGGGTCCAGTCAAGCGGGGGGGTTACAGATCAAAACGAAAAACGATGGTTCCATGCTATCCATGTGGGGTTACATGCCCACCAAGTTTCGTGTACCCCGGTCTTTCAGTGTCCCGGGACTCATTGACGGAAATTTGGGCATGCGAAAAAGAAAAAAAAAAAAGAAAGAAAGAAAAAAAAAATCTGACTAAACCTGACAGGGCGAACCGGACCCCGACGCGCAGCGGAGGGGTCTTGTTCCGCCCTGAAGGGACTTATTTTCACAGTAATGACCGGTGTTCTATACATTATCCCGCTTATTATACGGCTACTTGCCAAAACGAAATAATAAACTCCCCACGATATGACTTTAGCCTACATAACCTGTTACCGTTCATCGTGGCATTTGCTGAGAAACAAATAGTTCGCAACAACACACGCTGCTGAACTTGAATCAAACATTCTTTAGAACACAGCTGATCAACCGTCTGCTTTCACGTTTGAATGAAGTTCCAGTCCTTGTGTAGTGATATGAAAGACATTAATCAGAAGCACAAAACCCGTTGCCATTGACAGCGGTGATTAAATGCTTTGCCGGTGATTTATGTAGATTTAACATAGGCCCGAACGTTGGGAGGGCCCATTCATGTGAATGGAACTTTCTGCAGCAACTTTATTACACGGCTCTGAAGAGCCGTGTAATAATTGGCATTAATACACTGCAAAAACTGCTTATCTAATACAGTCTAACCAAGTGTTATTCATCTTATATCAAGATCAGAAAATATAGTTGTTATTGTTTTCAGTATATAGAGACTTACCTAGTCACTAATTAGTGCTAAAGTGGAGATGCTCTTTTTTGGGGGCATGACCATAGATAGCCTAGTCTTTGCAAGCAATATACAAAAATATGCAAACTTATAATAATAATAATAATAATAATAATACATAAACCTTGTTTACTGTCTTGTCCAGTCTTAGGCCTACTACACCCCATTTGTGGCCTGTACTTTGAGATGGTGGTAAACAGGTCTTGATTTCTCAACAAATTACTCTGAGCTCTCTGACTGATCAAACAACATAGCTTTTGTTTATGCCATTGCAGACAGTTCAATGTCATCATGTGTCTCATACATTCAACCTCACCAACTTTGGCAGGTGTGTTAGGCGCAGTGTTCGTTTCTATAGGGGGGGTCATAATTTCATAACTGCTTCACTAGAAAAAAAATACCACCAGCCGCCACTGAGCTCAGGGTTAATTCACAACCCTCTAGCTACTAGCTAACTGATTTTCCACAAAAGGTATTGTATAGTGGCATTGCACTAGGCATTATTGTGTAACCGGCACAGTATAGTTATTTGTCAGCTAGCTATTTATTCTCCCAAATGGACTGTTGGCACTTTGTTTACTTTGTGGTTTGTGTGATATGAACTGTAGTTTTCATGGTGGGGAAAACCTAGCTTGATAACGGAGACAAGGAATGTCATAGGGCCAGTTAACTGTCAGCTACCACTCTCCGCCTATCAGATTGCTCAGTGGGATCCTCAGGGTGGGATCTGGTGGGGGGAGAGGGGTGGAACACACACACACACACAGAAGAAGGAGAGGGAGAGAGTGAGAAGTGACGAGACACAAGAAGCTTGGGTTCTGACGATATAAGTAACTACCAAAAAAAAGTAAGTTACAGCGAAAGTAGGTAGTTAACCCCGTCTCAAGAAGATACAAGTGAATCATCATACATAGCTTTTGAATTTAGTTACATAGGGGCAGCCGTGGCCTACTGGTTGGGGCTTCGGACTTGTAACCGGAGAGTTGCCGGTTCGAACCCCAACCAGTAGGAACGGCTGAAGTGCCCTTGAGCAAGACACCTAACCCCTCACTGCTCCCCGAGCGCCACTGTAGCAGGCAGCTCACTGCTCGGGATTAATGTGTGCTTCCCCTCACTGTGTGCTCACTGTGTGCTGAGTGTGTTTCACTAATTCACAGATTGGGATAAATGCAGAGGTCAAATTTCCCTCACGGGATCAAAAGAGTATATATACTTATACTTATACTATACATTTAAAACATATAAGTCCTCCCAAATTTTTAAAGATCCCCAGATTCCCCAAGTACAGCAGCGGCATGATGGTGCTCCCAAGCATGGGGAATATCAAAGCAGGAATAGTAAGGTTGCAAAGTATTTCCTGTGAGCTTAAAGCCATCAAACTAGCCATGGCATAGACAACCACTGGAGGGAAGTAGGCCACTATGGTCATGACGAGGCTGTCGACGATGGTCTGCAGAGCTCTCTGTTTCTGGGGGTGGATGTCGCTCCTTCCAGAGGGATCCGGCTTTCTCAGAGCGTGAAGGATGGAGAGATCACAGAATGTGATGGCTGGAAAAGTCAAGGCATATGATATAACCATGATTGGGGTGGTGAAGATATTTACGATAAGGACATGCATCAATCCATAGACCAGCATCAAACCCCAGGTCAATGCACACGCCACCACCCTGTGTTTGGAATTCATCATCTTCCTGTATGTGATGGGGAAAACCACAGCCACGTAGCAGTCCACACAGATAAAGGTCATGAACAGAGGTCTTCCACTAGTGTTGAAAGAGTACAGGATTTTTGTGAGATTTAAAACTGAATCATTTCGCAGGATGAGAAAGTTGATGGAGGATGGAAGTAAGAAGAGGTTGAAAATGAAGTCCATGACAGTGAGGTTGAGCATGTAGACGTCATTAGACAAGCCGCTGCGCTGCCTCTGAGTGAGCACCCACAGAAGCCACACGTTGGCAGGCACACTCACACACGCACAGGGTACGCTGAGGATGCCCCAGACCAATGGGCCCACAAACAGCTTGATGCAGTAGCAGTCAAAGACTTCCGTTTGGTTCTCGAAGCTGGTGTTATACGAGGACAAAGGCAGCGTAACCATGATGAAACCTGTAGACATTAACCAAAGTAAAAACCAAACAGACAACATTTGTATGCAGTTTCTAATAGAATTACAAGATTGTTCACAGGATTACATGTATGTACATACATTTCTTCCATTACTAATATGTACTATAATATGATAGTAAAAGTTTACCTTCCACCTGATCAGAAGTCCTAATCCATTGAAGTATGCCGGCACATTGGTCTTCGTCAGAGCTTGTGGCAAAACAAATGGCCAGAAATTATGTATTCGTACAGTATGTATGTGTGATTTGAATACCCAGGTGTGCAACGCCCCCTCCCCTAAAACATGTTTGTTAATATGGCACGTGTTTTAGTCGTGGCTCATGCAAATATTGACGTGAACAATATAGAGACCAATAGTGACCTCGTTCCAACACCAAGTAGAAAGGGGCAAAGTAGCTGTATATGATTATTTGTTCTTTTCTTATAAATTATTAGTTGGTTATTCCACATGACGAAACACGACAATATGACTTTGATATGAGTAGGCTATTGTTTGACTTCCTGTTGATATCTTGTGCACGATGGGAAATAATTTAAAGGAATCTAGTTGCTGTCTTGAAAATAGTGACCCTGCAAGATCCCTGTTGCAAAATCATAATCCTTGATTTGAAAAGGTGAGAGGGTCTGAGACTGTAGTCTTTTAAAAATATTTTATAAAAAAAATCTTTGGAAATTCTTTCGGTGTAAAGAAGTCTTTCGGTGTTGCGGCTTTATGGCCTCCTTACACCAAACAACTTTGCCAAGATTTGGGAAGGATTCTAGAAAGATAGTAGTCTTTTGAGTAACGCTTCAATGGGGGGCATTACAGTAGTTAAAAGACTCCAATCCAAAACCCCAAGAACTACAATGTGTGGCTTTTACAGGTATCTCATATTGGAGGAAGATTAAGTGAGGGTCAGGTTTCAGGCATTGCACAGATCAATAATCTCGGTGCAAATGTTATTCAAAATTTCAGACGAGAAGATGGAACAATCTGGAATAAGATACCGTCTAACTCTAGGATACTCAGTTTGCCTAATGGTCATGTGCGATCCTTTACATGATGGATTTGCAGATGCAGAGGCCGTATGCAAACACACCATGTTCACGAGGTCTTATTTCGTATGAAAATTGTACTTAGCCTAACACATATATATATATGTTTGCATATATATACAGTTGTGCTCAAAAAAATAGCAGTGCCTTTAGAAAAAAGAGTAAATGTCAAAATTCTTCAAACAAATTGTACTTTCATGAACACAGATGCATTGGGGACACAGTACATTCTATTCCAAAGCAAAACAATTGGGCAAAGTCATCAAAACTTAAATAATAATAATGATATTTCATAGAAAGTCAGAAATGCCATGTTCAAAGAAATAGCAGCGTTGCCATCTTTCCTTGGAAACTCAAAAATGTACAAACTAAGAAATTCTTGATAAGTGAACTTGGCTGAGTATCCTAAACTAATATTTTGTTGCAAAACCACGGTTTCTGATAACTGCTTCACATCTGTGGTGCATGGAGTCAACCAACTTCTGGCATTGTTCAACAGGTATTGCAGCCCAGGTTAATTGTACTGTATTCCACAATTCCTCTTTGTTTCTTGGTTTTGCCTCATGCACTGCACTTTTTATGTCAGCCCACACGTTTTCTATGGGATTAAGGTCTGGGGATTGTGCTGGCCACTCCATCAGTTGAATCCTGTTCATATGGAACCATGCTTTTGCTCGCTTGCTGGTGTGTTTTGGGTCATTATCTTGTTGAAAGGTCCACCTCAAAGGCATTTCCTCTTCAGCATGACCTCTTCCAGTATGTCAGACGCCCTGCAAACACCGAATTCAAGCCACAGTACTCAGTGAAGACAATTAAGTATGGTGGTGCAAGCATCATGATATGGGGATGTTTCTCCGACTACGGTGTTGGTCCTATTTACCGCATACCAGGGATCATGGATCAGAAATTTCCTCTTCAGCATATGGCAGCATGACCTCTTCCAGTATCCTGATGTACTCGAACTGATCCATGATCCCTGGTATGCGGTACTCAGTTGGAGAGAGACAAATCATTACGTGCAATGTAAGTAACGTATTACGTATCAATGCCGATGGAAATACATGACAAAACTCCACATAATTAGTTTCTTCCCAAGATGCTTGTGTTTTATGTTTTATTAAATGCAGATGACTTAAAGTCTAATGATGAGGTCTGACATTTTGGATTTGAATTTCACTGGCATCGTGAACCATACTGAAAAGATAGACATCTACTGCAACAGCATGTTTGTGGGTCCGTTGGTATGGGATGTGTGGTGTGTTTACTAGCCTTTGGCTTCTGTGGTTGCTCGTTCAGAGGCAGCGTAGTGGCTTGTCCAACGACATCTACATGCTCAACCTCACCGTCATGGACCTGATACTTAATATCTCTGTTCCTCCTTACATCTTCAGTTACTTCTTTTGGCAAAATAACGTTCATTTCAAAATTTCATATTTTTTCTACTGTCTCAACATTTTCTACTGTCTCAACACCGAGTGGACGGCCGCTGTTTATGGCCTGTACATGTGGACTGCTACATGTGGTTTTCCCAGTTCCGTACATGAATTTGAAGCATTCAAAACACAGCATTCACTGTGATAAACATTAAAATTATAGCCTGACAAGCCAGACTAGGCAATAACAGAGCCCGTTTACAGAGAGCCGGATCACTCCCTATTAACTCCATTGTACCTGCAATCTGTTGCAGTTCGGCTAGGGGCGATCATGAATAAGTGCAAAAACAATGGGGGTCTATGGAGCTAGATGGCTAAATGTGTCTCTTTCACCTGGTTGTCGTTGAAAAATCGAAGATTTGAGTGTGGTTCCTGCAAGCTCAATAGGGATTATAGGTCAAAAGTTGAATGAACGAGTACTTACGTCAGGGGTCTCAAACTCAAATGAGCTGGGGGCCAATTCTGCCAACGTCATCTGATTGGAGGGCCGGCTATTTCTGAAAATGCAATGTTCTTTTTTTCAAATACCACACACAACTGCAAACAGAAAGTGCAAGTGTTTTTATCTAGTTTTAGACACCTGTGCTAGCAAACTTAGTTTATAAATAAAATAATGATAAAATAAATATTAATACAAATTATAAAACAAATGAAAAGCATAAAAGCAGGTATGTGTGTGTTTCACACCAAATAAAAATATTTTCCTCTCATAACTTTTTTAAACCTGGCAAATTATAGGCGTCAGGGTTAAATAAGCAACACCATTGGATTTTTATATCAAAATTTCAAAAGGCCATGGCTTGAAAGTGGTCAGAGATAAAGTCCTACTGTAAATGTAAAAATCTTTGAGTAAAACAAAAGTTTATGAAGGGGGTAAATTTACCCATCTAATTTGCCACTGGGTGGCAAGCACCTCAAATGATGCACCTTTCTAAATACTGGATGAACATATTTGAGCAGGTTTACTTTCCTTTTTTCATATTACCCACATAACAAATTAACAGGAAAACACCTAAGATGTAGGCTATACCAACACTTAAGATGTATATGGTTTCTAAACCACAACGCCTACAATAAAGTATTCTGGTCAAATCAGTTCCTATCGCGGGTAATCAGAAGTTCGCATCATATTGCGGGTGACTTTGTAGTTTAGAGCCCTATTTCTACTAGCCCTGCTGTCTGTACCACGTCCATTACGGACACTATCATCACGATTACCACTGCAACCTCCAAGCTATGTTGGGCAGAGGGTCGAAATAAGCATGGTATGCTTAGTGGACACCGTCGTATACACGCAGACAGCACCCAGCACCCAGCACCTCTATTCAATAGACGATCGATCGATCATAATCTCCAAAAGGATATTCGGTAACACTTTATTTTAATGTGTCACTGTTACAGTATACCTACCTAATTAGGTACAGTGGTACAACCTGTGTAACAACATGTACTATCAGGTACTATCATTGTACTTGCATTATGTATTTGTGGGTACCTACATATAGTTGTTACATTGTAATACTGAGTGCTTTTACAAAACTTTGCCAATTTGCCTAAAGTTTCATCAGAGACAAAGAGCTGACCTGAGACCTGCTGGATGGGGTAAATCTGGTCATGATAGATTTGATATACAAAGCATTCTTAGCTCCAGTCAAGGCCTCATTGTCTTCAGTGTACATGTAACAGCTGTGCTGCTACAACCTTGTTACTCTTTGATACAGTGGAATAAAACCTATTAAGTGTACCAGTTAATTACTTACATGTACATATGACATGTATGTTATGTCTTCGATGTCTTGGAACAGGTCTACTAATTCACTACATAGTACATATATAAACTGTGTTGGTACACACTTATTGCTCTTTGATACAGTGGCATAAACCCATTAAAATTAAGTGTACCAGTTAAGTACTTACAATTACATATTACATGTATGTTGTGTCATTGGTGTCTTGGAACATGTCTGCCATTACCCTACATACTGTAGTACATGTATCAACTGTGTTGGTACACATTTATTACTCTTTTGATACAGTGGAATAAACCCATTAAAATAAAGTGTACCAGTTAAGTACTTACATCTACATATTTACATCCTGTCAATGATGTTATGCATCCTGTAATTGATGTGTTGAAACGTGTCTGCTGTTACACCACACAGTACATGTGAATTAGTAGACCTGTTCCAAGACAAGACCTGTTCCAGTTTATTCCACTGTATAAGAGTAACAAGGTTGTAGCAGCACAGCTGTTACATGTACAATGAAGACAATGAGGCCTTGACTGGAGCTAAGCATGCTTTGTATATCAAATCTATCATGACCCGATTTACCCCATACAGCAGGTCTCAGGTCAGCTCTTTGCCTCTGATGTAAATTTAGGCAAATTGGCAAAGTTTTGTAAAAGCACTCAGTATTACAATGTAACAACTATATGTAGGTACCCACAAATACATTATGCAAGTACAATGATAGTACCTGATAGTACATGTTGTTACACAGGTTGTACCACTGTACCTAATTAGGTAGGTACACTGTAACAGTGACACATTAAAATAAAGTGTTACCGGATATTCTCCTTCAGATTTAGAATAGGTGAATAGCATAGCCTACCTAAGACTTCATCACACGTAAATGTTTTTCAACATTTGGTGTAAGCCTATTTCTGCTTAATTTCTGCTTCAATTTATGCAACACTATGGCCTGCATCGCTTCCGTGTCATTACAAATGCACGTCTTTGTGTTTCTCGCGTGTAATAAGTATTTCCTGAAAACTTTGCGCAGCGATTTTGGGTTTGAATGAAGCTCTGGATGTCTAGCACATAGTGGAGCAGAGTACAAATGAGATTTGTCACCGTATTTGGATCTATCGTCTATTTTAATCAGTATCGTTGTTTGTCGCAATTAAAAATAGCCTCAAGGGCCGGATTACATTATTATTTTGACATACGTCGCGGGCCGGGTGTTTGAGACCCCTGACTTACGTCCTTTCGATTTCTGACAGGTTGGGTCGTTGTTGCCTAAAGGTGTTTAAGTCGTGATTCACTCGGATCTTTCACCCGTGTCTTTAAATTAACCCATGAGTCGCGAGTCTCTAGTATCATTAACTCGGATAAGTTGAGTCCTACTACAATTCAATCTAAAACGATAAACAGCGCCACACACAAACCTCTTGCAACATTAGCTAGCCTCCTAGCCAAAAATGTAACAATTTCGTAGGCAACCACAACACAAATCAACTCAAGCGACTGAGTGAGCAGGCATTCCGAGATAACTGGTTAACTTCCCGCAGAGCCGGAAACATTGCAGACTCACAGACCATGGGACTCAGATTGGAGCGGCTGAGTAGCAATCCGGGTTAGTCGGATCAGCCGGCCGGTTAGGCTACGTTGAGTACGAGTCAGTCGAATCAGCCGGCTACGTTGTCATGAATGGATCTGCGAGAGCGAGTAGCTCCTCCTCGAGGTGAAAAGCAATTCCACAACAAAAGCCATTTTTCCACTTCTGAAATAGCATTCAATGTTCTGCATGTAGCCTAGACATAATTAGATTTGGTGTATAGATGTAGCATATTAAAATGCAATTAGGTCGTGCAGACAGTCCGAACTGCACGCTCATGGAGCTGCTTGAGTATCTACCTGGGTCAGTCGAATCAGCCGGGCGGACCGGTTACGTTGTTATGAGTGCGAGTCAGCCGAATCAGCCGGCTACGTTGTCATGAGTGGATCTTTAGAGCAGCGAGTAACTCCTCGTCAAGGTGAAAAACAAATCCACAACAAAAGCCATGCTTTCACTTCTGAAATAACATATGTTCTGCACGCATAGCCTACTATAAAATGCAATTAGGTCGCGAAGACAGTCCGAAACATTGCAAGCTCTGTATGGAGTTGCTTGAGTAGGCTAGCCTACCTGGGTCATTTGGATCAGCCGGGCGGACCGGTTACGTTATGTTGTTATGAGTGCGAGTCAGTCGAATCAGCCGGCTACATGAGTGGATCTGTAGACGAGCGAGTAGCCTAGTTTCTACTCGTGTCAAGGTGATAATAATAATAGGCCTAAGGTGATAATAATAATAGGCCTAATGAGAATAGTAGTAGTAGTAGTAATAATAATAATAATAACAATAATAATAATTTATTCACTGCAGGGCATTTCTACGTTCCTGTTTCTATGTCTACATTGAAAGTCAATTGCTTAGGCTAGGTTAAGACAATAAATAAACAGTCTGGCTCAAACTGCTTTCTTTCCTGTGAGTGGGTGGAGGTTTTGATGCTATTATATTAGGCTATGTTATATTATATTATATGATATTATATTAGGGTACCTAACAGTATAGCTATGATTAATAGTAATATTAGTTGCCTAGTATTAGCAGCCTATAATACTTATTAGAATAGATTCCTAGTAGCCTACTATTAGTAGTAGTGGTAATAAACATTGTAGCAGAGTAGCATTAGACCTAGGCAAACTTTTCTATTGTTAACAAAACAACAACAAATAATTAATTATTATAATATAGGCTACCCTCTCTGTCAATAAGATCAAAGTTTCTGAACATGAGCACCAAAAAGATGAACAATGTGTGGATGCACTTTGACCAGGAGAGCAAAACTCTAAAGGCTAAATGCAAGTGCTGCAAAAACCTGGTTTCAAATCATGGAGGATCCACATCCAACATGAGAAGGCACTTAACGAAATGAAGCACCCCACGGCACTGCTTGAACGTAGGACTGAATTTCTTTGCGATTTAGCAATAGTGACTCAAGTGACTCGTTCAACCCGGATCAGTTTAGTGAGTGACTCAGAATAACACGGATCCTTAAAAGGAATCGAGTTTGACAGGCCTATTGTTGCCAGTGCTTCATTTGTAAAGTGGGAGGTGCCGGAGCGCAAAGGGGGGGTGGATCCGGCGACTCAAAACGGGGATTTAAGGTTACGGACCAACAACAAAAAAACCTGCGTACATAGCTCTGACTAAAAAAAACTAAACAACGTGATGTGTATGTAACCTGCGTTGTGTTGAACCTGTGCGATTAAGCCCTGCACAGGCCCGGACTCGAACCCGCGAACAGCAGCCCCTCGGATCGGGAGGTGAGCGCGCTAACAATTAAACCAATAGCCCAGGCTACTGGCTCGCATGCCAGCAGCACTCTTGAGGCGTTGGGGAGTGAGGTTTACCAACGTTCCACAAGCACAGCTAAGCTAGCTGGCATCCGTTACATGTACACCAGGGCAATGTTTATTAACTTCAGAACTTGCAACACACTGCACTGCACATAGATACAGCGTGGAATGATTAGTAATTTCTGATTGACACATCTGAACCCCTATCCCCCCCGGACACCTCCCCCTAATCAAAACACATCGGAACTGACACATAATATGACAGAGAGGGAGCGGGAGACACAAACACTCACGCGCACACACACAAACACACACAAGCGTGCACCGGGAAAACAGGAGATACAGGGGAACCAACAAAACAGTCCAACAAGGGGCTAATAGCCTCGGCGCTTAAGTGTGCTATATATTGCAATGATGACCACCCACACCCAGTAATCAATGATCAACTAGATACAGCGTGGAAGCGCGATTTCTTCCTACCGTAGCCTAGGCCTACTTGTCCAAAATGGGCCATACAGCATCCAGACCCCCGGCCTCCATTACCCTGCTTCTTTTTCTACACCTATGTCCTTTAGAAATCCATGATCATGGGAGGAGATGGTAAGCCCTGATGAAATTCCGCGGGCTATCGATGCAAAACTACTGGCAGAGCGTCTCAACTTCTCTCTCCCCGAACAGCGCGTCACCCTCCTGTGACCAATATGATTGAGCACTTTCAAATCCTCGATTAGCTTGTTGTATCCTGTTTGGTCTCTCCCCTATTTCTAAAGACTAATAGGCTAAGAAAGAGATCAACATTGAACACTACACAAACAGTAATTTATTTATTTTTTGTTTAGGCGATTTATTTTTTATATTGACTTAATTGATGGATCCAATAAAAAAAGGTTCCGGATCCAACGTCGGAGGTGCCGGAACATGTTCCGGCGTGTTCCGGCTCAAATTAAGCCCTGGTTGTTGCCCAAAACACACTAGCTTTCTGCTAATGAATGACGTCATTGACGCATTTGAGAGGCTTTTTAGAACAAATAGGTGACTCAAAAAATATAATACTCAGCGGTTTATATTTTCTCTGCCCCCTCTTTTACATGCAATATTCAAATATCTGGGCAAAAAATTATATCCCGAGAAAAGTGGATTTGAGTGGTACAGCTCCATAGAACTCCATTCATTCTACACTTATTCGTGAGCGCCCTCATGTGGAACCAGAAAGGAACTGCAACCAGTTCAGAAACCGTAAGTTTCCCGAGAGTGGCTGTTCTCCCCTTATTAGACATTCTCTGGCAATAACATATTTGCTGCCGCTAGGGTGCGTCTAGATTTCTAGGCTATTTAAATTAGCTTTGAATTTAATCAGTAAGATGTAGCCTTATAGCCTATGATCTCTGTGTAGACAATAGCCTAATGAAAACTGAAAAGACCTATCTGTGCCCTGGCTACAGTAGGCCTACAGTACATGCAGTCCTATTGAATTTTCAGAACCAAGGAGAGAAATGAGAAAAATGTGTTACAGCTCTGTCTGCTATTTACACCCATTCTTCTTGATACATAATGAATACATATGAAAATTTATAAAATGTTTATCAGGACATACTTAGCCTACTTTGCAAATTGATAAACCATATAATAGCCTGTCCCACCATCATCATTGAAATAGCATAATGCTAGAATTTAAATGCAAAAAATGTCCAGCTCAGATTCAGATGATTAAAGTTTTATAGGCTAGGGAATGTAAAACTTAAGTTCCAGTTTACACCATTCAAATTGTGTTTAAATTAAGTTAAAATGTTTGTATGTGTGTGTCTGAGTGTGTGTGTGTGTTTGTGTGTGTGTGTGAGAGAGAGAGATACACATTTTATATACTTTATTTGATTCCACTTTACAAGTCAAGTTACATTAGGAATCAAATCTTCTGAATAATCCAGTATATTAAAGCAGTTCAGCAATCTATCATGAGTTGTTACAGGTCAAGGGAATAGGAAGCATCATCTCTTCCAAATAAGCATGCTCCTATAACTGCTGATATATCCCCCGTATTACAGTAATTAGGCCTCTGTCAAAATAAATCCTCTAATACCCTCAAACACCCTCAGCCATAATTGTTGTCAGTATATTATACAAAGAGCAAACAATTTACCTGGCTATGAGTGATATTTAGGGTTCAATCAAGGCCGTCGTGTGTGCGTGCGTGTGTGTGTGCGTGCGTGCGCGTGTGTGTGTATGGTGCTGACATGTTCTCACAACTGAAGATAAAACTGCAAGAGATATCTATCTGTTGGTCACATACACTCCCACGTAAGCACAAACCACTAAAAGATTATTAAGATGTTCATGTATCAGTACATCTTTCTGTCACACACAAACACAGACACACACACATACATACACACACACACACACACACACACACACACACACACACTTCATAACATGTGCCTGTGTGTGTGTGTGATTGAGTAGCCTACCATATGTTGTTTTTGTGATGTAAATAATGTGCATGTATGTGTACAGTTTATGTGTACAGTTTGTTTGTGTTTGTCTTTTGTCTACATGTGTGTGTGTGTACAGTGTGTGTGTGTGTGTGTGTGAGAGAGAGAGAGAGAGAGAGAGAGAGAGAGAGAGAGAGAGAGAGAGAGATACACATTTTATATACTTTATTTGATTCCACTTTACAAGTCGAGTTACATTAGGAATCAAATCTTCTGAATAATCCAGTAGATTAAAGCAGTTCAGCAATCTATCATAACCTGTTACAGGTCAAGGGAATAGGACACATAATCTCTTCCAAATAAGCTCCTATAACTGCTGATACGGAACAGTACTTTAGCTGCTTGGCCTTAGTTTTATATAGTCCCCAAATGCAAAGTCCACGGACCACCAACCTATGTACATGGCCTAGGCTAACACTAACACAATGAGCTGCCATTTGTATCGATTCTCAATGGCAGAAATCAAAGGCTGGCATTTAAGAGTTTTTGTACAGTACTGCTCATTCATTCTCTGTGAGTAGTTTCTGAAATTTAAAAAAAAAAACTTTTTTTTTTCAATTCTAAACATGTTTTGTTTGTGTGTGTGTGTGTGTGTGTGTGTGTGTGTGTGTGTGTAGGGTGACTCTGGTGGCCCCCTGGTGTGTAAGTCGTTTGAGCAGTTCGTCTAGGTCGGGGTGGTGAGTTTTGGAGTTGGCTATGCCCGGCGTGGCTACCCTGGCGTTTACACACGTGTGTATAACTACATGTTCGATGAACTACAGTTCATCGAGGACGTCATCGGCACATACAGCTGAACAACACCGCCCTCTAGTGGTCACACAGGGAGGAGCTCTCCACCTCTACCTGATCTCTCTCTTTCCTTCTCTCCTCTCTCTTCTGCCTCTCCTCCTGTCTCTCTGATCAATAAAGTTTCCAGCAGCACCAAACATGTGTTTGTTTGATCCTGAATTAGCCACATATATTTCAGTCATCAGCTGGTCAAGCACAGCTCGATTTGCTTGCCCTGACGGCATGCCACTGACACACATGTAGACCCACAAGTATACACACACACACATGCAAACCCACAAACACTTACACTCACACACATGCAAGCCCACACACACGTATACACACATCAAAGTGCAGATCCTATCTCATGTTCTGCTGAAGTTAACAGGAAGAGAGGCTGATGCCAGAGAGTGATAGTTATGTGTGTGTGTGTGTGTGTGTAGGGGGGATTCATAATTATGCAACGACATTACAAAGGAACATAGGTATATGCTCAACTGAACTAACAAACAAAATGCTTGCAGATGGACCAAACCATTTGGCGCAGAAGCAAGGGGTGGATGAGACCTTAGATAGTCTTCACTTTTTTTGTATACAAAATGTAGTCAGTCAATCAACCAAGTTATTCAGCCTATACACTGACTTTACATTTCATTTGACATTTATTATGAAATGTAATTACATACATACATATATAAAATATCCAGGTAAAATAAAATATGTTCCAGACTTTTCAAGGGCCCTCTCTCCCCTTGGGCCCCTATAATCAGTAGTGGTTTTACCCCCAGTCCAACGCCCCTGTGTGTGTGCGTGTGTGTGTGTATGTGTGTGTGGTCACTGTATTTAATAGCTGTGGTCTCGGTGCATTCCAGCAGACTGCAGACATGAACCTCATGGTCTGTCTCTGTGTGACCCTGCTGCTCAGCTCAGCTACAGGTGAGATGCCCTGTGTGTGTTTGTGTGTTTGAGTGACCCATGAAATAAGAAGTAAATGAGGGATGTGTTTTGATCAAAATGGTCAGAACATATATGTATCATATACAGATATATATACTTATATATAATACTTATATACTGATTAAAATGGTCAAATCTGTGGTATGACCAAAATGCCAGTAGAGTATCAGATCCAGTGGAGTAGGCTCTTGCAGCGCAGCATTTAAGGGCTTACACTATGTCCTTACAGGATACAGGCAAGCTTATATACTCAGTGTTATCTGTTGTGGGGCAGCCGTGGCCCACTGGTTAGCACTCTGGACCTGTAACCAGAGGGTTGCCGGTTCAGGCCCCGACCAGGAACCGCTGAAGCTGCCCTTGAGCAAGGCACCCTGTTCTTGTAGTAGCAGGCAGCTCACTGCGCCGGGATTAGTGTGTGCTTCACTTCACTGTGTGCTGAGTGTGTTTCACTAATTCACGGATTGGGATAAATGCAGAGACCAAATTTCCCTCGCAAGTGTATTTATACTTATACTTATCTGTCTACACTGAATCTGTTAAATATGCCATTCTATTGCGTCGTATTCCTCATTCAAAATAGCAGAAAAAAGCAAGCGACAAAAAGAAAATAGAAACCGGCGCCCAACAAAAGGTCTCTCAAAACGTTGCACTGCATCGCGCTGCTCGCGTCACTTGCAGTTAGGACTCTCCAATTGAAAACAATGTAAACGGATTTTATTGCTAACGTTCGCTCATTAAACTCGCAATTTCGGCAATAAAGTTGAAATATCATATCTACTTTAATCTCGACGTGTCGACTTTAAAGTCGACATGCCAACATTAAACTCGAAATACAGTTTAAACATAGCCCACAGTTTAAGTTATGTAGCCTACACTAACACACAATATGTGACATGAATAATAGGTTTCAAATAAGTGTTATTTCAAATAGATTGCAGATATTCAGATAGATTGCGTCTTGTCTGTTATCTACTCATTGCCGTCATCGTGAAGCGCTGTATCTCGCTTTTATGAAATACCATGCACTATGCCATTTATATAGCTAGAATAAAAGATGTATCCAATGATATAATGTTTCTATACAAAATGTTATTTCACTCTGTTTTACATGGGTAAGGCCACCGCACATCCAAATACCTGCCCTTCATGACCCACAGGCCGTCACTCTCCATAGGTTAACATGGCAAAACTAATTTTTCTAAAACTGCTTTTCCATGTCTCACCTGCAATAAATATAGTAGGCTAACACAGACATGTATAGGCCTAAGTATATATACTCTTTTGATCCTGTGAGGGAATATGTGTGCATGTACTTTATTTATGCACTATGTGTCCATGTGCATGCAGAATACATAGGGTTGCCAGGTCGGGAGGACAGCTTCATTCGTCCCTCCATAGACATTCAGCAATAGGCTGAACAAACAAACAAACAAATAAACAAGCAATGTGAAAATCTAGGATTGGGGAGAGCACTTAGTAGGCCTAGTTTAGTGCAAGCATGAAGTTGAACCTTTAGATGAAAAACACTCTTTAATAATAGCCTACAATAAATAAACCGCTAATGACGTTTACTTTTGACCATCGCATTTATCGCCTGTAATTCCGTGATAAGGACCTATCACAAAGTATTTGGCTGAGCAATGGAGGTTAATATGTTCTATGTTTTGTCCACATGATATACAGTAGGCCTATGTCTAATCATTGTTGCACTCGAAGAAAACTGGAATGTTTCATTCGTCCTCCCTTTCAATCATCCCGAGCGGTCGTTCTCTCTAACTTTATTCTTTATTAAATGTCGACACGTTGAGATTGAAGTCGACATGGCGACTTTAAAGTTGACATGTCGAGTTTAATCTCATCATGGCAAAAATATTTTTTTCTTCATGTGTGGCCCTAATACTCCGTCGTAGGTTAGGACATGGTGTAGTACAATTCTACTTTTAATATTCTGGTTGAAATATTTCACAATGTTTGGTGTGGAACGCTTAAGGTTCCATTGCATTTGTTGTGTTTATCAAGATAATATTTCATTTACCAAAGTGTGTGATTATAATACTAAATAGTGCACTCGTTTTACTAAATTGTGTCCTCAATTTAATAAATGATTGGTGCACTCCTTTTACTAAAGTGCGCTCATTTTACAAAATGATAGGCTCATTTGCTAAATTATTGCTTAATTATGCTCTCTTTTTAATTTCTGGTAAATTAACACATTAGTCAAGTAGTTTACATAACATACAACAATTAAAAAACATTAAAAAAATACAAAGTAAACTAATTGTAATACAGAGTGTATCTGATTAATTGGAAGTGTGTTTGATCTTAAGTCTAGATTTGAAACTGGCTGTGGCTTTTTTGTGTGTATGTGTGTGTGTATCTGTGTCTCTCTGTGTGTGTATGTATGTGTGTGTGTGTGTGTGTGTGTGTGTGTGTGTATCTGTGTCTCTCTGTCTCTCTGTGTGTGTATATTTATGTGTGTGTATCTGTGTCTCTGTGTGTGTATATATGTATGTGTGTGTGTATCTGTGTCTCTCTCTCTGTGTGTATATGTGTGTGTGTGTATATATGTATGTGTGTGTGTATCTGTGTCTCTCTCTGTGTGTGTATATGTATGTGTGTGTATCTGTGTCTCTGTGTGTGTATATGTGTATCTCTGCAGTGTTTCCCCTAGAATTTTTTCCAGCAGCGGTGCTATTACTTGGGGGGGGGCACACAAACCCCCCCCCCAAGTAATAGCAAACAAGGCGGGGGGTTGTTGCGCATAACCAAGCTAGGCGGGGGGTTGTTGCGCATTTTTTTTTATTTATTTATTTTTATTTATTTTTTTTTATATCATACCTTCGTGTTTCTTTTGTGGACATTTTCAGCTTTCTTTTACATTATTGGTTAAAAATGATAGAAGAAAAATGAAATGGCACAACCCAGAAAAAGATTATTTACAATTTATTTAAATTTGTCTTAATGGCAAAGGCCACACCCAATCTGCGAGCACTTAATTTTTCTGGGCTTTTCAAAGAACATCTCTAAGGCTCTTTGGTAATTGAATTGAATTGTTGGGGGGCCATTAATGCTGACACGCATGCACGTAGCCAGATGCTCTCCTTGTAGTCTATTTCTCAGTCCCAAAACAACAAACCCACGTATAAAAAAGTAAATACTCACTTTTCTTCTACATCACTCCCACAGTTACCATACAACTCACTCACAATTAACTCGAAAAGGACCTAGGCTACTTGATTGAAGTGCGACCGTTCGTCTCACCGTCAAGAGAACGCTGAAGTTATGAGAACACGTCTTTCTGATAAGAGAATGTAGGCTCCTATGTCTAATGCCGCAAATGTAGAAAAGGTCTGTTTGTGATAGCCTATTATAGCTAAGTGGACAGAATTTAGGCTATACGTATATGCCAACATATGCTCATATTTCCTTTAACTATCAGAAAGTTTAAACAGGCCTAGACTGTGTTCGCCTAGCTTTCCCATGCAAACATTACATGTAGCCCTACGCTAACGTTACAAGTCTAGGCTACAATTAACGTTAAGACCATACACCTTGTAGCACATTGGTTTACTCTATTGCATTACTTACGTTTTAATAATTTGTCGTTGAATGTTGATGGAGGCTCATCTTTGGGAAATCAGCTCTCTGGATAAAATTGTCAGCCGGAGCAAGAGTTCTCAGAGTTGACGACACCGGACGTAAATCCAATCAGCAGAAAGAACCGCATCACAACAGTATAGGCTAAATCGCAACAAACTTTTTTCCCCCCATGTTAAATTCATTTTGGTAATCATGAATTGGTTTCTTATATTTGATGTAGGCTAGGAGAGGAGGATGCATGTTTCACATTAGTGTCAATGTGTCAAAGCAGGCTTTGGATCAGAGGAATTGCTCAAGCTTAACATATGGCATAGGCTACAAGCGAATTCACGGCATACAAACAGCTTCGTGATGAAATATAACTAATATCATTTTTTCTTCAAGGCCTATAAGTAGGCTATTTATTGTGTAACCTACAAGTGAACGATGACACCATGGGCTACACTGTGGCGGAGCAAGACCCCATCAGTCGGATAGCTAAACAATGTAACCATGTTCAGAACGTAGGCTAGCCATATGGGCTGCAGACTTGTCTTTGGGCTTGTAATCACCTGACACATCATGCCGCATATATGTCCTGAATAATGAGAGGCTAAGTGCGGATTTGATGCACTTAACTTACTCAAGACTTTCAGAAAACAATTTCGAGATGACGTTGGCCGTTGTGCTTTTACAGTGTGTTAAGTGAATCTCGTGATATTATGTTGCAGCGGCGCTGAAAATCCAGCGGCGGCGCTGCGCCGCTATTAAATACACTGTAGGGGAAACACTGCTCTGTGTGTGTGTGTGTATATGTATTTGTGTGTATCTGTGTGTGTGTATATGTGTATCTGTGTCTCTCTCTCTGTGTATATGTATGTATCTCTGTCTCTCTGTGTGTGTATACAGTATGTGTGTGTGTGTGTGTATCTGTGTATATCTCTGTGTGTGTGTGTATATGTATGTGTGTGTATCTGTGTGTCTCTCTCTCTGTGTATGTATGTGAGGGTGTATCTGTGCATGAAGCATTTGTGTGATTTTGCGTGCGTCTGTCTGTCTATATGTGTATTTGTGTGTGTGTGTATTTGTGTGTGTGTGTGTGTGTGTGTACTGTAGAGTAGGTAATGTAGTGTGTGTGTATATGTGTGTATGTTTATGGGTCTGTGTATGTACATGATGTGTATATGTGTGTGTGTTTTGTGTGCCCGGCGTCGCTACCCTGGGGTGCACATGCGTGTGTATAACTACAGGTGTGTGTGTGTCTGTCCATACGTATATATATATATATGTGTGTGTAAGTACATGAAGTGTGTGTGAGTGCGTGTGTGTGTAATGTAGTGTGTGTGTGTGTGTGTGTGTGTGTGTGTGTGTGTGTGTGTAATGTAGTGTGTTTGTCTGCAGGCTCACTGCGTCTCAGGTCCCGTAGCTCCATAGTGGGGGGAGAGGACGCGGCCCCTGGAAGATGGCCCTGGATGGTGTACCTCGACATCACTAATGGAAATGTGTGTGTGTGTGTGTGTGTTAGGGAATGACCAACTGTGTGTGCCTGTGTGTGTGTTTGTTTTGGAATGAATACCAATGTGTATATATGGATGCATGTCCAAACGGTATTTCTGTTATGTTTATGTGTGTGTGTGTGTGTGTGTGTATCCTAATTTAGGATACTATTTTCTGTGGTGGTTCCCTTATCAACAGTCAATGGGTCCTCACTGCAGCTCACTGTGTTGAAAATCTGTAAGTTGACTTTACTGTGTGTGTGTGTGTGTGTGTGAGAGAGTGCGTGCGCATGCATGTGTATATAGGGGATATGGTGTGAAGTTGCTTTGTGTTGATAGATACTAATGTGTTTCTCTCTCACTCACACACACACACACACACACACACACACACACACACACACACACACACACAGTCATGTGATGGCAGTGGTGGCAGGCGAGCAGAAGCTTCTTGAGCCCACTGGCTTGCCGTACGGCGTCCACCGTGTCCTGATCCACCCCGGTTACCATGACGATGGGGACGTGCCGAAACATGACATCGCCCTGGTGCAGCTGGCGGAGCCGGTGGTCATCTCCCGCCATGTGAGGCCTGTGCCGCTGGCCGGTCCGCTGGACGTCTTCAACACCAGCTCCGAGTGCTGGGTCACCGGGTGGGGCGACGTGGCTGAGGGAAGTACGTGCTTTTCAAAAAAAAAAAAAAAATAAGATGGGGCAGCTGTGGCCTACTGGTTATACAGTAGACACTGCATTGTTAATCATCCAAATGTCCAGATCAGTCAGAATGCTCGAATGCAGACAGGAGGACACATATCTTTGGGGTAGCCGTGGCCTACCTGGTTAGGGCTTCGAACTTGTAACCGGAGGGTTGCCGGTTCGAACCCCGACCAGTAGGCTCGGCTGAAGTGCCCTTGATAGGGCTGGGACAACGCGTCGACGTTATCGATGACGTCGACGCAAAAAATACGTTGACGCAAAATATGAGCGTCGATTCGTCAAGCATAACGTGTGCTGCTAAATATTTTTAATTTTACACCTTCAGTGTTTTCCATACGTTGACTAATCTGTGGCTGGGCACCACGAAATCAAAACCGGCCACCACACATTGATGTTCTATGTTGTACTATTTAAATTAAAGATAAGATAAAATAATTTCATTGAGCTGCACTTTTTACTCACACAGCCTTTCCTCGCCCCGCCCGCTCTCTCTCGTAACGAGCCCGCTGCTCCTCCTCATAGACGCTCCTCCTCTGCATGTGCATTTAACAAAATATTCACGATTGTTGTTGCCACATAGAAGCACTGCATAGAACACAGTGGGCTAAATTGCTATTAAATCCGCTTAGCATCGTGACCATGCTGCGCTTGTTCAAAACTGCTGCATTAAAGTTAAAGTAAACTCTGCAACATAGTACATTGAGGAGACTAAACTAAGTTAAGTTACAGTATGCAATCAAGCAGTATCTCAGAGCTAACGTTAGAATACTGTTTGGATGTCAAGTTTAGCATGCTTACTTGCAGCTGCTTGTATTCGTTATTCATGCAGGGCTCATTTTATTGACTCTGAATGTTTGCAAAATCCCGATGTAAATGGAAAAGTGTTTTCCAAGACTCAAAAATGCTTGTCCAAAGGAGAAGTACGAACCGTTATTTTAACTAACTACGTTATGAATTGCATCCACACATCAGCAGCCTTTTAACTGTGTTAATGTTAATTGCAAGGATTCCCACACGAATGTCTTAAAATGACAGGCACTCAATTAGACATAGACCTACACTACTGAACTTTATTGAATGCTACCTCTGACTTAGAATGCATTACTTTGCACTTGTATAGTCTTTTATTTTGGAATCTTAAGAGCAATAAACATATATTGCAATGTTAAAGAATTCATGTTTTTTCATTCAGATATGTAAATAAACATGTATAAGTTGCTATTAGTGAATTAATGGGGAGATAATCGATAATCGAATCGAATCGAAATCGAATCGGACTGAAAAAATTACTTTAACATGCCCACAAAGCATTCCAGGAAGGTGGCGCTGCATTTGAAAAAATGCCGATATCCATCTTTATGCAAATTAATCCGTTGAACGCGACGCGACTATCCAATGAAAGCACAAGATTGTAGGTCCTTTGTTGTACCACAACGGTGAAACTTTGGTGAAACTTCTCTGTTCTCTCTGTGTATATCTCTCACTCTTAGCACCGTTGGAAGGTGAAGAGACTATGCAGCAGCTAAAGCTCCCCCTAGTGGACGACAAAACCTGCAGGCTGATGTACCCCCGGACTGATGACAACCACCTGTGTGCTGGATACATGCAGGGGGGCAAGGACTCATGCCAGGTGTGTGTGTGTGTGAGTGTGAGTGTGTGTGTGTGTGTGTGAGTGAGCGTGTGTGTGTATGTGTGCTTGTGTGTGAGTGAGCGTGTGTGTGTGTGTGTGAGAGTGTGTGTGTGTGTTCTGTTGAATATGTGTACAGTATTAGCAAAGTGACTATGTGAATTAGTGTTTCACAGTATTTCACTAGCAAACAAACGTCCCGAGCTCGCCCGATATTTTAATCAACCCGACCGCAACTCAGACCGCAAATATTAATTAAGACAAAATGATACCCAACCCGCGATCCGACCCTTTACAAAATGGGTGCTTTTGGTTATAGCCTAGCATGCAGTGTGACAGTAGGCCATTTTTGTAAAACAAAATAATTTATTTGCGAAAGGTAGGCAAGAGAAATATATTGCTGGTCAAAACGTTAGCAGAAGAACTGGTTTATAATGCTGAATGAAGCACAAAGCTTTACTGAAGCACACACACTGTTTAAAGTCACAGACACAACAAACTAAGGTAACTTTTATGCATGCGCGAACCTGGCCTATATATATGGCCTATATATACCGGTAGATATGGCTGGGTAGTCTGTGTACCATACCATTTTATTCCTGCAGGCGCCCGCTGGCTGTAGGCTAAAAGTTTAACATGGGCAGGTGGCAAAGCATCAGCATTTTACTGAGTGACTTGTCATTAGGTCTTGTGTCTCGTCTAAAAAAGCTGTTCTAGGTCAGTCTATAAAGTTATCTATTGTTTGCTCGAGGTTTGGGAATTGCACTTACTCTATTTGGCTGGGAGGGCTTAGTGTGCACCAGTGGCGCGTTTGTGACGAGTTACTGTATGTTGGTCGTGCCTGTTTTGTGGCTGTCATACTTTTTAAATGGCTTCACAAGAAGTACATAGAACATAGCTTGCACTACTGTCATCTTCTTCATGAACCTATCCAAATATTTCCCATATATGGCTTTTCCTGGAGGCGTGTCTTTATTATTTCAACTTCTCGTATCCTCAGCTTCTTTACTGTCTCCATCTCTACAGTCTCCACCTATGTGGCAAGTATGCTTCAATCAATGATATCTTTGAAAAGCAATTATCAGTTAAATCTTGATGCTAGTCTTCTCGTGATACTTTTTAAAAAATATTAGGGCTGTCAATCAATTAAAAAATGTAATCGAATTAATTACATGCTCTGTGATTAATTAATCTAAATTAATCACATATATAATTTTTGCTGTGAAAGTATTTAAATGAATCATTGAATAATCAGCATTAGTGACATTAAAGTTAAAAAACTCTTTTATTATTATTTTCACTGTTCAAATAATGGTCATAATAATATACAATATGACCTAATATGACCTAATAAATTCAAAAGTGCTTCGGGAAGAAGTCTTTTTTCACATACAACGCATTTCAGGCCACAGATATAACCTAGGGGACACAATGAAAACACCCCCTTCAATGTCAACACTATTTCTTTGCATTGATGTGCAACTTTAGAGTTGACAAACTCCGGTGATATGCAAATTCCTTGCTACAGATATTGCAGAGGACTTTATTTTAATCAACTCTTTATTTTTATCAACACCGTCAGGCCGTTTTTTAAAAGTAAATGTTTCAATCAATGATCTAGGCCAGGGCTATTCAACTAGCGGCCTGTTGAATTTTACCTGCGGCCCGCCCGCAAACTGCCTTCAACTCTGGCTTTCATGACTATGCTATAATGAATAAAATAAGCAGTGATTGGCTACAAAAGTAGGCTAAACAATGTCGCGTGGCTCGCGCCTGTCTCACTGGGCTGTCAGATATAGGGTGCGTTCGGAAATTCAATCTAACACTCTGAAAATAAAATAACGCACAATTAAAAAGTTTCAGTGTGCTCGGAGCGCTCGGTGTGCCAATTTACGAACTCACCCATAACACAGGAATTCCCGCGTTGGCAGCAGTAATCCTAATGTGAAAGATTTGTTAACAAAGTCTGTCAACACAAAATTGATGATGAAAACGGCAGTTCCAGTCAGAAAGAACTGACTGTTTACATTGCTGTCAACAGTCATAAACCGAAGTGTTTACTGTGCAATGAATGCATTTCGGTAACGATATAGTATATACGATATATGTGGTGGCACTACAAGTCAAAGGAGTAGCCTAGGTCTCGGTCACTTTTGTACGGAACAAGAGAGAGCTATGATAGCATCCATCCATTCTTGTAGCCTGAACGATTTGTCACCCGACGCAAGATAGGGCCTACCTTTTACCAAGGCTCTTTTACAAAGAATGCGTATATCACCTGATTGAGGCATTACAAATTACAATGCTGCTTATATGTTTGTCAGTATGTTTCACTGTGGTTTGTTTTACAAATATGAAATACGACTGAAGTTGGATGTTAATGATAGTTAGCCCATCACTTGATTCAGGCATTGAAATGCTGCTTATTGTTTGTCAGAATAGTTTTCACTGGTTTCTTTTAAAATATGAGCTATGACAGAAGTTGGGTATGAATGTTCAGGAATATCCACCACATCCAGTATTTGTGAATATCTTTAACCGTATTAAATGTAGCTGGATAGTTATGAACACATGCGACTATGAAATGACTATATATATATAGCCACAATAGTCATTTTAGCAACGCCATATTTTGGGTGGCCCGTGAAGACCCAGTGGTTGTCCTGTCTGGCCCACTTGGTAATGAAGTCAAATAGCCCTGATCCATTTTCTTCTCTCTCCTTCATTTTACAGTCTAATGGTTACTGACTAGAACGGCTTAGGGTCAAAGGTCATACGGAATCGATTAATCTGCACTATTTTTTTTAATCAGTTATTTTTTCTCAAATTAATTAATCAAAATGAATCAGTTATTTTGACAGCCCTAAAAAATATATATTTAAAGGTGCTCTAAGCAATGCCACACATTTTTTAGACTAAAACAGGGTCCAGGTCTGGGTGGGGAGTTTTTGAAAAGGCTGTGCCCGGCGTGGCACTGACGGCACGCCACTGATACACATGCAGACGCAGACCCACACATATACACACACACACATGCAAGCCCACACACACTTATACACACACCAAGGTGCAGATCTTATCTCATGTTCTGCTGAAGTTAACAGGAAGAGAGGCTGATGCCAGAGAGTGTATGTGATTATAAGTGTGTGTGTGTGTGTGTAGATCCTATCTCATGTTCTGCTGATGTTAACAGGAAGAGAGGGTGGCTATGACTGTGTTAGTTTATGAGAGTTAGTTTAAAGTTCATAAATTCCAATGGCCCAAATAGACAATAACTTTCAATGTTTGTGTGTGTGTGTGTGTGTGTAGGGTGACTCTGGTGGCCCCCTGGTGTGTAAGTCGTTTGAGCAGTTCGTCCAGGTCGGGGTGGTGAGTTTTGGACATGGCTGTGCCCGGCATGGCTACCCTGGCGTGTACACACGTGTGCTCAGCCACACAAAGTTCATCCAGCGTGCCGTCCACAAATACAGATGAACAGCTCCCTCTAGTGGTCGAGCCTGATCTCTCTCTTTCCATCTCTCCTGTCTCTGATCAATAAAGTCTTTAGCAGCATCAAACTGGTGTGTGTGTGTGTGTGTGTGTGTGTGTATGTGTGACCTATCATCAGTGGTGGAAGAAGTTCAGAAACTCAGTACAAATAACCAGAGAAAAATATTTACTCTAGTAAAAGTATAAGTACCAGAAGTAACCCTACCTAAATAAAAGGAAAAAAGTACCTGCTTTCAATGTCTATGTTCTAATAAAAAAAAAGAAAGCATGGGCATTTTAATTAAGTTAGTTTTAGTTTAACCCTTGTAAGGTGTTTGGGTTTATAGGACCCGATTTCAGTGTTTGCTAAAACAAAATTATGCTATTTATTATTTCTTTAAACGTAGACTCTTGGCTCTATTATTTCTTTAGACTTAGGCCTTGGCTCATTTTCTGTGAATAACTTATTTTCAATGACTGCACATGGTACACCCCCCCTACACATAACTATTAAACGGTTTTACCAACTGGACCCGAGTGTATTAGTTGTAGGTGCTATGTACCTTAACAGTGTCTGCTGTGTCTGTGTGTGTGTCTGTCTGTGTGTGTGCGCGTGTGTGTGTGTCTGTCTGTTAGTTGGGACAAACACTGACTAGGTTGCTGAGATCTTGAGTTTGTTTTTGAGAGATCTCGAGTTTCATACTTTTTCTCAGTTTTTTTTTTTTTTTTTTTTCCCCCATGTCACCTCCCGGGCTCAAAAAATGTTCCTAATTTTCTCACAAAAAATCATTCATACGATCATAAATGTGATCTCACAGGGGTAAATGGCAAATATGAACCATAAATGATGTGCATGTCATTGCCATCCATACCATGTTCTAGATCAAGTGCCCGTGGGCAAAGCGTCCATACCATGTTCTAGATCAAGTGCCCGTGGGCAAAGCGTCCATACCATGTTCTAGATCAAGTGCCCGTGGGCAAAGCGTCCATACCATGTTCTAGATCAAGTGCCCGTGGGCAAAGCGTCCATACCATGTTCTAGATCAAGTGTCCGTGGGTAAAGCGTCCATACCATGTTCTAGATCAAGTGTCCGTGGATACCTAGGTTCAAATTCAATCTTTCTCCCACTTACACTGTCTTATCGAAATAAAGGCAAATAGACTCACAGCAAACCATACTGTGTATTACTGCAGATGTATGGTTTGCTGTGTAGACCTATATTTTTACCATCCTTAATAAATTATCTCGGTAACACTTTACTTGACAGTTTTGACGGTTGATATGACACTGCCATGAACACATTTTGTGAAGATGAACGGTCTTAAATCCCTTGCTTTGTATTCTCCAAATTCATGGAGAATACAAAGCAATGGTGAGTGAATGCTCTCCACATTTCTATCAGAAAGACTCAGGGAGGTACAATGAAAGTTAACACAGGTTTTAATCCATCAAAGGATATACAAAAGGCATAAGCAACAATAAGACAGTCTTTGGCATAGGCCCCGTCCTCGGTCCAGGTCACCGAGTGTGCAGACCCTTGCAGATCCTGCCGGTATGAGACGGCAGGGGCGGAGCCTACCCCCAAAGAATAAGAAATAAAGATACCCACCAGAATGCTTAGATGGTCATCCTCTCTGAAATAGAGCATAACAATATTAAACAGTGCATGTTGTATTATTATCATCCGGTTGAGCTCGGGAGATGAATCAGAGAAAGCAAGACAGACAGCAGAGACACATGAAGAATATACTATTAATAAAATAAACTGATGATTTGATGAGGATGATCATGATGATGGATTCAACCACCTGTGACTCAAATTCTATGATTGATTTAAAGTTATGGAAGGGAATTGAGCTTGCAGATGTTCAACCCATTGAACAAGACTGCTTGAGTGACTAGTGCTTGCAGAAGCTTAGCTTAAGGGTTAACTAACAACGTGCAGGGCGATGAGCTTGCAATTACAAATGCTAAGGGTCAGTGCAGGGGATGGAGCCTGCAGTTGCAGATGCTCAGGGTTAGTGCAGCGGGATAGAGCTTGCAGTTGCTCGGGGGACAATGAGCTTGCAATTGCAGAAGCTCAGGTTAGTGCAGACGAAATAGCGCTTGCAGTTAAAGATTATGACCTGCACAAATGCGACCAAGCCAGTACGGGCACCAGAAACGAAGAGATGAGTAATATGATTAAATTCAGATAACCACCACCAGACATTTGCAAGAGGAAGTATATTGATTACAAAATGCTCATTACTGCTGAGTGAGTCTTTAGTAATTAAGAACTCAGTAACCATACAGTCCATAGATTCTTGTGAGCCTTGTGACAAGCAAATGGAGTAGCTAGCTCTTAATTGATAAGCAAGTTGATGCAAAATATTACAGTTTGTGAAATCCATTTGTTACGGTTCAATGGTGAACAGAAGCTGCAAGGACAAGATGTACAGCAGATGAAATTAACAAACTACTGTCCATCCGGCAGAGGTAAAGCCATGTTAAAGAAAGCTAAATAGCACGACGTATAGGCCTACTATTAGGATAGAAATGTAAACAAAGCAAGGTTTAGATTAATGAATTAATTATGTTGACTGACCCAAAATAACAGCACGGTGTAGTGTCCATGACAGATTATATCCGATTTAAGTACGACCCCTAAATGTGATCGTTTCCGTGAGCAAGCCGCATCCTGCAACGGAATGGAGCTAAAGCAGATCCAAGGGCAAGATGAAAAGAGTGAGCCATGCTTTTGCACCTTGCTCTTGGAAAGGCCCCCCAAAATAAGATGAGCAGCATAGGTAACGTTAGCTAAACGAGACAGGAAAACATGATAGACATTGTCCATAGGTAATAAGTTCAGAGAGAAAAGGTATAGAGAAACGGATAGAAAGCTTGAGCACTTTCTGGTGAAAAGAAGAAATGACCAGCATGGTCTGCAGCGATTGCAGCGAAGTCGAGGAGCTTGCACAAGCTCAGAGCTTTCGTAAGCTCGGTTCTTGCACAGCAAGAATGTAATGCAATGTGGTGCAAATCCCTGTGGAAAGTGCTTAAACGATCGTTCGGTTCGATAACGATTGATGATTGCGATTTGAGTCTACTGCCGAGTCGAGTTGCATATGTATATGATGAGTGAAGTGGGGTGATGGTAGGATAAAAGAAATTAACTGACGTGAGATTACCCGAGGTTTTGCTTGCAGAAGCTAGACCAAGGGCGGCGGTGCGTAGTGACTACAATGTATTAACGCTTTATTCTGTGCCTAAAGTGCCGGCTGTGCGTAGTGACTGGAGAAGAGTGGCTCGGGTCCAACGTAATTAATATAATGCTTTAGCTGAGCCGAATAACCACCACCAGACCTTTGCAAGGTAGCTTACCTTAATTGACACTTGCGAGAGCTATTTGCGCATCTAGAAGGGCTTGATCCTAAGGTCTTATAGGACTCGTAAGCCGACGAAGACCATCTTCCGAGCAACTTGATTGAGGATGCAGGTAATCCTAGAGCGGCTGCTGACGTTGCAGCGCCGATGCGAAAGGAATGGCCAGTATATTGGGAGGTTGAGAGCCCGCAGCTACCAACCGCTGTCGACAAGTGGATTCTGAACCATTGTTTAGACATAGATAACCCAGTGGGTAGAAGAAAGAGAGGTGCATTAGGAGAAGTGTGTGGGCGAAGTTTAAGATAGTTGATCATAGAAGTATAGGGACAGAAGAGTTATTTATATTAGAATCTCTGATAATGACAAAGACCTGAGGTGTCCATTTTAGAATGTTTCAGAATTACACTATAGAAGTGGGAGGAGAAGAGGATGGCTGAGCAAGCCAGATCCTGAGAAGGGTTAAAACCTGGCTGTCAGAACAAAATTCCCCAGAGCGCATGAAGCCATAGAAAGCCGTGAGGAACACATTCAAGGAGTGAATTGATAGGGAGTGAAAAGAGAGCCGGGGTCAACTAACCAGCAGCAGACCTAAGGACACAACAGGACAAGACAAAATACAATCAACAGATACATAGCTGGAGTACACTAGCACTTATGGATGGTCGCTGAGGATGGTTTAGCATATAACTAAATAAAGACAAGAGATGGAAGAGTAATCCTCATCATGCTGACTGGGTGAAATAAGATTAAATGAGTAACAATGCACTGCTCCAGAGCCAAGAGTAAGTGGGTGTTTAGAATAGTGAACCAGCATCACAGACCTTGTAAATTAAATAGTTAGAGTGAATTGGTGATTTAGCCTAATAATTGCTGATTGATTTGATTATATGACGATTGAGAATTATGTGATTGAGATTCGAGGACATATGGATATTCGATACGTTCTAATGATTTAACAATGCAAGTTCACTATTCTGCTGCTCCTACTGTGGTGGGATAAAGACATGAAGGGTTAGCGTATAGCTTAGATGAGGAGGTAAATAAGTTGACATCACATGACCTGGATGAAGTAAGATTAAATATGAACCAAAGCACTGATGAACGTTTTGGCTATAGGCCTACGTGAACCAGCCCCGCATCCCTGCATGAAGTAGATAGTTACGGTGAGGGTCAGTACCCCACTGCTGACAGATGCATACCCTTAAATTAAAGAGAGAGAGGCATTTACATTAAACGAAGAGGAGCTGCTCCTGAAATTGAAAGATTATTAAGATGTTAAGTAATGAAGAAATGGGAAGGAATGCCATCCCTGTGCTTGCGGCTGCCATGACGTAATGGGAGATTACGAATGACGACAAGCAAAGTGCATTGTGCTTGGAAAAAGTATAAGGGTGAGTGCAGTATTGGCCTGAAGGAGAGTTTGTGCCTGCTAGAGGTGTTGCTCTTTTGGCAGAGAAGAGTTTGAGGAAAGATCTTGTTCTAGTCCCTACAGCCTGAAGACCTGCAAGGAGGAATGGAGTGGTTAGAGAGGAGACATAGCATTTTCAAAAGGACCTAGCACGCAGACAAATAAACAGCCATGATACATTACGTTGCCATTAGTTAAATCAACAAACACAATGTATGGGCCTACATATTATGTAAACACATAACCAATGACAGTAACAGACAATAATGATCAGCCAGACATGAGCTAATGAAAATAAGATTAATATGGCCTTCAGGTGCATCGGAAATATTATGGGTTAATGACATTAGTAACCTACCGCCCTGCAGACAATACCAACAGCATCTCTGCGACTAACACTGCAGCCAAGAAGGAAGAGTACTTTTGTCCCTGTTGGCCTTCCATACACAACAGCCTGACCAGCGAGACAATTTGCCTAGGATGTGGACCTAGCAAAGCTGTATCATGGCAACTTTGGCAAGGAAACCATCGCGAGTGTCGATAACTGGAGTAGCCTAACGGGAGTTTTTTTTTTTTAAAGGTTCCGTACATGTATGTTAACAGCGTAGCCTGATAAGTCTGACGGTTTTCGTCAGAAAAGTTTAGCAACCATATTTGCGTTGTTAGCGATACGACGTTAACCTCTTAAGCAACTAGGATCTAACACGAGACTAGGGTGAAAGAGAACCTTCAAGCCGCGGAACTTGTCTCTTTCCGTTGATGAGACCGGGCGGACAACCCGAACAGTGGCAACAATTTGGCCTACCTTACTCTCCGACGTTTACAAGCTACTATGCTACATTAATGGAAACCCCCGAGACTTTGGTGAGATGCGTCCAACTCAGTTGAAGCGAACGTAAGGTAGGCTAAGCTACTGGTCTGTGACTGCATCACATGTTAAAGTTGTGGCGAAGTGAATGACTAGCTACCCGTGCATGGATACGGAACATCGAAAATCGGCACCTGAAAGCAACAGGCAGGTGCAAAGTAAAGTGATTAAAGGCTGATGCAGACTGGTGATTGGTCGGAAGCAATGAATGAGTGACGCATGCATTGAGTCTTCCTGACAGAATTTACGCTAAAGCTTCCATATACGCTATAATCAAATAATTCCCCTTCAAAACCCACTAAATACCACTCTTTTCATGGTCTGAAATATCGATTTGTAGGCTGACTAAAAAATTAATCATTAAATAAAATTGGTCAGACGGAGTTAGAGGGTTTTGCATCAGAACTCTGCATTTGTCTATAATTGGATAGGGCACAGTAAGTAACAGAATACAGTTACTAAGATGGTAAAACCAAAAGATGAAACAAAAATAATCGAAGATGCAAAACTCATTAAAAATAATAAAAGGACATTTGTGTGCACTTGAGCAAAGCATGGCAATATTAGCATGGCTGGACAGTGTGACATAAGCATTTCTATGATGGGTCAATGATCTGCCAGTACAGCTGACGGTTTGAATGGAAAAACTCCATGTAAATATGTCTACACTAAGCATCATAGTGCCATATGAAAAGCTTGTGACCCTGAGTGATTTACATGAAATGCGTCTGTCATAGACAAAGTCATTTCAAGCTGTTGTTCCATGTTAAGCATCAGTCACACCACATTATGTTCCAACCACTGTCAAAGTTCAAGTACAGAATATGATGAATATGCAGGTGTGTGAAGTCAAAACAGCCTTTGCATGACGATGTGTGTATTTTGCGTGTTTTGCAGATGTTTACAGATTACCTGTTAATTACAGTAGAGTCTGGCATATACGTAAATGGTAAATTAAAAGAAAGTCATGTAGGATTTTGATATAACAGTGGATGCTTTGTTCAAATGCACTTAATGAAACTGAGATCCACTTGATCTTGATCTTAACCTTCTTAGCACAGCAGATGTCATCACTTACAATCACACATTATTACAACATTTTTCCAAACGTTTCATATAGCCTTCAAGGCTATAAAAAACTTTTTTGGATTAACTGTGTAGCACAAATGGATAATATATATATTCATAGCTAATAGAAATTGCAAATGGATAATATCATAGCTAATAGAAATAGCATTCATAATTCACAAGCATGAGCATGGAGCATGTAATGTCTCTGTGTGAAACTCCTTTGCACAATTCTGCATTCAGCAATATTATCTATAGGCCAAACCTGTTCTGTGTTGCTATTTGCAAACATGGATCAGATGGGGCAAAGGTACATTTAGAGAAATTGCTGTATTGGCTTTTTGTTGATGAAGGCAGTACAAAAGCTAACAGTTCCAAGTGCTTTTTGTAGGTGAATTTCAATGAAATTGGACAACTTGTAGTTCCATGCAGGAATTTTCTTACTATTTGTCTAGGCACTTACTCTAGGTCTTACATGTCGATGACAACTTAGATCGTAGTGGAAAGAATACAATTCATGCTGTGATATGCTTGTTTGTCTTTTAAACATACAATGTGCAAAGTATCAAGAAATGGCACAATTAAGCCTGAACGTATGCATTTTGATAACCAGTTTGTTAAAATCACACACTGATTTGACCACTAGTCATGATGTTTGAAGGAAACATTTGCTTTTGTTGCATGTGTTAAATGTTTTATCACTGTAAAAGCCATTGTGCCATTTTGGCTAGAGTGTTTGTTTCGGCCTGTGTGATAATTGTCAGATAGCATAGTGTCATATTTGACAGAAGCAATAAAGCAGTTAAGAAACAAATATAATGTGAACAGATGTCAATAAAGAGTCTGAACAGTGATGCCTTTTCAGGTTGTTTAGATAGATAGATAGATAGATAGATACAGTAGATAGATAGATTAGAGTAGTCCAACAGTAGCCCTGTAGGTATGTGTGCATGGTAAGGTGCTCAAGAGAGTGAGTGTTGTGGTGAAGGTGCAAAAAGTAGTCCAACAGTAGCCTGGCGGGCCATCCTATATCATTGAAATGTATAGTCTGGAATCAAACCATTCACCTCGCTTAATCCAAGGGGCGGGCAGAGAATTGTCTTTCAAACTGCCTAGGCATGCAATAGGCCAGCGCTACGACCATATCCGTATCCGGTCGGCAAAACGGCAAATACATCCTTCTTCGAAAGGAATGACTTAAGTGCATTGTGTTGCTCAACTTTCAAAGAAAAGCAAAGTCCAACTCCTCCAAAGTTGACGCCAACGCCGATTCAAACAACCGCTCTTCGTTAGCCATAGCCACCTTCCTTGTTGTTCACCGTCACAGGACTGTCGTTATCCTGTTAAGCCCGCCTTAAGACTCTCTAACAAAATAGAGTGCTGTGATTGGATGACGTCCACGGCGTCAGCCAATAGAAATCCCTATGGTTTGATACTAGACGTACAGGCTGAGCAAATTAATTTGCCGCCGCTAGGGTGCGTCTAGCAACAGTGCAACAGTGCAAGAATAAGGTGTAGAGACCAGCATAAGTAATATGGACAAATAGGAGAGTAAAGTATAATGTAGACAAGGTAATATAAAAAACTATGTCAGCGCAAGAACAGGTTGAAGTAATAGGGTTACAGCCATTCAGTTTTCAGTATTGTAGCAGAAGTCATTGGTCATGAGTGCTAATATAGCATGAAACACAGTGTAGCAGTAAAACAGTAGTAAAAACATTAGGCTGTGGACATTAATAAAACAGTAGTAAAACAGTAGTGGGCAGTCAGTACTTAAACATGGAGAGGGTGGAGAGGCAGACAGACTAAGCAGAGAAGTCTATCTCTCCTCTTCCCTTTAGTGAAGCATTGGACAGGTCAATGGCCCTGGGGACAAATGACTTCCTCAGCCTTTCAGTTGTGCATGGCAGTGAGCGAAGTCTCCAGCTGATCAAGCTTTTTTGTTTTTTGATAGTGCTGTAGAGCGGATGACATTCATTGTCCAAGATGTTGATCAGTTTGTTTAGGGTCCTTTTGTCAGATATTGAAGTGATGCACTCCAGTTCAGCCCCCACTACAGAGCCAGCCTTCCTTACCAGCCTGTCAAGTCGCCCAGCATCCTTCTTCTTTGTGCTTCCTCCCCAGAGGGCGCTGGCCACAACAGACTGATAGAACATCCTGAGGAGCTTGCTGCACACATTGAAGGACCGCAGCCTCCTCGGGAAGTACAGCCTGCTCTGTCCTTTCTTGTAGAGTGCATCAGTGTTGGCTGACCAGTCCAGTTTATTGTCCAGGTGGAGACCCAGATACTTGTAGGTGCTTACCACCTACACTAGTGCTGCCACTAACGAATTTTCTAACGACTAATCTAAATGACTATTTTTAAAAAAAAAAATCAAGTGTTTGTTATTTCGTTGTGTCCATTTTATTTTGAACTCCACTGAAGGGAAAACATAAAATATAGATCACCCTACTTTTGTTAGAAGCGCATTAAGTGAACTGTTCAAAAACGTTATGTGTAAAAAAAAAGAAATCACCCATTTAAAATGATACCATCAGATCTAATGTCAGACCTTTGATATACTTTATTTGTATGCCAGTGTTGCCATGGACATAGACAATGTTCAATGTTTGTCAAACTTCTTTGACCTGAGGGCCGATCATGGCACCTACATGAACCCACCCCCCATCAAATTATCATTATATCACATCACAATTATAATTGTTATGCTATATTGTTATACATGCACTTCAAAGCAGCCAATGTTTAAAGTGCAAAAAGTTTGTGAAAACAGAGGACTGCTTTACCAATGTAAAATATAATTACAATAGTTTCATTGCTTTTGCATGGTTGCATGATAAATACTTCTCAAAACAACAGCAATTATATGGGTGCCATTGTTTTGGGATGTTTCCCTCATGCAAGCATCATACACTGGTAGGCAAATGGAAAGAATATTGACATGATATTTAATTATGCCACAATAGCTTTTGGCCATGTTATGCAAATTTGACTATACAATACAATGCTAGATAGTGTATTAGTCCGTGCTCTGTTTTTATGGAAGTTGTATAAATCCACATCGTTCTATTAAATGTTGTTTCATAATTAAATAACCTTCCAATAGGTGAATCGGAGCTTTGCTACCAACGTTATCGAGTGGTTTCAGTTTAGCTCGCGCACACGCATGCCTCGAATGAATGCTCACACCATTTAATTGTATGCCTCTATGTTTGATGACACTGATTGCAGAAACGTTTGTTTTCTTTTTTCTGTCGGTCCGCGGTTCCTTGATCAATTGCGCAGCAAATTATCAGACGAAGCCCCGGGAATAATTTCACTCCACCAGCAGTGTCCACGTTGCGGCCGGTGCTCGTCCGCGGCCCAAAGTTTGAGAAACGATGGTCTAGCCAACTTTGAAAGGCGACAGAAGTTAAGGACTTTGCAATTGTCAGCATGTTCAAAACAAGTAGGCTACAGGCACTTTGTGCGTCTTAAAACATAGGTTAGGCTACCTCACTTTATCAGTTGGCTTGAACGCTAAAATAAAATATGCGTTGTGACTTATTGAACATGGGAAATAACGCGCACCTTGATTGTTGATATCACGGGCAGCGGCATATTCATTTTAACGTTTTTTTTTGTATGAATGAATAAATGACACGCCGTTGCGTTGTCAACGTGAGCCACTCTCTTCACTTCATTTATTGCAATTTCCACAATACTATATTAGTCAGAGTCTGGACTAGCGTACTAGCTTAGCTCCCCTGCTTAACTGCCTAATAATGAATCGCGCTGAAAGCAGGCAGGCACGCAGCTTTGCTACATGCATTTCCACTTGCGACCTTAGCAGGGTTTAAAACATGACTGCCAAAGTCTAAGTAGCCTGTTTAACATCCAAAGACAGTCGTCCTTTTTAAGAGTTAATAACATTACAGTGAGCCATTTGAGACGGGAGACCAAAATAAATAGGTGGTCAATAGTGAAACGACTCTTCGACTAAAAAAATTGCCGTCGACTAATTTTCATGGTCGATTAGGTCGATTAAGTCACAAATGACACAATTGGTATTGTCTTTATCTTATAACTCCTTGTCTGAGCGACTACCAGGCCTATGTTTTGTAAAAGTCAGATGTTCCCTGACAAAGACATTCGAAAATTAAGAATGTTTATTGACTTGAAAAATACACTAATTTTTGCAAACTCCCTTCATTCAACCCTTGAAGACATCGCGGTCTGGTGCGCTATTTAGATCGTTTCTCGTACCATTTAATTTCTCAGAATTTAGGTCCTACAATAACGTCATCACCAAATACATCTTTTATTTTTAGTTGATTAACCACAAAGAGTAGCATAGGCCTACTGTGCACAGTGCACTGACGACTGTAGCAGCCCAAGGTAACCAGTTGTTGTAGATGAGAGGCAACCCTTTGTTTCAGATAGCCTGGACAACATGTTACCTGGGTGTTGCCTACGTTATTAATTAATGGTAGCCTACAATAGTTAATTGATTCGCGTAACATATTCGTTGGCTCAAAGAGTAGGGAATCAGGATGGAGAGAGTCACACCTGCGTTGTTTAATTTAACAATTAAACAGAGCTGCCACCTGTTCGCGATTTGACTGATTCTTGAGCTCTCAGAGTAGTGTTGACTTGCGCGTCTTTTTTAGATGGGGTAATTGGACGGGCAAAACTGACAAGTAGACTACTATATGGCTACACCTATGGCTCGATTTGAATTATTTGCTCTGTTTGTGAATGAATTTGTAGCCCCTAGTATGTGTCCCTAGTTTCCCTGTCATATACTGTCTTTGGTGTAATCTCACCAGAAGGCTACTGCAGCTGGCTGCCTTCCAATGACGTTGTCGACCAATGATGATCTGAGCTGATAGATCTAACATCTAGGCCTACTTCCTTAACATGAGCTGATACTACATACTGTAGCCTAGGCCAGTCATTACCTCTATAATCATGGGGCAACGTTTTGGGCGAACGCGATGTTCATAAACGAAACAGGCATGAGAAGGGAGATGATTTTCTGTCGATTCAACGAAACCAAGTTTGCCATCATTGCGCAAGTCGCCCAATTTCTCGCTATAGTTGTTAGACAATATTTTCTGTCGCTAGGGATGGCCAAAATTAAATCTAGCAACAAAGTCACTAATTGGCAACACTGAGCACTGACAGGTCTAGACCAAGACTTGGATAGACTTCCAGGTCACAGAAATCGGAACAAATAAATATCAAAATCAGTTTCGGCCCTGAAGCCATTTTTTAAACGTTATACTTTTTATCTGACCATGAAATCAAAAGCCTGGAAAACAACGTGTTATTTGTTTGTTTGTATCACATTCATAAACAAATAATGAAATAACAAGTAATTTTTAGTTTTTTTTTTGTTTTTGATTCTCAATTGAATATCAAATGAACGAATGATACACGGACCACTTACACTTACATGATTTTGGTTTCGATTTTCTAATTGGAGTAAGTCTTTGTGACAACACGTCATGATACATTTGATAATGTTTGATCGTTGTTTTGGTATGAAGGAAGCATCTTTTACGTAATTAATGCGCACTCTAGAAAGTGAAAGTAGCCTAACCTAGGCCTATGCGCTCTGTGTCTGAGCTGCACGTCCGCAATTGATTACGTTCCTCAAACAGAGAACACGTCAATCTCATGGTATTGTTTGCCCTAAAATGCATGAAACATGCAAATTCAAAATCCTGCCGGTAGCCACGTTACATCTCCATTTCATATTTGCCTAGGCTACTAGCCTACAATAAATGAATTGAACAAACTCAACTGACAACAGGTAAATCTACTGAGTCGGTCATTGTGACTCTATGAATACAGTAGGCTACAACAAACTTGGGCAGCCGTGGCCTACTGGTTAGCACTTCGGACCTGTAACCGGAGGGTTCCCGGTTCGAACCCCGACCAGTAGGCACGGCTGAAGTGCCCTTGAGCAAGGCACCTAACCCCTCACTGCTCTCCCTGTTGATGCAGGCAGCTCACTGTGCCGGGATTAGTGTGTGCTTCACCTCACTGTGTGTACACTGTGTGCAGTGTGTGTTTCACTAATTCACGGATTGGGATAAATGCAGAGACCAAATTTCCCTCACGGGATCAAAAGAGTATATATACTTATACTTAACTTTCTGTCTTTCTGAAGTTTATTTTTGTATTCCGGGGTACAGTAGCCTAATTGCCTAATATCTTGACAATGGTTTTTCTTACCGGCTTGCTGTTTAAACTGACTGCGCCGCTCTGAACTTTCTAGCTATCGCGCGAGTTTTATTCAAATTAGAAAGTATTCCTGGGTAAGCTGTAAAGCTATGAGTCTCAGCCATGCAGCTGGGAGGAATGAACGACACAGACATCCTCCACGGCCGATTCCAGTTCATAATGGAGGAATACTTTCTTGTATGAAGTGTAGGGCCTACCGTGAAAACTTGATGGGAATTGTCGTTGATTAGGTTCATTGGTGAATTGGATTGGGATTGGCTGAAAGAAGACTCAAAGGATTGTATAGGTTATTGTGATTCAGTATATCTAACACAGGTTATAAATGTACAGTACCAACCCTCCCAAATACTAGCCTGGCGAACGGCAGATATCATCTCATTGAGATGGGTTCTGGGAACTACACATTCATTTTCTCGTATTTGAGATGTGGTTTACGAATGGCCAAAGCTGTTTATTGGGCACTACGAATGTCTATCAAATGCATCTGTACGTACATGTAGCTCATAAGCGCTTCGGTGTGTCGTCATTGTCTTGCTGTCCCCCCTCCGTTCTGTGAATGCAGGGGTCTCACTGGAAATGCTTCCTGATTTGGTTGAAGTAACATCAACAGCCTGACAATGCTCATTTCATGTAAATCATTCTGGCCTGTGCTCTTGAAGCCTTGTGCTTTCCATAGTCAAACTGAGGCCACCAGGCTTTGTTGACATAAACTTGTCAATTCCCTTATGGTGTGCTCATAAGCAATGCAAAACAAGACAATGTAAGGCCATTTAGAACTTTGAAATAAAGTTGTATTCATATTATGACATTACCAGTGTGTTGTGGAATATGGCGTTAGCAATGAGCTGTGAAATGTAGCCTACAGTGTTTTTTTCCCCCCAAGGCCCTTTATTTTGAGATGATTTTTTGTCTGAGGCAGAGACACTCTAAATTCAAATGCTTACAATAGCAGGGTAAGAGGTAAGAAACCTTATCTACCCTGAATGTACCGAGTCAAACTTTCGTTTAAAAGCATAATTACGACGACGTAAGCTCCACTTTTAAGATTGACCGTATTTTCGTTTTTGGGTCAAATGGCCTTTTGAATGGGAGTGCTAGGGGCACTACTATGATCACATCAAAATCACTATTTTTAAAAGACTAAGAAGGCTCGACACAACATGAAACTTTGCTGGAAGTATTTACCGGGGTTTTGAACAACTCACTTTAGCAGTTGGTTTTTCCGCTCGCCGCCATCTTGCCAGGTTCAAAACCTTTCTTTTTCGTAAACTCTGTGTACACAAACAATGTAATCGTAACCATAGGAAATGAATGGTGTGGGCGGCATGAATCGATCTGGAGGATGGCGGCGCAAAGCTACAGTGATTTCATGCGACACGAACAAATTTTGTAAACGGCTCTCAAAACTGTCCTCTGTTTTGCCTACTTTGAGATTCAAAATAGCGGAAACATGAGACATGCTCACTCTGCACTGCGCTCTTACAACAAACCCAGTCAGGAGCCCGCAGGGGCTGTATGCTTTCTGAAGCTAGCAAACACATCAGGATCACGTAAGTCAAATGGAGAACCAGAAAAAAAAATACTATCATGATGTTTATCACTGTACAAGAAAAAATTGGGTCCATTGATATATACTGTAATCAATGCTGTCTTTCTCTCTGAAGAGAAGGGTATGTATCGTACTTATGTAACTCTGGGGTAGACAACTAATACGTTTATTGCCCTAAAAGTCGCCGTGTTCCATTAAGTAACATCAGGAACTGGACTGAAAACCTAAACCATCTTCTGCCTTCAACTGTTAGGTACCTTTGGTTTGGGGGAACTTCTTTGTGCTCTGTGCATGTGTGGGTGTGTCTGCCAGCATGTGGCTTCTAACAATTATTTTGTCACTTTTTATGTATCTTTTAATATTTTACTAAATAATGTTCCCAGGTTTCATCATGGTGACGTTGTCCACAAACATCACAAGTGTTGCAAACAACACTGAAGCTTTTGATTACTTCTGTACTTGTGTACACACAAGCACATGCACGCACACACATACAGATACACACACACACACACACCCACACACACACACCCACACACACATAAGCATAAACATGTACACGCACACATGCACACAATTCAAGAATTTCTCAGAATTATGAACAGGCAAGATGGGGGTAGCCTCGTGAGACCATCCTGATCTCGCGAGCTTCAGGGTTTCACTCGCAGTTCAGTCTGGCAACTTTTCGTTAAAGAGAATTTGGAGCAGTTCACCAAACGAACGTCCAATCAGCGTTGGCTTTGAGGTGGGTTGAGGTGTGACGCAACGAACAACATGACGGCATCCACAGATGAGATGAGCATAGCTATCGCGCAAATTTTATTCAAATTAGAAAGTATTCCTGGGTAAGCTGTAAAGCTATGAGTCTCAGCCATGCAGCTGGGAGGAATGAACGACACAGACATCCTCCACGGCCGATTCCAGTTCATAATGGAGGAATACTTTCTTCAAAGTCAAAGTCAAAGTCAGCTTTATTGTCAATTTCTTCACATGTTCCAGACATACAAAGAGATCGAAATTACGTTTCTCACTATCCCACGGTGAAGACAAGACATATTTTACCAATTTAAGTCCACAGACAAACATAACATTCAAGTAAACAAAAAAGTAAGTAAATAAGTAAATAAGAGGGCACATATAATAATGACAAAATAAGAGCAGCAAAATTTGGTTGAAATTGTGCATAGACAGTCAATAAAATACTAGTGCAAAGTCAGGCCAATAAAAGGCTTGGGTAGTTCTGTTTGACCTAAGTAAGAAAGAAAGTGGCATAGTGGTGCAAGTTATGTAAGAGCAGCAGAAGTGTTGTGTTTTCAGGACAACAGCAACAAGTTGTAAAGTGTACAAGTGTGCAAGTGGAGTAGTGCAGGCGGCCATTGTGGGTCCAATGTCCAGGATGTTATGTAGCTGAGGGTGGAGGGGGGAGAGGAGGGAGAGAGTTCAGCATCCTAACAGCTTGGTGTATGAAGCTGTTGGTGAGTCTGGTAGTGCGGGAGCGCAGGCTTCTGTACCTCTTCCCAGAGGGCAGTAGATCAAACAGATTGTGAGCGGGGTGACTTGCATCACTCACAATTTTGGTCGCCTTGCGGGTGAGGTGGGTGGTGTAAATGTCCTTCAGGGAGGGGAGTGAAGCACCAATAATCCTTCCAGCTGTGTTCACTATGCACTGCAGGGCTTTCCTGTTGTATTCAGTGCAGCTTCCGCCCCACACAGCGATACAGCTGGAGAGGATGCTCTCAATGGTGCCTCGGTAGAATGTGGTCATGATGGCTGGTGGAGCACTTGCTCGCCTGAGTTTCCGCAGGAAGTACAGGCGGCACTGAGCTCTCTTCGCCAGTGATGCAGTGTTGGTGGTCCAGGAGAGGTCTTCACTGATGTGCACCCCCAGGAATTTGGTGCTGCTCGCTCTCTCCACCACAGCACCGTCGATGGTCAGTGGCAGGTGTTGGGTGTGACCTCTCCGGAAGTCAACAACAATCTCTTTGGTCTTGCTGACGTTCAGCAGGAGGTTGTTGTCCCTGCACCACGTGGTCAGATGGTCGAGCTCCAACCTGTATTGAGTCTCGTCACCCTTGGTGATGAGACCCACCAGAGTTGTGTAGTCAGCAAATTTCACTATGTGATTGTTGCTGTAGGTTGCAGTGCAGTCATGCGTCAGCAGGGTGAAGAGCAGCGGACTGAGCACGCAGCCTTGGGGGGCCCCTGTGCTCAGTGTGATGCTGCTTGAGGTATTGTTGCCAACACGTACTACTTGAGGCCTCTGACAGAGGAAGTCCAGTAGCCAGTTGCAGAGGTAGGTACTGAGTCCCAGTTTGTCAAGTTTGCAGATGAGTTGTTGTGGTATTATGGTGTTGAATGCCCTACACTTCTTGTATGAAGTGTAGGGCCTACCGTGAAAACTTGATGGGAATTGTCGTTGATTAGGTTCATTGGTGAATTGGATTGGGATTGGCTGAAAGAAGACTCAAAGGATTGTATAGGTTATTGTGATTCAGTATATCTAACACAGGTTATAAATGTACAGTACCAACCCTCCCAAATACTAGCCTGGCGAACGGCAGATATCATCTCATTGAGATGGGTTCTGGGAACTACACATTCATTTTCTCGTATTTGAGATGTGGTTTACGAATGGCCAAAGCCGTTTATTGGGCACTACGAATGTCTATCAAATGCATCTGTACGTACATGTAGCTCATAAGCGCTTCGGTGTGTCGTCATTGTCTTGCTGTCCCCCCTCCGTTCTGTGAATGCAGGGGTCTCACTGGAAATGCTTCCTGATTTGGTTGAAGTAACATCAACAGCCTGACAATGCTCATTTCATGTAAATCATTCTGGCCTGTGCTCTTGAAGCCTTGTGCTTTCCATAGTCAAACTGAGGCCACCAGGCTTTGTTGACATAAACTTGTCAATTCCCTTATGGTGTGCTCATAAGCAATGCAAAACAAGACAATGTAAGGCCATTTAGAACTTTGAAATAAAGTTGTATTCATATTATGACATTACCAGTGTGTTGTGGAATATGGCGTTAGCAATGAGCTGTGAAATGTAGCCTACAGTGTTTTTTTCCCCCAAGGCCCTTTATTTTGAGATGATTTTTTGTCTGAGGCAGAGACACTCTAAATTCAAATGCTTACAATAGCAGGGTAAGAGGTAAGAAACCTTATCTACCCTGAATGTACCGAGTCAAACTTTCGTTTAAAAGCATAATTACGACGACTTAAGCTCCACTTTTAAGATTGACCGTATTTTCGTTTTTGGGTCAAATGGCCTTTTGAATGGGCGTGCTAGGGGCACTACTATGATCGCATCAAAATCACTATTTTTAAAAGACTAAGAAGGCTCGACACAACATGAAACTTTGCTGGAAGTGTTTACCAGGGTTTTGAACAACTCACTTTAGCAGTTGGTTTTTCCGCTCGCCGCCATCTTGCCAGGTTCAAAACCTTTCTTTTTCGTAAACTCTGTGTACACAAACAATGTAACCGTAACCATAGGAAATGAATGGTGTGGGCGGCATGAATCGATCTGGAGGATGGCGGCGCAAAGCTACAGTGATTTCATGCGACACGAACAAATTTTGTAAACGGCTCTCAAAACTGTCCTCTGTTTTGCCTACTTTGAGATTCAAAATAGCGGAAACATGAGACATGCTCACTCTGCACTGCGCTCTTACAACAAACCCAGTCAGGAGCCCGCAGGGACTGGATGCTTTCTGAAGCTAGCAAACACATCAGGATCACGTAAGTCAAATGGAGAACCAGAAAAAAAAATACTATCATGATGTTTATTACTGTACAAGAAAAAATTGGGTCCATTGATATATACTGTAATCAATGCTGTCTTTCTCTCTGAAGAGAAGGGTATGTATCGTACTTACAAGGATACAAGGATACAAGGAAGTTTATTGTCACATGCATATAGTTACTGGAAGTAAGAAATGCAGTGAAATTATGTCTGGTGTCAGCCTATTTGTGCATTAATGGGGGGGGGGGGGGGTAAAAAGTGCAGTAGAAGAGGGGTTTAGTAGATTAAGTGGCAAGGGCTGCATAAAAAAGGTGGGGGAGGATTGGGATTGGGTGGGGGGCACCAACAAGGAGCACCCAAGAGCAACAGGGGCAAGGAAAAACTCCCTTACCAAGGAAGAAACCTTGGGCAGATCCACGGCTCAAGGGGCTAACCCAACTGCCAGGGGTCTTGGTGTGTGTGTTGGGGGGATGACAGGGGAGATGGGATAGTGTGCTGTGTATGTGGGGAGAGGGCAGTGTGCAATATGTGTGTTGGAGAAGCTTCCTCATGAGACAATGTGCTGTGTATTGGGGGGGGGGCAGTGTGCTGTAAGTATGTTGGGGATGTGTGTTGGAGAAGCTTCCTGATGAAATAATGTGCTGTGTATGTAGGGGGGGGGGGGGGGGGGGGGGGGCAGGGACTTACTATTGCAAGCAGAGTACTGTATGTATGATGTATTTGAGTGATGACAGTGAAGATGTGTGTGTGGGCGGGAGGGGAGTGGAGCAGTGACTGTGTGTGTGTGTGTGTGTGTAGTGTGTAGGTGGGGGCAGTGTGCTGTAAGTATGTAGAGGATGTGTGTTGGAGAAGATCCTGAAGACAATGTGCTGTGTATGTAGGGGGGGGGGGGGGGGCAGTGTGCAGCAAGTATGTAGAGGAGGCTTACTGTAGCAAGCAGTGTGCTGTATGTATGTGAAGTGATGACAGTGATGATGTAAGTGTGTGTGTTGGGGATGGGGGGGGCAGAAAGGCTAGGCAATCAAGGACATGGGTAGATGGAGGAGAAATCAAAAATAATAAATAAAAAGTTCTATGGAGATGTGCAAAAGTTGGAGAAAGTCAGATATGTGTGTGTGTGTGTGTGTGTGTGTTTTGACGTGTGATGAAATAAGAAAATAAATAAAAGGTCTGTAGCATAGGGAGAGGGATGTAAAAGTGCTAAAAGTCTTGTAGGTGTGTGTGTGTGATTTACAGTTACTTATGTAACTCTGGGGTAGACAACTAATACGTTTATTGCCCTAAAAGTCGCCGTGTTCCATTAAGTAACATCAGGAACTGGACTGAAAACCTAAACCATCTTCTGCCTTCAACTGTTAGGTACCTTTGGTTTGGGGGAACTTCTTTGTGCTCTGTGCATGTGTGGGTGTGTCTGCCAGCATGTGGCTTCTAACAATTATTTTGTCACTTTTTATGTATCTTTTAATATTTTACTAAATAATGTTCCCAGGTTTCATCATGGTGACGTTGTCCACAAACATCACAAGTGTTGCAAACAACACTGAAGCTTTTGATTACTTCTGTACTGAAATGTTGGTGGGTCCTTTGGTTTGGGCCATCTTCAGTGTAACCTGTGCATGTGTGGGTGTTCCTGCCAGCGTGTGGCTTCTGTGGGTGCTCACTCAGAGGCAGCGCAGCGGCTCATCCAACGGCGTCTACATCCTCAACCTCACCATCATGGACCTGATATATACCATCTTCAAGCTTCCAGATGTGCTCAATTATTTTGGTTGGCGAGACACCTTGTTTCTCGAACTGACTGTGTTTCTGGAAGGGCTCAGCCTAACCGGACGACCGCTGTTTATGACATGCATTTGTGTGGACTGCTACTTGGCAGTGATTTTCCCTATTCCTTATATGAAAATGAAGCAGTCTAGGCATAGGATGGTTGCCTGTGTAATGGCTTGGGTTTGCACATTGGCTGAACGCCTTCTGTTTGTCTTTGTCCTGGACTACTCCTTTTACTGGGAGTTATCTCGTCTCTTGCCGGTTTCCGCCATATTCTTCTGCGATGTCTCCATTCTCCACGCTCTGAGAAAGCCAGATCCATCAGGAAGGAGCGCTGTCCACCCACAGAAAAAGAGAGCTCTGCAGACCCTCACCAACAGCTTCGTCATGGCAATCCTCTCCTATCTTCCTCCAGTGGTCTTTCAGCTATTCTCATTCTTGATGGCTAGTAGTCTGCAAGAGGTGTATTGTGACATCAGCACGCCTGTTTTGATTTCAACCATGCTTGGGAGCACCATCATGCCTCTGCTGCACTTGGGGAATCTGGGGAGCTTAAAGGATCTTAAAAGACTTGTGAGGGCCAGAAGGGTGTAAGATCTGTAATGCACTCTCTTTTAACCGGAAGGTGAAAGTCCTGTGGGATGTCTGTGTAATTGTCTTTTTTTACATGTATAGCATTATAGAGAGCATTGGCCTTATCATTAATACATTACAGTAATAAATAATATGAAATAATGTGTGTGCAGAGTTTCCGCTATATTTTTGTTAACAATGGTGGCAGGTTTAACTTTTTTTGTCAGCATGTTGTAGAAACACAACCCACAACACTGCCTTTATTTGTGGAAATTAAGTGCTACACCTTTCCACCAAATTGTGCAAAAATTTTAGTTTTTGCTATGTTAACAAACATGCGTAGCACATGGAAGCTCTTGATAGCGCATGCCACTATGTCTATAAAAACAATATATTTATGGAATACAACTAGACAGGTACCTCGAATTAGCATGGCTGTTTATTGTTAAACTGCAATTTTCAGCAGCCAGCGGAGGTCATTTAGCCTAGGCTACTATGCGTCTTCCCTAATTCTGAAGCAGTGGCATCACTAAATGAAGAGGAAACACTGAGAAGAAAGTTAATGTTTTAAATAGGCTACATCAATACAGTATATAATATGTGAAGTGAAACTGGACGGGCCATAATAACCTCTGACTAGTTTTTGGTCAGGGGAGGATACGTCGGCAGGATTATTTAGAAAGCAACTGCAACTACATTGTGCGTCTGCACTGATTCTGATACCATACCGTGGCGGTATTAATAAACCGTGGCGGGCCGCCATGCTGAAATAAACGTAGAGGAAACACTGGTGTGTGTTTGTCAAGGAATTTACCTCAACATATAGACACAAGAACCACAACACGTAGTATTGGTTTGCTCACAGACTCTCGGCGCCACGAGGAGAGAGTGCTAGTGAAAGGTATGAAACCCCTCACCATCAGTCTCCGAACCTGCAGCCCAAAAGCAGTGTCTTTATTGTACAGATACACAAAGAAACAGGATGCCAGACATCTGTCTCCTTCAGCGCGACTTTCCTCAAAACCTACGCACAGACACACTCAGATGCGGGAGGCCTTTTCCTGTGTGTCCCAACTGTGTGTCGAACTCTGTGTCCTTGAAACTCAGCATAATATTTTTGATCACAGAGATGATTTATATATCTGTTTACACAGGTGTTTTATACAATGATAATAATAATTCCTTTACATTTCCCTCCTGTTTATCATTGGTAACTTTCACAATCATCTGTTCCATTGTAACATCTCCAATACAGGTTTTCTGTAACAACTTCATTGCTGATCATGAGGTTAATCAATTAATCATTACACTGCACTGTTGTCCTCAGCGAGGAGCCTACATGTCTCTTCTTGCAAAAGCAAAGCATTCATATTAGCAGTTACAGTCTTGGTTATAAGATGGCGAAAACAAGGTAATACACATGTGGTGAATACACAGAACAAGATCAATACAGCAAGTATAGGAGCACATATTTTCAAAATTATCTGCAGCCAAGTACCGGACCTAAACCATGAAAGAGGATCCCATCCTTGGTTAACAGTAATCATTGCTTGTTGTACATTTTTCATTTGGTTTAAAGCTTCAGTAACATCATGACTGTTCGCCTCATCCAGTTCGCCTCATCCAGACACACCATCCTGTATGTACAGCATGTATCATTCAGCATTGCACAAACACCTCCTTCTGCAGCTGCCATTAGGTCAAGCACCAATCTATTTTGCATCAACATTAAACGCATAGCAGATATTTCAACATTTTGTTTCTCATCTACCTTAATAGATGAATTTACAAACAATCCAATTCTGTATTCTTGTGTTTCCATTCTTAACAGTAACTTTCCAACCCCTATCCAGGGGAACAGACTTAACCTTATTTTATGACTAGCAGACCACAACTTATGCTCATCAGGGACATCCTTTCCCCAAATAGGATCGTGTGGTTTCACATCTACTACAGCTCTGCGGCTACGACGGTGGTGGGTAGTCTGAGTTATAATGTAAGTGTGGTCAGTCAGACGCACCGGAGCACAAATTCCTACCCACTTGGGTGGAAGATTTAGGCCTAGTCCACACGTACCAAACCGATCTTTTTTTCCTCCGTCTTCCCTGGAACCGTATCAAGAATATTTGCGTCCAAACGGATCCATCTCAACACGACTCAACACGTTACTTCATACCCCAGGCCTATAGGTGGCACTGTCTTTACAGAAATTCACCAAAACTTGCAAAACGTGCGCTTTAAAAACAGACAGAATAGGCTACGGCGAAATGGCTAGTGCAAGGAAACCAGAATTGTTTGTGTGGACTGATGGTGAACTGTCAACTGTAAAACTAATAAACTTTATTTTACGGTTTGTGAAGGGTGCAGTCCCGTCCTTTATTTGGCTAACGCAGGTAGGCCTACTAATCACCTTTACTTTCTTTGGTTGTAGGATAGTCCGTGATTCACATTAGTTTTGGCTATCCCGCAATTAGGCTACTAAACGCAAGGCTTACCCAAGTTCTAGGCTATTCTGTCGCCACATTTATAATATTGCTATAAAAACCTTCGTTAGTAACAGTCAATACTTTTGCCTGCATCAAATTGTGCATTCGCATTCAGTGTGCTACCATCGGCTTAACGTGAGTTCTAAGCGTCTTTGTGCTTATATCTGATTTCACTCGACTGTGAATGCATGTATATATGTTGTAAGACATGTAAAATAAATGAATGACACTGGCACTACGCACAAATTAATGTAGCCTAAACTTACACCGCACTTTCCTAATAACTTAAGTTCTCTCGCGTCACTGACAGTAGCTAGAATGCATAAAAAAACACCGGGAAAAACAGTGTTCAGTCCACCAAGTCATAAGCTATCGGCGCTGCGCAGCATCAGTTGTGATCAGGGTAGGTATTTCACGGCGGCCACGACGGCCATGGCCGTCGTAGCCCCTTGCGTTGGCCGTGACGCCCCTTTGAAAATCAGAGGTTTACAGGCCACGGTGGCCTTGGTGCCCCCTTCTTTAAATATTCTGCTTTGCGTCCTACTAATAGGATATATATTTAGCCTATGCCTGTCAATAATCTTAGCATTCACAGCGCAAATTACGCAGTGGAGAAAGTGACAGCGCAAGAAAGAAAGTGCGTCCAAATTAACCCATTCTTCTCAGTTGAACTACTCGCAAAGTAGCCTACTCATCACACAGACATCACAAGTATCACATGAACGAGCTTTTTCTCAGCTTTTAAACGATGTTAGCCGCTAATTGCTGTGGTGAACGGTTCGCGAGAAAAGTAAATATCATTCAATTTAATCATAAATTCTACTGAAGGTTTTGCGTCCATCTCCCTACCCATTCATCTCGGTGGAATACTTCACGAACCCTTCGTTTAACATATGACAAACCATATATCAGAATAAACAGCAGACCTTACCGAACAGAAAGGTGTAAAACAGTCCCCTGTACAGTTAGCCGTTCCAGACTAATCCCGTTTTGAATTTGCAGTAAATTTCAACATACATGGATGTCTCCAAATTTGGGATTTAAGTTTTACACTGTGTTTAAATTGGTCCACATCATTTCATAACGGGCCAAATACAAAATGAATATTACAAATGTCGCCTAGATATCGGTAAATCAGAGGACAGCTGACAATAAGAGTTTGTGAAAGTAGCCTTAATGATCACAAAATGCTAAGCATGTATCTAGGCTATTTCATAACAGGCCAAATACAAAATAAATGTTAAATATAGCCTAGATATCTGAAAATATTAGATGATCAAATGATTTACAGTTATATGTAATATGTCATGTTTTATGTTTTTGTAATGTTTCATACAGTGATGCAGGTCTACTGCAGTGAATACAACAACATTTTTATAGCATACTACTGTATAGTTAACTTTGGCCTTGGTGCCCTGACATGTGGCCTTTGTGCCCCCCACCAAATATGCCCAACTGAAGGCCAAGTGGCCTTGCCCCTAAAATGGTGAAATTCCAAGCCTGGTTGTGATATTTATCTTAACGGAGTGTAATCGTAGATAATGTCATGTATGAAAACTAGTATTGTTAGGCAATACTATAAGTGCAAGTCCAGGGCAGCTGAGGTGTGGCGATGACATCATCGATACGCAAGCAGGATGTGCGGTTTCGCTGTCTAAACGAACTCAAACGGGCTACGGTTTCAGATTTCTCCACTCTGGGACCAGGTTTCAGAAAAGTGCGGTTTCGGGCAGTGCGTTTACAGGATTCGTTTGGACGCTCGGCCAAGACGAAGCAAAACCTCTGCGTTTAACCTAAAAAGCCTCTCCGTGTGGACAGGCCCTTAGGTAGACTTTGTGGCCACACATCCAATAGATACCTGCTAATGTGGTCGTACCATCAGGACTAGGCAAAACATAGTCACTCCAACACCTGCACCTGGTCTTATTTCTAGGGTTGGGCCATGGACAGATATCACCACCTTCATCAAAACTTCTAGTTTTCTTTTGACCTTGCATCACGCACGTTTCCATAGGAACCGCTGTCTGACGACACCTGTAGAGAGGCAAACTCCCCACAGGCACTGAACCACTTCTGAAGAAACACAGCGGGAATATTGTTTTAGGTTTAACAGTGGCATAAGGGGTCAATGTTACGTTAGACTTTATGTACTTCAAAGGGTATGTCACTGCACAGGGTTCACTGATAGAGTAAGTGCCATTGTCATGAACTGTTATGTGGGATGTATTATAAACGCTAAAAACATTTTGTTCAATAGATGTCCGTTCACCTACACACGCACTCTGTTCATGAGAGATTTTGGCGACTGTTAAATGGGGATGAGAAGCAGATATTGGCATCATAGAACATACATAACAGTCAGACACATTATTCAAATCAGCTAACATTTGAGCATAGCGATACCATGAATTCAAATGATACACATGTGTTATGTTGTAGGTATGCAGATCTTCAGACAAAATCCATCTTTTCCATCTTCTGTATTGTCTTCCTTTGTCTCTCACGAAAAAGTCATTGTTCAGTCCTTGTAGCAACAGTCTCAGCATAGCTGCCAACTCTCACGCATTGGCCGTGAGACACACGCATTTGATTAGTTTCACACCCCCACATGCCACACCCACGATTTCTCACGCTGAAGTGTCAACCCGGTCGGTCAGATGCCTGAAAAATGAGTTTAGCCTATAGATCTACCTGTTGAGCCACGGTTATGCTTTCAGAGACGGTGAGAGGGTTCAAGAGCACCCCCTGTCTGTGGAATTTTCTAAATTTTCTCTCATTTGCGATGCTACTTCAAAAGCCATCCCAGGCGCATTCCCCCGGCTTCAGGTAGGCCTATGCTTTGAGTATTTTTCACGCTGAAGTGTCAACGTGGTAGGTCAAATACCTGGCAGATGAGGTTCAACTAAACTAAACCTATACATGATATCACACATCATGTGAACGAGCGGAATCTAAGCTTTCCAATGATATTAGCGCCAGTGATTAGTTGCTGTGATAAATGGTTCGCGAGAAAATTATCATTGAACCGACGTGCAATTTAGGCTAATCATATTTGCATTTTGCACACAGTGCACACCCATTACTCTCGGTTGTAATATCTCACTAACCCTTCACACAACATGTGGCAAACCTAATATCACAATAAACAGCAAACCGTACCGAATACGAGGATATAAAGCATGCCTCTGTTTTTGAAATTGCAACACATTTCTACATAGCCTCATTGGGGCGAAATTATAATGTATTCTAATGTAAACTATTTGTCAGTAGGCCTACATACATTTTTGTAAATTGCTCAGTAGATTATCCCACTAACATGGTTCTTATATTGTCAGGTTCCAGCCAATCCCACTTACACAGATAAATGAATATATTTATATTGCCATGCTTTCTAGTGACATTAATGCAAAAATATAAAGAAAATAAAATAAGGAGACACAAATATTGATATAAAGCCTGACATAAGCCATATGCAAACATTCACATCATGCAGATATGGGTACATCCTGAAAAAGGAATAGCCTGTAGGCTATGGCCATTACAATGACCAATATATTATCTTAAATGAACTAGCTGAAAAACACAGGTGACCACTTCTGCATAATTTCATGGAGTGCTGAATATTTCTGAACTGTGAAATGGACCATATGTTTTTGTGGTTGTGAACTTATTGCAATATCACCATAACTATTCCACCTGTGTATGCATGGTTATAATTCTGAAGTGCAAAATAGCTTAGGCTACAGCACAAATATTTCCATAAAAATAAGCAAGTCTGACCTCTGAATTTATTTTTAAAAGTGCACCAGATTGATGCATTTAAAAGTTAAAATATACAAACATTTCTTAAATTCTTACAAAACACCCACCCACTTTTTAAAATTGTTAGTTTGGACCCCCCCACTATTGCCGTGCATAGGCTGCTTTATTTACACCACATTTATCTTTTACGGCTGATCCGTCGACGAAAATTATTTCACCTTTTTTCAGCGGTTGATCAGTTAAATCAGCTCTAGGTTTCATGTTCGTTTGTGTTATCTCCAAACACTTATGCTCCACCCCGTCCTCAGCTGTTGGCAACAGAGTGGATGGGTTTAGCACAGTGCAACGCTCTATAGTGATGTGTGGTTGCGATAACAACACTGTCATAAACGAGAGGTGTCTTGCGGGAGATAAGAATGTCATGTTGGTTTGTAACAGCAGTAGAGAGACAGCATGTGGAACTTTCACAGTCAGTGGGTGAAAAAGCACGACTTCAGCTGACACTTGTACTGCCATTGCTGTGGCGAGTACAGCCTGCACACACACGGGGGTTCCTCTCGCCACCGGATCCAGTCGTGAACTGTAAAATGCCACTGGTCTATTTTTTGCTCCCCACTGCTGTGTCAAAACAGAGGTCATGAAACCATTTTTTGTATCGACCATTTGTGTGAACGGTTTAGTGTAATCAGGCAGCGCTAAAACAGTGGACCCAGCAATTAATTGTTTTATGTTTCCAAACGCAGTTTCAGCCTCTTTAGTCCACTTTAGTTTATCGTGCGCAGCCATGGGCTCGTCAAAGATTAATGCTTGTAAGGGACGCGTCTTTTCGGCATAGCTTGGGACCCACATTCGACAATAGTTGCAGAGCCCTAAAAATGACATCATTTGCTTCTTTGTCATCGGTTTTGGTGCTTCTAATATTGCTTTTTTACGGCTAGAATGCACATGTCTGCCATCCTTTGTCAGTGTGTGTCCCAAATACTTTATTTCAGAGCGCCACAATTGCAATTTGTCTTTGCTCATTTTATGTCCAGTTTTGTGCAAATATTTTAGCAGTGCCAGTGTATCAATTTTGCATTTTTCTTCGTTAATTCCTGCTACGAGCAGATCATCAACATAAGCCAAAATTTGACTTCCGCAGGGCGGGATAAACTTTGCCAGGCAGTTATGTATTGCTTCGGAAAATATTGTAGGTGACTCACAATACCCTTGGCTTAGGCGTGTGAATGTGTAACGTTTCCCTTCAAATGTGAATGCGAACCAATGTTGACTGTCTTTATGGACAGGGATTGAATAAAACGCATTTGACAAATCTAATACTGAAAATACTTTAGCTTCTGGATTTAATTGGTTCAACAGAGTATGGGGATCAGGCACATTTGGAGCTCGGGCTATTACTGCATTGTTTACGGCTCGGAGGTCTTGCACCATGCGCCAACCAGTAGATGGGGCCGCTTTCTTGACAGGAAATATTGGCGTATTACACGGTGACTTCCAAGATGGCGGCGCGTACACACGCAGCGACCTCTCTCTGTCCCAACCGTACGGTGTTTTGTTCGTTTAAAAAGTGTTTGTCCGAAAGTTTTACGTGTTCGTCTCGTCTTACTACGTCGTACTACAAGTACAGCAGGCAGTTTTTAATTGACATCTGCAAAAGCAAGTTTTGCAGCGTTCTGGACTTTGCAACAGAGACGCTAAAGGAACTCGGACTACTCCGGCCTGCAACAACACCAGACTCGCCTGCTACTCCTCCCCCGGAAAGAAAGCGTCGGAAGCGGTGTGCGAGGAAGCAGAAGAGGGGCAAGCGCGGAGGCATCCGGGCCAGGCTAGCGGCCAGCCCAACTCGCCCAGCAATACCATCCATTCTCCTGGCAAATGTACGATCACTGGACAACAAAATGGATCACATACGACTGCTGAGATCAACGAACCGGACAGTAAGTAACTGCTGTGTGCTCGTCTTCACTGAGACTTGGTTAAATGACAACATTCCGGACTCTGCTGTACAACTGGAGCAGCTAGCATGCTATCGAGCAGACAGGGCCATTGTAAAGGGAGGTAAATCACGAGGAGGAGGAATCTGTGTTTACATCCGTGACGAATGGTGCCGGGACACTGTAGTAGTATGCAAACACTGCTCACCACTGGCAGAGTTTATGATCATAAAGTGCCGTCCTTTTTACCTGCCAAGGGAAATTACTGCGATTCTGCTAGTCGCAGTATACATCCCGCCTACCAACAACAACAGCGATAAGAACGCGGCTCTTAGTGAACTGTACCAGGCTGTCAGTGAACAACAGACAGCACACCCAGACGGTTTCACCATCTTCACTGGAGATTTTAACCATGCTGATCTCAAAACTGTACTTCCAAAGCTACACCAGCATGTTGATTTTCCAACAAGAGGAGATAACATCCTGGACCTGGTCTACACTACACACAAAGGAGCATACAAAGCCACCCCCCTCCCCCATATTGGACTTTCAGACCATATCACTGTTATGCTAATGCCCGCATACAGACAAAGGGTAAAAGCGAACAAACCGGTTCGTAAGCAGGTAAAAGTGTGGCCTGAGGGAGCCTCCGATGCTCTTCAAGACTGCTTTGACACAACAGACTGGGAAATGTTTAAGCAGGCAGCCACTTACAACAACCGGACAGACATAGAGGAGTATACAGACACTGTAACCTCTTACATCACCAAGTGCATCGATGATGTGACCCACACAAAAGACATCATCACTCGGGCTAACTGGAAGCCATGGCTGACAGGGGATGTCCTCAGGCTGCTGAGGGCCAGAGACAAAGCCTACAGAGCTGGGGATGAAGCTGGCATGAGAACAGCGAGAGCCAACCTGTCCCGTGGCATCAAGGAAGCAAAAAAGGAATACACTCACAAGATAACCACCCACTTCAAAGACAGCAGGAACGCACAAAGCCTATGGCAGGGCATTCAGGCCCTCACGGACTACAAGCCCACGCCACAGAGCTGTGAGAGCAACATCCCTCTGCTCAACAACCTGAACCGCTTCTTTGCTCGCTTTGAAGCACAAAACAGCACCTGCCCACAGAAGACCCCTCCCCCTCCACACGAGCAGCCCCTGTGCCTCTCTGCCGACAGCGTGAAGAGGACACTTGCTGCTATCAACACCCGTAAGGCAACAGGTCCAGACAACATCCCAGGTCGTGCGCTGAAGGACTGTGCAGGGGAGCTTAAGGATGTCTTCACAGACATCTTTAACACTTCCCTGAAGCAAGCCATCGTCCCATCATGTTTCAAAGCTGCCACCATCATACCTGTGCCGAAGAAAACTGCTCCATCCTGCTTCAATGACTACCGCCCTGTGGCACTGACACCCATCATCATGAAGTGCTTTGAGCGGCTTGTCATGTCACATATCAAAGCCATTCTCCCCCCCACCCTGGACCCCTTCCAGTTTGCATACCGAGCCAAGCGGTCTACAGAGGATGCAATCTGCTCTGCCCTCCACCCAGCCCTCACCCACCTGGAAAAAAGAGACTCATATGTGAGATTGCTGTTTATAGACTTCAGTTCTGCATTCAACACCATAATACCACAACAACTCATCTGCAAACTTGACAAACTGGGACTCAGTACCTACCTCTGCAACTGGCTACTGGACTTCCTCTGTCAGAGGCCCCAAGTAGTACGTGTTGGCAACAATACCTCAAGCAGCATCACACTGAGCACAGGGGCCCCCCAAGGCTGCGTGCTCAGTCCGCTGCTCTTCACCCTGCTGACGCATGACTGCACTGCAACCTACAGCAACAATCACATAGTGAAATTTGCTGACGACACAACTCTGGTGGGTCTCATCACCAAGGGCGACGAGACTCAATACAGGTTGGAGGTCGACCATCTGACCACGTGGTGCAGGGACAACAACCTCCTGCTGAACGTCAGCAAGACCAAAGAGATTGTTGTTGACTTCCGGAGAGGTCACACCCAACACCTGCCACTGACCATCGACGGTGCTGTGGTGGAGAGAGCGAGCAGCACCAAATTCCTGGGGGTGCACATCAGTGAAGACCTCTCCTGGACCACCAACACTGCATCACTGGCGAAGAGAGCTCAGCGCCGCCTGTACTTCCTGCGGAAACTCAGGCGAGCAAGTGCTCCACCAGCCATCATGACCACATTCTACCGAGGCACCATCGAGAGCATCCTCTCCAGCTGTATCGCTGTGTGGGGCGGAAGCTGCACTGAATACAACAGGAAAGCCCTGCAGCGCATAGTGAACACAGCTGGAAGGATTATTGGTGCTTCACTCCCCTCCCTGAAGGACATTTACACCACCCACCTCACCCGCAAGGCGACCAAAATTGTGAGTGATGCAAGTCACCCCGCTCACAATCTGTTTGATCTACTGCCCTCTGGGAAGAGGTACAGAAGCCTGCGCTCCCGCACTACCAGACTCACCAACAGCTTCATACACCAAGCCGTAAGGATGCTGAACTCTCTCCCTCCTCTCCCCCCTCCACCCTCAGCTACATAACATCCTGGACATTGGACCCAAAATGGCCGCCTGCACTACTCCACTTGCACACTTGCACACTTGTACACTTTACAACTGGTGTTGTTGTCCTGAAAACACAACACTTCTGCTGCTCTTACATAACTTGCACCACTATGCCACTTTCTTCTTACTTAGGTCAAACAGAACTACCCAAGCCTTTTATTGGCCTGAATTTGCACTAGTATTTTTATTGACTGTCTATGCACAATTTCAACCACATTTTGCTGCTCTTATTTTTTCATTATTATATGTGCCCTCTTATTTACTTATTTACTTACTTTTTTGTTTACTTGAATGTTATGTTTGTCTGTGGACCTAAATTGGTAAAATATGTCTTGTCTTCACCGTGGGATAGTGAGAAACGTAATTTCGATCTCTTTGTATGTCTGGAACATGTGAAGAAATTGACAATAAAGCTGACTTTGACTTTGACTTTGACTTTGACTTAGGGCATGGCACAATAACCCCAGCTTTAATCATCTCTGCTATCACAGGTTTTATCCCCGCTTCTGCGTCAGGTTTAAGGGGATATTGTTTTTGGCATGGATAATAACCTGTTTTTGCTCTAATTCGCACGGGCTCTATGTCTTTAATCAGACCCACGTCCGTAGGTCCTTTTGACCATAAGCTTGACGGAATTATTTTTAGCGCTTGATCCTCAGCCTCTGTCAAAACCATCAATCATGTGTTTGTTTTGTCATGTAGTATTACTGTTGGTGTAAAAGTCACCACATAGTTTAGATTGGTGCGCCTCCAACCAGTGGTGGGGCTTTTTTCAACTCCTTGAGTTTCAGTTCCCCAATCTTGTATTTGTGTTACAAAGTTCACATGTTTCTCTAGACGTGACTGTTTTTCATTTGGGCTAGTGGACAGCTGCATGTGGGGTTTCAGTTCCCAACTCATCAGTTTCTGCGCGGGCGGTGGCAGAACTGCTTGACAAAAAGATTCTCTGTCCAACCAACACAAATAAGTCAAAGTTACCCTAGTAGGTCCTAGTTTATGCACTAGTTTGTCATACTCTGGGTCTGGCCCAGGTGTAGGTTTGCGTCTCAGGTCAATTCTTAATTCGTCAGGGGGTATCAGGCTAGCCAGTGGGTTAATTCTTTCCTTAACCTTTTGTACTATCGTCTCTATTGTTTTTCCTGGGTCCTGGTGCGAAGGCTCCAGGGCCCAGACGTAATACGGTGTACTTTTCCCCTCGATTAAGTGTATGTCAATTTCATCACATGTCCTAGCCTCCATACCCCCCTGTAGATTTGGATAGATGGCTAATTTTAATTTTACCATTAAATCTCGTCCTAACAGGTTGTAGGGACAGCCGGGGGCCATGACTACAGGGGCGAAAACAGTGCTTCCTGTTTCTGTCAGCTTGACAGCCACAGGCTCACTGAAATATTGTTTTTGCACATGACTGTTGGCTGATTTTACGAGAATAGCTTGATCTGTTTTTTTCAGGCCATCTATGTCTTTCATTACAGTTCTGCATGCACCAGTATCACATAAAAAGATTACAGGTTTGCCATTAATATGTATCATTTTCTCTGGTTTTTCATTTAAACACACATCGGCTAAGTCTAGAAATTCTTCACATATTTCTAGCTCTTCCCCTTCTCCATTTCCTAGTCAATTGTCATATTGATCCTGATCATACTTTTGTTCTTTCTTATCCTCACTGGGGCAGTCTTGGGCCCAATGCCCTCGACCCCCACACTTGTTACTATCATCACCCTCATTCTCATAATCTCTACGTCCTGGCTTATTTCCACCCTGTCCTCCTCTTCCTCTGCTATTGCCTCGGCCTCTGCCTCGGCCTCTGCCTGTTTGTCCTCCTGTTCCTTGCACTGCCGTTACAAATGCTTCTACCAATTTCCCTGATTCTTTCTTTTCCTTCTCTTTCTTCTTGTTTTGTGCTGTCTTCTCTGCGTGTTTAGCTTGTTCCATGAACTCTGGCATAGCTGCTGTCCTAAAGGAGACAAAATGTTTTTCTATCCAACCTTTTATCTCTGGCCTGAAACTCTGGAGCAATGCTTGTTTTAATTGTTGTTCGTAGATTTTCTTATTGTCTTCAGTATCTGATTTTAAACCACTATAGGCTTTAAACACTTTTTCAAATCTGTCTCTAAACTCCCAAACGTCCTCATTATCTTTTTGTGTTGTGGCATGTATTTTGGTGTAATCGCAATGTTTTTTGAACACTAATCTACATTTATCCTCTAAGCTTTGAACTTGTTGATTTAGTTCCATGGAGCCGGGGGCATATGCTGTACCACCTGTATGGGCTACAAAACTATCTTTCACTCGGCTCCAATCAGAGCCCATTTTATAGCGGAACATCCTTTCGACCTCGAAACCATTCAGGTGGTACACATTTATTATATTTTTCATTTCGTTGTAGAATTCGTCAATTAATGCTTTGTGAGAGGGGATACCCTCAACTGCCTGCTTCACGTCCTCTTGAGTCCATGTCCTGTAGACATGCATTATTCGACGGTTGTCATCACCTTCCTCTTGGTCTGGCCTATATGCTGGATTAGGTAATTCTACCATTGGGAACGCGTTTATTTTAGGCGGCTGTGGAGGCCAGCTTGGCGTTTTGTCATCATAATCAAAATCATCAACGTCATCATCATACAGATGTGTATGTGCAGCGGCTGGTGTTTTTTTTTTACTTAATACTTTTCCCACCCCTCCGTCCATCCTAGGGGACCAATCCCACATTGGGTTGTCTTCAGTGCGCCGTGCCCGTGTTTTGGGGGCCTCTCTATCTAGAGACCGTCCTCGTGTCAGCGAGGGATACAGGCGCTGTGGAGCCACAGCGGGCGACGGTGCGGACACGGAGGCACGAACCACAGCTGCTTGTGGTTGTGGTCGGTTGTAAGGAGGTGGTGAGGTGCAAGGCATATTGTCTTCTTCTTTTACATAAGCTACGGTACATTTTTTCCGTTCTTTTATTTTATTTTCGCGCTTTCTTGCCTCCTCCAACCACAATTTAGCTGCATCAATTTCTTTTTGGTGCTGTGTTTTTATACCATTTTTCTTTTTCGAGTGGTGCATCATTACGTCGCGTAACAATTTCGAACAGCCAGGAACTGTTAATTTGCCTTCAATTCGAACTTATCTTTCCATCGTGTTAGCCAATTTTCAATTCCTGGGTAAATTTTGGCCATAAATTTGGCATCGCCTTTCAAAGCATTTTCTTTGTCTTGGGTATTACCCATTTTTACAAATAGGGGGTTATACTGTATCGTCCTCAAATGGGCAAACAACAAATCTAGAGGACAAGCTTCTAGGTGTTACCACCCGGTCCTCTTCGTGGTGTCAGTTCACAGATTTGATGTTCGTTTTAACTTACAGATAATCCCCTCATTCACTCACATTCAAACACATTTAAAACTTTCCCTTTCTTGGAGAGACTTTAGTGCTAGTGAAAGGTATGAAACCCCTCACCATCAGTCTCCGAACCTGCAGCCCAAAAGCAGTCTCTTTATTGTACAGATACACAAAGAAACAGGATGCCAGACATCTGTCTCCTTCAGCGCGACTTTCCTCAAAACCTACGCACAGACACACTCAGATGCGGGAGGCCTTTTCCTGTGTGTCCCAACTCGAACTCTGTGTCCTTGAAACTCAGCATAATATTTTTGATCACAGAGATGATTTATATATCTGTTTACACAGGTGTTTTATACAATGATAATAATAATTCCTTTACAGTGATATATATGTGCTATGGAATAACTCTTTACATTTCTCTTTACATTTCTCTGTTTTTGAGCTTTTTGGTAGTCTGGCTTTCACCAGACCAAGCTCAATCTTTTAAGATTGAACATTAGTCTGGGGAGTCTGCTATGTATTTTTTACTGCACAAGAGGCGTGATCAACGGGCATAGTTCAAATGACTCTGTACGCAATTGGATAGTCATTCATCAATCTGACCAACGAACCGGGTGACGTTTGCAGAGCGACGTGAAAACTCCAGGCTCTCCTGCTATCGTCATCGCTTTAAACATGCCAATAGCGTGCCAGGTGGATAAGCCAGTTTGTGATTGGCCCCCGCAAAACAAAAGCCTAAGCTCTCATATCACCATTTACCTCAATCATTACTTAATCATTACTAATCATCGTTGAAAGAGTCCACCCACTTTTGTCCATTTCTTTTGTTGAATGTTTTTGAGTGATTAAAAGTTCTTATATTATATTTTATTATATTATATTATATTATATTATATTATATTATATTATATTATATTATGAAGTTGTTGTTGAAATTGTTCTAATTGTATCCCATTACTTACTGCTTTATATCTAGCCATCCTTACACCAGAAGACTTTGACAAGATTTGAAGATTCTTAAGGTTGGGGATGTAAGGCTTGATTATTGAATAAAATAATTAGGAGCAGATCCAGTCAGTGTCCTATAGGCCAAAGTGAGAGATTTAAATTTAATTCTGGCTACTATAGGGAGCCAATGGAGAGTAACTAGGAGTTACATGTGTCCTCTTTGGCTTATTGAAGACCAGGCGTGCTCCAGCATTCTGAATCAGCTGTAATGATCTTATTACACAAAGCCAGCTAATATAAATATGGGCAGTGTATAGGAGCACTGCCCTCAGGGTCAGCTATCCTAAGTCACCCTGGTGAAGATGATCACCCCCCCTTACTGGGGCACGTCAAGCCGTAACACAACACACAAGATACGGATAATGTCAATGACACAGCACCTAATAAAACTCATGAATCAATCACATGGAGCACACACTAAAAATAGACCCGTATCGCACAATCCCCCCTATAGCACTGTTCCCCCTTCAACCCAATAGTTCTGCCACTGAGGGTCCCACTACAGAGACTTAAATACCCACAACCAGCACAAACTTTAGATACACACAATGCTCAAATGTATCCGCAATAAAGACCCGACTAAACTGGATCCTGTCCTCTGGTATCAAACTAGGTCTAATTCCAGACTATATTCCTCAGTGGTTCCATGTTGGTGGAATGAGTTGCCCAGTGCTCTCCGTTCCTGTGGTAGTTTTGGGTCGTTTAAGAGGGGTGTAAAGACATTCCTATTCAACATGTACTTAGTTGTTTAAGCGCTTATGTGTTATGGTTTGTATAATATTGTTAATTAATTTGACATTATTGTTTATTATTGATATTCTCCTTAATGTAGTCTTAGCATGTCATTGTTTTTATATTATTGATTGAATGGACATTATTGTTTTATTATTGCCTTTCCCCTCATTTTCATTGCTTATTTTTATTAGGCTATTGATTGAATTGATATTATTGTTTATTATAACTATTCTCCTTATTATATTTGACCAACATTCTAATCTGTTCCCTGTTCAATTTTAAATGTTATTATGTTGTTTTGTATTTATGTGTCGCTTTGGCGTCTGCTAAATCCTTAACCTTAACCATAACCATTTTCCCCAGCAGGCTGCCTTGTGTGTTTTTAGAAGAACTGATAAATAAACTTGTAATTATACTTTTGTAATCTTCGTCTCTCTGTTGTGTGCCTGTATCTGGGATTGTCATTGGGTACTGGGCCGGCCCCTCGTTGAGGCCGGCGACACAGGCTTCAATCCGCAATACTCAAAACCACATTACATACATGCCTGTGGTAGTGTAGCGGCTAAGGAAGTATAGGCAGAAAAAAGTTGAATGTTCATTTCCTGACTGCCACTGTTGTGCACCACTTAACTCTGAGTTGCTCTAAGTTGCGCTAAGTAGATACAAAACTTACTTAGTTCAAGGATACAGAGAAGGAATGCAAGATTGGGGGTAAAGTTTTTGAAAACAATTTAATTTTAATGTGTCATATCATGTACATCAGAAGACACTTGTGCAGAGACCTTAAGTCTGTGTCAGGAAAACGTTTTTTTTTTTTTAGGTTGCTAGTTCAACTTAATGGAATAGCTACATGATCCCTTTGTATTCAGTTTTGTGGGGGTTAATTGACATCAATATAGGCTATGGGCTTACCAGTGCAGTCACTACCACCACACACATCCCGCACTGTGTGTAGGGCACTAAGGGACAGAGGGGGCACCAATAGCCAATAAATAGGAGTACCTTTACTGCAGGTCTGCTTAGGTCACCCAAATGGCCAGCGCTGGCCCAGGGCCTTACCATTATTGAACATAAGTAAGTAAGTATATAAGTATATATACTCTTTATCCTGTGAGGGAAATTTGGTCTCTGCATTTATCCCAATTTATGAATTAGTGAAATTTGACACATTGAACACATAGTGAGGTGATCCCAACATGGTGAGCTGCTGCTACAGCGGCACTCAGGGAGCAGTGAGTTGCCTGCTACAGCTGCGCTCGGGGAGCAGTGAGTTGCCTGCTACAGCGGCGCTCGGGGAGCAGTGAGTTGCCTGCTACAGCTGCGCTCGGGGAGCAGTGAGAGGTTAAGTGCCTTGCTCAAGGGCACTTCAGCCATACCTACTGGTCGGGGTTCAAACCGGCAATGCTCCGTTTACAAGTCCGAAGCCCTAACCAGTAGGCCACGGCTGCCTGATGAACATGTGTGTTATGTCTGAACATTGGGCTACTGGGCTTCCCCTACAATTTTGGAGTTTTTGTGTTTTACACAGCTGTCTTAAATATCACTCTAGCACCCTTCCCCCGGATACAGTATGTGTGTCTGTTTAGAAATGAGTTACGATCATCTCCATGTCGACTGACAAAATAATATTACACGATTTCATACAAATAGGCTATAATACAATCTCTGTTAAGCAATTTGTGATTCTCCAGGTCGGGAGAAAGCAAGCTGCAAGGCTGGCTCTCTGTAGAAGGAAAGGCTGGGGCTGTGGAGAGTGCCCAATTCTCCCTGTTGCAAGCTACAGTAGTTTACCGTGACTTGGAGGCTGTTCTATAGAGGAAACAAATTTGATATAGGATTCCTTTAAAGGAACCGTAAGAAATGTAAGAAATGTATTTCAATTAATCATAAAATGGCTGTGTGTATCGGCCTACCAGGCTACTCAGCTACGAGTAGAGAAAGAATTCCCCCTGTTTGTATATTCACTCCAAGTTGGCCTACCATAACTTCCCAACTCTGCACTGTAGCCCATAAACTGCAAGACAGGCTATTTATATTTTCTCTCTAAAATCCTCTAAAATAACCAAATGCATTTGTTCAACTTTATGAAGAAGAATTACGCACTAGGCTACTTGGAACGCACACATTTTGTTTGCGCAGGAGAGAGAATGACAGCGCACAGGGCCATCGATTAGGCTACAGAACTTTAGCCTTGCTAGGGCTGTATAAAGTTGACCAAATTAATATAGGCTGTTGTTAGGCGTAAATAAAGTAGGCTACTTTGTTGTATTGTTCAGCTGACCAATGCACGAGCTTGCAATTATGAAACGGACTAATACTGCAACCCTTCCAACGTTGGGGGACGAATGTTGACATTTTCCCGTATTCTGCGTGAGAAACCCGGGAAATCTCCCTTGTTTTCAAAGCTCAATGTTGACAGCTATGACCTATCTACTAATCACAAAGTCAGTAGTGTTTCGGCATCTGGGTTGCCAGCTCTGCCAGTCAGTGGGGAGGGGGAGGGGATACACCACTCTACAGACATTTGAAAGTGATTGCAGTACCAGTTTTGGCCACAATCTTACATACGGTTCCTTTAAGCATTGACAATATATTTCAAATGACTCACGTTCATTCACAACAACAATAAGAGCACAACTCATGTTCATTCACAACAACAACAACAACAACAACAATAAGAAGAAGAGGAACAAGAAGAATAGTTGTTGTTCTAATGTTCTATTTTTTATGTTGGTATGAAAGTTTTGGCAGATGTACTGTAGTTGAAGTTATTGTTAAAACCATTGCTCGATTGTGTAAAACACTAGGTGTTGAAACACTAGCCCTGGGTTGACGGTTCCTGTATCTGTGTGTTCTTGCAAGAGCAGCCTACCCTTTATTGCTTCATCAGAGTTTTGGGAAGGAAAAACAGGCAGCTTAGAGGCCTAGTCTTATTTTAGCTGTAATGCAGGCAACATCAAGTATGAACACAGTTATTGTTTTATTTCACTGTTTGGGGATTGGATTGGATTGGATTGGATTTTTTCAGGGGGAAAAAATTAACTTCAGGTTAAACAAACAGTATTGGCAGAATTAGCCCAAAAAAAGAAGAAAAAAAGTTGATAATTTCTCCTTCTCACTATTGGTAACATAAACAGTCTTTAAAAGAGTCATGGCAGTGTTAAGCCTTCTGGAATGAAATAAAGTGTTAAATATGAATCACCTTTCTGTCTGTCTCTCTGTTTCGTTTGTGTGTGTCACTGTGTTAGTTACTGATCAGCCTTGTGTAAACAATTGCCACATGACCTTAGTCATGTTCCTTTTAGAGAGAGAGAGAGAGATATATAACAGTGAATGGCATAGTCTCTAGTCTGTTCATTAGTGGGGTAAACAGATAAGGAGGCAGTATGGCACTTACTTCTTGTTGTACTTTATTGGCTTTAATCACAGGAGCTTCCATAATGTCAGGTATGCTTGTTTTTAAAGTATTAAATCATTTGATTATTCAAGTTGTATTATTTTATATTTATGCATTTAGCTTACACTTTCATCCAGAGAGACTCACAGAAAACAATTGAAAGGACAGTCCTCCTGAAGAAACTTTATGAGCTGTCACCAGAAAGATCAGTGTGGTCAATGTATAAAAGAACTGATTTACACAATCTACTCATTTGCATTTACAATGTAGAGGATGCATTTTTCAACCACATTTTAAGTTTAAAGTGTGTTTGGTAATGCATTTTAACAGCATCTCTCCATAAAACTTGTTGATCTAGGGGTACTATCATATAATGAGTGTACTGACACTCACCTGTCCATTAAGGGTGGGAATTACACCCTTAGCAAGGGCTTTGAGACCAACAGCTTGCTAATCTACGACTGCCCATATGGATACTACGCCCCGGTTCAAAGCCGTCGCTGCTTAGCCAGTGGAAAATGGAGACCATTACCAAAGCGCAACCTTGCGTGCAAAAGTAAGTAGTGTCCATATTGAACCATGTTTTATATGCTGTTTCCTTACTCTTTTTGGGTATCTACTAGTTTACTACTTCAGATACGTGAAATAAAATGTGAAGTGTTAATTTCCAAAAACTCTTGTTGTTATACTGAAAGTCATAAATCACCCCCTCTATTGATTTGAAGACAGTAAGCTTTCTATACTCAACTATTGTCGAGTAGTTTGAAAACAATAAGCAAATGGGACCATACAACACTCAGAAATAGTGATATGACTCAAGCCTTAAAGAGACTGAACACTGTTCATTGTCAATGTGTAGAGACAATAGCCACCCATTTTTACATTCTAAGGATTCTATGTGCTTTTACCTAATCCAAGTTCATTCAAATAACTCTGCCATTAGCTCACTACTACATAATTCAATTATCACATGCAATTGATTTGTGTTGTTGGACTTTGGATTTTGATCGCTATGGGGATCACTATATTTATTTACCAGTGAAATATTTAGCCTTTTCTTATTTGATCATATAAATATATATTTACAGAAATATACTGCAATAATGATAGATGTGCCATGTGTAGTTTGATTTTGTCTACAACTTTCGTTAAGGATCTAGAAATAGCAACAGAATATGAAGAAATAATCTTTCTGACATAATCGTCTCCTCACAACCGTTAACTGCCCATTCTATGAATACACTGTCAAAAAAAAATGGTCTCTGCCTTCATTTTACGACATATCCTCTTTTCGTCAATCTACTGTTTTGGTCTACTTTTCTACCTCGTGCACAACAGAGATGAATCTGACATAAACCTCGCTTGAATAAATGAGGCAAAGATGCCACTAACTTTCAACAAAAATGAAACCCTGCAAATTTTTCTTTCACAAAAGCATCTGCTAGGCTAATAAATGTAAACATAAACACAAACAAATAAAAACACAAACTATAAATAGTAACATAAAAAAATGATAATTTTGCAGTGGTCTCTTTTCTTTTTTCAAAGCTCTTGAAGAAGCTCTTGAATGTCTTCAAGAAAACGACTATAGAAAAAGGGCCATATCTGTCAATGTATTAGCCTAATGTATCCTGAAAGTTGATCTGCTGGTATAAGCAAATGATGTATGCGTAGAGCCCTTAATAGAGGACAACAAAGAATGACAGGAAGCAAGTGGGAGAGAGAGATGGTGTGGGATCGGGTAACCCGGGTCTCCGTGGGCAACGGATGGTATACACTCTAAAAAGTGATGTGTTGAATGACACATTTATGTGGTAGTTCAGAGACCACACATTTTTTGAGATAGTGTAACGGAGGCAGACTGAGCTAGCGTGCTAGTTGCCCGTGTAAATCCTCACAGCCCTAAGCTTAGGAATGTTTCTAACCACTGAGTTGGAAGCCTGGGCTTTTAGCTCAGTGGTTAGAGCGTTCGCCTCCAATGCTGGTGTGTGTGTCAAGGTGGCGGGTTCGATGCCCACCTTGTGACAATAGCTGAAATCTGTCTTTCACCTTTCGTCCAGTCACACAATTGGTCTGTCCATTCAACCAATTGAAATTGGTTTCTTGGTATTTTATGCCTCCAACATTGTCTTCAAGGCAGCGCTGCCTGGAAGGCACTATGGTTAGGCATGGGTTAAGGTTACAGTAGGTTTAGGTGTAGGATAAGGTACCTTTAAGTCGACGGTGGCAGTGCTGCCTGGAAGACTACATTGGGGACATAAAACACCATCGAGCGTGAATTTGATACAAAATCGTGTCGTCTCTAAGCTAACACACAATGTGTCATTTTAACACCCCTTCCCACCCCTCTGTTTATTTTAGAGTGATATTTGTCCTTCTTGCATTAGACATCAGTGTGGTTTGCTTCTTTCTTTCCAACAGTGGTCAAATGTCCTGATCCAATGGTTTTTGAACATGGAGAAGTCACGCCACCACAAGATAGGTACTATGTGAATGACACAACAACATATGAGTGCTTTTCTGACTACAAACTGTACGGGTCTGCAACTCGTATCTGCAAAGCCAACGGAAAATGGAGCGGTAGCACACCTATATGCAGCCGTAACAGTGAGTATTTGCTTGCAGTTGTACACAGTGTCTGACAACAAATTAATGAGTATTATTTTATGGTGCCACTATACCAATAACTATAATAATAGATTTCAATGACATATCTTGATTTAAGAAGAACATATAGATGAGTAAATTTAACTAGACTGCATTTCCGGGGGGAACTGCGAAAGTGTGCTTGCCCTGGTCCGGTCACCAACGTGAGCAGACAGTGACATACGCTATGCTGAACCTGGCTTGATCCAAGCATTCTAACAGTGCCTTTCAGTGTTGGAGCAGTGGCAATACCTCAAAAGCTCTATTCAACTATTGCCTTGCGCGGTTCGTTGGATTTTACCTGTGGCCTGCCTTCGAATTTAGCTTCTATGACTAAAATCAAATCAATAAAATAAAACAACAGCAGTGATTGGCTGCAAAAATAAATAATGTCACGCGTCTTGCACCTCTCAAACTGGGCTATCAGGTAACCTAGAGAAAAATTTGAAATTATGAAATATGACTAAGGCATTAAAATGCTGCTTGTTTGTCAGGATACTTTTTCACAGGTTTATTATATATTTTACTTAACTCATTGAATGTAGCTAGATACTCATGAACGCATGTCTCTTATAGCCATAATAGGAGTAATTTTAGCAACACCGTATTTTGTGTGGCCCATAACGACCCAGTGGATCATGAAAATGTGCCAAAATTCACATTCCTTGCTTGTTGTTGGCACATTAATCCCATTCAGATTGCCACTTATCTGAGATGTAAGAGTTCAGTATAGGTTTAAGGTCTGGGGCAGGGATTTGACATTCTGTGACTTTGAGGGCTTGCTTAGCAGCACTGTCCGCTTTCTCATTTCCCCTCAGACCAACATGGCCTGGGACCCAGCAAAAAACTACACTCAAGTTCTGGTTCTTTAGACGTTCTAGTTGATCAAGCTCAGCTTTGGTTGTACTTTTTGCGTGACATTAAAGCCTACTGGAAAGATTTTTAATTGCAATTTAATTGAATGCAATTTACTTTTACGATTAAATAGAATTAATTTATCCCTCTCACCCATAGTTTTCTATTTATTTACAAATGTACATAGGCCTACTGTATTTACATTTATACATAGTTATTCTACTGATCTTTATACTATTCATCCTGCACATAGACTTATTATTACTACTCTTATAATGTTGTTTCTGCACTACAATGACACTGTTTCCACACTGCACATAGCTGTATGTACATATCTGTTATATATTTGTCATATTGAATATCCATATTTATTCTGTTTTATTATATTCTGTTAATACACTGCATATATCTATATTATTATTTCGACTATTATAATGTTACTGCTACATCTACATACATTATTCTACTTATTGTATGAGATAACTGCTAATACACTGCACATACATGTATTTATATTTAATTCATATTACTCTAAACCACCTTCTGTAAATCAACTGTATACTACTGTCTACATTGCACTATATTTCTTAACCTGTCTCTGTATATTTCATCACCTTTCTATACTTTGCATCACATTGCATGCATACTGTAGCTACACGAATCACAGCTAAGATCCTTGGTTGCTATGAAGGCCAGTCGTTCTAAATGGATGGTTGCTATGGCCAAAGGCCAGTTATCTCTGCCGTTGTCAAGCGGGCATATCCTAACTTTATCTTATTATGACCGCCGCTAGCGAAGCGGTCATATAGGGATTGTCAAAGTTTTATATTTTTTTATTTATTTTTTTTTCCCCGTCATCTACTTCCTGAATTTTTGGTCAACGATACCCGGGACACCGAACCACCGGGGCACATGAAATTTGGTGGGTATGTAGCCCCATTAGACTTTTCCCGAACCGCAAAAAAAGCAGTTTTTCCTAAATAACTACCTGAACCGTGGCACTGAGGATGAAGAATCTTTTATTGTATGTTGGTCTCAAGGGCCCACATCAACCTGGCCCATAATCACTCATTTGTGATTTGCACCCCCCCGGTAAAAAATGAAAATGCGATATTATTCTGCTTTAATCGCCCCTATCTTCAGTTAAGATGTTCATAACTGCACCAAATTTTATGAGTATGATTGACCTGGCATTTTCTGGGGGTATGCCAAGTTTCGTAGAATTTCATCCATGGGGGGGTCTAAAAAAAATTAGGTTATGTGTGCATTTAGTGACTGTACACTCATTAGCCTGTAGATGGCGGTGCACACATATACACATGCACACACACACAGGCACCCACATACTATCGGTATTAGAACGACCGATACATAATTACAAATTCAGTAGAATTAAAAGAAAGCCAAAATAAATATTCATCAAAATCAGCATGGCTGCATTTCCAGTATTAGTAGTAGTCGTTTGTCCACTAGATGGCGCATCGTTGCAGTGAGACGTAATTGGTTTAGTCAGATTTTTTTTTTTTTTTCCTTTTTTTCTTTTTCGCATGCCCAAATTTCCGTCAATGATCCCGGGACACTGAAAGACCGGGGTACACGAAACTTGGTGGGCATGTAACCCCACATGGATAGCATGGAACCATCGTTTTTCGTTTTGATCTGTAGCCCCCCCGCTGGACTGGACCCCCCGAAAGGAGGGTAGGGCAGACACAGTTTTCTGTGAATATCTCGAAAACCGTAGGGTTTAGGAGGACCATTTTTTTTGTATGTTGATCTCCAGGGGCCATGTCAACCCATTCCATAACCACTCATTTCATGTATAGCGCCACCTAGTTAAACACAAAAAAGTAAAAATGAGGTGTTGTAATTGAAGGTATCTGTGACCTAACATAGTCAAAACTGCACGAAATTGGAAGTGTATGATCATTATGACACCCTCTGTATGCACGCCAAGTTTTGTGGAATTCCGTTCATGGGGGGCCACACAATAAATTAATTTATGTTACTATACACCAACTGGCCTGTAGGTGGCCGGAGACAGTTTTCTGTGAATGTCTCGAGAACCGTAGGGCCTAGGAGGTCCACCTTTTTTATGTATGTTGGTCTTAAGGGGGCATGTCAACCCATCCCATTACCACTTATTTCATGTATAGCACCCCCTAGTTAAAAATTAAAAAGCAAAAAATTAGGTGTTTTCATCACAATATCTCTGGCTGACAAGGTCAAAACTGCACGAAATTAAAAGTGTAGGATCATTATGACACCCTCCGAATGCATGCCAAGTTTTGTGTACTTTCGTTCATGGGGGGCCTTACAATAAAATAATTTATGTGTACATTTAGTGACGTACACCAACAAGGATTCCCGGGACACTGAAAGACCGGGGTACACAAAACTTGGTGGGCATGTACCCCCACATGGATAGCATGGAACCGTCATTTTTCGTTTTGATCTGTAGCCCCCCCGCTGGACTGAACCCCCCGAAAGGAGGGTAGGGCAGACACAGTTCTCTGTGAATATCTTGAGAACTGTAGGGCCTAGGATGACCAATTTTTTCCGTATGTTTGCCTCCAGGGGTCATGTTAACCCATTCCATGTGCACACATGTGCATAAACAGATACACACGCATACACATACATTTACAGTAATCATAAGTATGACACATACTCACACAGTAGACATATGTACGCATGCATGCACATGCACAAACACACATACGCAGGCAAACACACAAGCACGCACAGACACACACACACACACACCCACACACATAAACATAAACTTGTACACGCACACATTTCAAGAATTTTTCCCGTCATCTACTTCCTGAATTTTTGGTCATTGATACCCGGGACACCGAACCACCGGGGTACATGAAATTTGGTGGGTATGTAGCCCCACTAGACTTTTACGGAAAAATTTAATTTCGCCCCCCCCCCCCCCCCCCACTGTACGTGGGTGGATGACAAATAAGCCTGAAAAAAGGAATTTAAAAAAACTTCAAATATCATCCCTAAAAAGTGTTTATATGTGTTGCTGTATCTCTAAACTTGACTAATATACATTTTTTTTTTTTTTTAAAAGTGAAATATATATTTATATGTCAATTTGTCATGTTAGTGCCTAAAATTGTCATATGGTGTGACGTGAAAATAATTTGAAATAAAATGAAAATTAGATACTTTTTTCTACTTTAATTTATGTCACTGTACATTTTAATCACGTTTGCTTTGATTTGCAACATTTCCTTGTGAATATTTAGAAGAAAAACCTAAAATTTAACAAGTTATTTTGTCAAGGTGGAGAATGCTCCTAAGTGTAACCAGATATTTTAGCTTAATTCTGATATTTCTTGTAAGAACTCACTCAAAATTCTTGAGGTTCTTGCAAATGATGTCACACCATAAGACACTAAAATTTGGCCACGATTGATGATGTCCAATTCAAAGCTTTTTATATAAAAATCTAAAAAGCAGAACTCACCTCTTGACCATGCCAATTACTCCTGACATTCTATTGTTACTTCCTGATTAAGCAGGGTCCTCTTCACAATAATAATGTCCAAATGAATGCCCAGTCAAAATATACAATATAGTGTCACGCCATATGACAACCATTTTATGGACAAAATATATTTGATTATAACTTAGTTGGACAGCATGCATAAACATCAAAACTTTCTGTGGTTGTAAAACACATCCAATTATTTTATATGCATGGTAAAACTTTAAAGTAATTATACTTTTTATGGATATACACTCTTTTTAGGAAGTTCGCACACATGGTGGACAGTCACACCATATGACATTTTTTATGTTTGGATGATTATTTTAAGTCAAAAGTGAAATACAAATCCAATAAATTTAATATGACAGAACTTGAACCTACCAGACCTACAACATTTCCATATCAATTCTTAACAATTGCCATTTTTTATAAGTGTGTGACACATGGACAGTCTGAATTCTGCTATTTGTCATCTACCCACACTCATTGGCCTGTAAATGGCGGTGCACACATATACACATGCACACACACAGGCACCCACATACTATCGTTATTAGAACGGCCGATACATAATTACAAATTCAGTAGGATTAAAAGAAAGCCAAAATAAATATTCATCATCATCATCATGGCTGCATTTTCAGTATTGGCGATAAGTAGTCGTTTGTCCACTAGATGGCGCATCGTTGCAGTGAGACGTAATTTTGTTGGAAGTTAAAAGTGGGTTGGAAAAACAATGGACGCTTCCTACAAGGACTGTAATTTACCGCAGCAAACATCTAATAAGGATAGGACGATGTTCACATGAAGTGTAATTCCCATTTCTTCTTGAAGCCGAAATAAATCTGAGGATGTTTATCGGACATGCTTGGTTTTTACTGCAGGTACGTTAATCTTGTAATATGAATAAGGACCTAGGTAATGTTACCGTTAGCGTTGGTTGAGTGATGGAGGCCCATTTGATTGATTGCATTTGTAGAAAACTATAAATGCGGTTATACCAAGCAAATTGATAGCAGCACTGTTTGTATCTTTTGACTGTCATTTATTGCACGTGCTACAAAATCATTCTGTGCAATGGAAGATTTACCAACGTTACACCGGTCTGATACAGTTTTGCCTATACATGCGTGAGACTGAGACGCCTGTTTATTTTGTTTTAAGTGCGTGCAGGGTGTGAGGAGAATCGATGTGCTTTGATTCCAGCTTGGTAGTTGTAGTCTGTGAAATTAAAAAGCACGTGTGTGTGAAGTATCCAAACAATGACACCTTCATTTCATTATGGCTGCTTTAGCAACACATCTTAAGCTACTGTGTAGTGGGTACCATTTAGAAGTGGCTACTTCATTCGCGCTTTCCTTGACTCATGGAGCTGCGTGAATGTTATTACAACTTTTCGCCACGATATGGCAGTTTAAGTCCGCTTGATACTGTAAGGCGTAAGCCATTGGTTTCCAAAGGAGATTTTATTTGTGTCGCCAGCATAGCCTATTGACAATTTATGTTGTAAATAGGCCTACCTTATAATCCTACCTGTAGCTTAGGGAAGCTAACAGCTTTCTATTAGGATCTAGTTTGTTAGTTACCGTTTTGTCATAACTCCCTGATGCATTTTTGCATTTAGAATAGCCAGAGCGTGTATATCTCAATCGGAAAATTAAACAATATCGGGTGCCTATGGACTAGGCTGGGTGAACCCAGCCTGATCTGCCCGCTATTTATTTTTTGATTTCTTAAAAGATTGAGCTTGGTCTGATGAAAGCCAGACTAGCCATGGACCTCAGTTACACAATGCAAGGGAACATGAATCAGCCTATATTTGCACAAACAATAACGGACAAAAGCTCTTCAACTTTGGCCCGTTAAAATGTGTATGAACAGTCTAGCGACGCATTTCATCAAGGCCCATTTGGACATGTCAGTTATTTGCACCACTGGTTAGATGTAAAACAGCATTTCGTTTCAGACTACTGTTACTTAATTTGTGCATTAACAATAACGTTTCAGACTACTGTTACTTAATTTGTGCATTGACAATAAAGTATTACATGAACTAAAGATGACTAAAATCTTATGTAGAAGAAGAAACATTCACAAAAAATCAATCCTTCCAAAAATGACCTTTGTTTTTGATAGCTGTTGAAAACGGCATGGAACTGACAGAGATGTTTTTGTTTATTTATAAATAAACAAATAAATAAATAAATAAAATTATGCTGATACCTTTTGCCTTTCCCAAATACAATGTAGCCTACAGGTGTAAGTGACCTTTCATCAATCCAGTTGCAATGGATGAACTGTGATGAACTGCCCTACTTGTGATTGATTGCTACATCTTCTTTGGCTATTCTACAATCTATTCACCTTTTCAGCACCAGTAGGCTACTTTCTGTGCAGCCGCACACACACTCAGGCATGCCAAACAAGCATACACAAAAGTTTCAAGAGTGGGGGATGGAGTAAAATATGGAGACAAATTGAAGTGTGATTTATTTTCGCGGAACGGATGTACAGGACTGAGCGGCGGTCATATTTTGTACCGCTATGCGGTACATCTAGTTTTAAACATCTCTATTTTACTTAGCCTACTTCCACACAGTGAGTCCCATTAAGAAGTGGCCACTTCATTCGCGCTTACTGTGATTCACGCAGCAACATTATTAAATTAATCTGTCACCATATGCCTATGCCAACGTTTGCAAACAGGAGAATCTTTTCATTTGATTCACAATGAAACGTTTCATTTAATGTACATGTAAACAATGAGTAGGCTAGTTTTGGTTGTTGTTGGTGGTGTTACTGCATCCCTTAGTTATGCCTACAATGCAAAATTGTTCCCTCGTGATTGTTAGACGCATTTCAAAACATCGCGACGTGAAATGCCACCACAAAACATTGTTTGTGAATCGGTCTTATTAGGAGTCCTCGCTTAAGCTGTCACAGACTCAGGCGCTACTTTTAGGGCTAAAATGCTTCCTGAATTACTCTTAGTAAAAAAAAATAGGAGTCCTAAAGATATGAGTGACGAAGTTACGAGTACAAGCATCTCATATCAAATGACCATGGCATTACGCTAAGCAACATAAATCTCATAACGTTACAGCAACATCTCCTCCCTATGACCTAGCTAGCTAGCTTCTAGCCACACAAGAAATGAATGATGTTAAAATCTCCGCTTAGCATTCTAATAACAGAAGGGGCACATTTATGTGGACCACTACAACATGACTCATTATGTCTGTAACGTTAACTGTATAAAACACTTACTTTCATAAAGGAAGCACACCATCCAGCACATACACATGGAAACCAATATTTTAGGTACTTGGCCACGAACTCAAAACGTGTCTCTCTGATGCTCTGTTCTAGAATCTTTGCTCTGAAGTCTGTCCCCATTGCTAAGCAACATCAAATAAATGAAATGACAGTCTTCCAGTATTAAATGTGTACGTGTGATTACGAATGGATGTGTGTGGTTTGCAATTAGAATAAACAAGAAATAACATTTCCAATAATTTCCCATGATAAATTACATAATATTTGCACCTTCCTTCCTTGTGAAGCTCACACTAATTCCACCGCATTTAGTGAAATGTAATACAACGTTGCCACCTAGCTTTCAGATGTAGGCTATTTAAGATTAACGTGGCATTTCCTGCTTATTCTTTTGTCAACACCATGCTTTTAGGAAAACAATCTTTTTATCATAGTTCCCTCTTCAATGAGCGATTACCAGCTCGTTTTTGTAACAGAGATAGCTGTTTATTGTCCCTAGGTTTACAGAAACACCTATTCATATTAATACGTAGCCTATGGAGTGCTGCCGACCACTGTTCATTACGGCCCAAAATGCCTTGCATGTCTTTACAACAAACACCCAGTAAAACCTAATTTCCCGTAAACATATGAATTTGCATACTTGTAACATTTTTAATAATACTCTCCCATCATGATATTTAACAATAAGGAAAAATTTAATTTGAATACCGTCAATGTGAAAACAACTCTATTATGTAAGCTATATATAGCTACTGTTCTCCTCGCTATTTCAGTTCTATCCCATGGCAGAGCAAGGATTTTATGATTGGGTAAGGCTGCCCAGAGACGTTGTGCATACTTGGAAGGCATTGTGATAGCAGTACAACTGCAAATGTAAAAGGTGATTGTTACCAAATATGGATGGGTGGTTTACCAAATGATGGAAACTTCTGTAATGTTTTCTTTTTTTTTTTACTCAAGCACCCTCACATTGGAGTCCCGAGTTCACATACAAAATTTGGTATCGATATGTGACAGTGTTCCTGTGATATGGACGACTTCCTGTTTCGGAGCTTCGCCGCCGATTTCGTTTGGCTGTGACGGGCAAACACTTTCGAAAATCAAAAATCTTTTCTGTAACTTTTGTGAGGCTTGGTCCAAGGATCATGTACGTCAAGTTTCGTGAAGTTCTGACCAAATTTGTGACCTGTGAAACTTTAGTTTCACTTTCTATTCAATCCAATATGGCGGAAGAATGACAAGGGTCAGTGACATCCTTTTCAATTTCCACACTACACCGGTTCCGGCCGGACGTTCTAGAGTTGGACCGGTGGCGATATCTCAAAAGGTCTAGGAGCAGGAGCTGACGAAAAATTGGGCTTACAGGAATAAGAAAACTTAAGAAGAACAATAAGTGTGCTGCTTTCAGCAAGCACACTTAAATAAGAAAACTTAAGAAGAACAATAAGTGTGCTGCTTTGCAAGCACACTTAATAAGTCACAAATAACTTTACAACAATTGTGCAATAGCCTACTATTTGTATTAAACTGTGTACCAAACCTTGTCTGTCGACATGTTTCTTAGGAGATTATCTTTGCTGGTTTGTAAAGAAAGCCACATGTAACCTACTGTATTAATGGGAACGTGCACAAATCATGAGTGGGGAGCCCAGTAGAAAAAATAAATAAATAAAAAATGCATTGTTGCTTTAATAATAAATATCACAGATAGTTCTACAACAAAATCTTTACTAAAATGTGTAATATCAGTCACATGAGGCAGCCGTGGCCTACTGGTTAGCGCTCTGGAATTGTAAACGGAGGGTTGCCCCGACCAGTAGGAACGGCTGAATTACCCTTGAGCAAGGCACCTAACCCCTCACTGCTCCCCGAGCACTGCTGTTGTTGCCGGGATTAGTGTGTGCTTCACCTCACTGTGTGCTGAGTGTGTTTCACTAATTCTCAGATTGGGATAAATGCAGAGACCAAATTTCACTCACGGGATCAAAAGAGTATGAATACTTATATACATGGTGGATTTGCTGTAATGTTCCCTCACAGCTGACCACTGCCCAGACCCTGGGATCCCTGCTGGGTCGCGCAGGACTGGCCACATCTTCAACATCGGTGAAAAGGTCACTTACCGCTGTGAGGGTAGCTTGAAGCTCATTGGCCCGAAGGAGCGGACGTGCAAGGAGAGTGGACTGTGGAGCGGCCATGAGCCTGAGTGTCAATGTAAGCTGAGCTGACAACAACCCTGGTTGTTTTTTTTTTAAAGTGTATTTTTTTTTTTTTTTACCTTTATTGTAGAGGACACTGACGAGACTGACAGGAAGTGAGTGGGAGAGCACAGGTCCACATGGGCACTTGGGCCAGTTCTGCCACAGCGTTGTTGACAAGTTTCACAGAAGCGTGAAAAAAATCCATTGTCTCATGACAAACAAATCTTGAACCTTAAATATATTTAAGTCAGCTTTGAAAGTTAGCCACGCCGTGTGTTTGCCATTTGTTTAACCTTTTTCCGACTGTTATTGACATCTTTCCCTCAATGTTCATATATGTTCTCTTAAACTGTATGTCCATGTAGTTGATTACACATATGACACGCCAGAGGAAGTATCTGAAGTGTTTGGGAGTGCCCTCAAGAACAGCTTGACAACAGCGGAACTGGGTAAGTTCTGTCTTGTTTTAGAATTACTATTATGTCTAGTTCTTCTGATCCAAATTTACACCAGAGAGTATGTCCACCATTATGGAAGTTATCAAGTAATAAGTTCATATATGACTATCAAGATACAAAATTGTCCTAATGTTGTATTTTATGATAGCCCAGTAAACTGAAACAGATAAGAATTTTCAGATACGAATTAAGATTCAAATGCGCTGTGAGATTCATCTAATTCCCAGGTTAATTGTATATTTATTGTGTTTTTTGTCACTATGAACTGTTGAGGATTTGTCTTCAGTGTTATGTTTATGATGGTTTGTTTAGTCGGATAATACTGTACATTTGTCTTGACTTGTGTTGAAGTATGGTTATATTCTCTTGAACAGAAACTGTAATTTCTTGCCTTGTTTTGTGAAAAGTCTGGTACTTTGATTAGACTTAGCAGATTAAGCGGCAAGGGCATTATTTGCTTGTTTTTGAAAGTCTATGTCCAAGGGAACAGCAGTAATAGCAAGACATTGCTGGGAATTCGCCTTATTCAGGCGGCAGCCATTGTGTAATTCAAAACGAGGCTACACTGCCAATACCATTAATGCATTTCGCAACCTACTGGCAAATGCATAGAACATTACAATCCTATGATTTGTGTACCCTGTAGCCTCGTTTTGGTTTACAATGGTTCGCCGCTTGCCTAAGGCGAATTACAGTCACAGAGAATTTAGAGCAAAGGGGTCACCAAACGTTTTTCCTCCGAGAGCTGTTTTCACAAAATGAACATGGCCGCATTAGCTATGTTTTCTATTAAAGGTTAAGCGATGTTGGGTAACGTCAATTCTGTTGACGTTCAAACAAAACAGAGAGCTAGCTCGTCCCTCCCTCCTCATCCCTCCCGTGCAACTGAAACTCTCCTGAAAGCGCATCTTGCACACAGCAATGTGTTCTATTAGTACCCCGTCTGGTACAAATATCAGTGTATGCTATTTGCAACCCTGTGCATTTATTCTGGCATATCGATCACACAATGTAATAATATTTTATTTTATTTTTTTTTAAAAACAAGCAACATGTTTTTTTTTTTTTGTTACGTAACAGGGTGTGAATAGCTCAGCTGTGTAATTGACACTCTGAATAAGGTATGCTGTTTGCATCAATGTACAGTTAGAAGTGGATGCTATTCGTACCCTGGTGTTTATATTACTGCATGCTATTTACACCCTGGTGCATGAACTAGCTAATTGTTGCAATCAAAACTTCCGTTTGAGAACCGATTTCTTGTTCAAATTGCGCGCCTTCTCTCCAGAGACGTTGGTACACATGCACACTCACTCTGCCAAAATGCATCACACAGGAATCAAACCCCAGTCTCCCACATGCCAGCTCTTGTCTGTGACCACTGCACTATCTGCTTCCACAAGGACACAGTGTTTGCATGTAAACTTATAGTCTAGGCCTGAACGTCATATTCACAAAATATCTGTTAACTAACAAACTGACAGTTGTATGTGTTCACTGAACCAAGATTATGAAAATAAAACATAACTTTTTAATCTAAAACTTAATCTGAACAGATATAGTGCCAAAACCTTTCAGAATTCTTCACTTTCTGCTGACGAAAAACAAATGTCCGCCATGTTTTTTGTGCACATGAGCAACGTCTTTTTGTTGTTATGTCACAGGGTATGAATAGCTCAACTGTGTGGCCAAGGCTATTCGTACCAGGGGTGTAAATAGACACTCCGAAAATGTTATAGCTTAGAAATCACATAACATCGCTTAGAGCGCCTTTAATAGACACACAGCACACAGCTGATCTCCATTCTAAACAGCTGAATATGTCCCTATGTGTTTAAGGCCACTTTCAACTCCATTGCCGTCTTTGTTTCTAGACTGTGAAGTTGATCAGTATGTGAACAGGTTTACAAAGTGATTGTGTTATCTTATCAGATGTATGAACACTTTCTTTGAACCTTTTAGAGAGCTACTCAGAACCAGGTGGGAAGCAGCTATGGCCTACTGGTTAGCGCTTCGGACTTGTAACCGGAGGGTTGCCAGTTCAATCCCGACCAGCAGGCACGGCTGAAGTGCCCTTGAGCAAGGCACCTAACCCCTCACTGCTCCCCGAGCGCCGCTGTTGTTGCAGGCAGCTCACTGCACCGGGATTAGTGTATGCTTCACCTCACTGTGTGCTGAGTGAGTTTCGATAATTCACGGATTGTGATAAATGCAGATCACGGGATCAAAGGAGTATATACACTTATACTTATACTAAGCTACTAGTTGCTCGCAAGCTACCTGTTGGTGACCCCTGATCCAGGGATAGTTGTACAGTACCTGATCCTGAATGCAATGTTCAATGATGCATGGCATTGTATGGTTGGCATTATTTCACATCTGCTTTCTGCGGATTCATGCCAGACCCTAATGAACAGGAGGGAAAGAAAATCCGTCTGGATAAGGGTGGGAATCTCAACATCTTCATCGCCCTCGATGCATCTGACAGCATTGAGGAAGAACAATTCAAACAGTTCATAGAAATGGTGAAGAAACTGATTGACAAGGTCTGTTCCTTAGCAAGTTTTATTTCAAGCACCTACACATGAATATACTTTAGTAGGCCTATCTGTATCCAAAATGATAAACAAATAAGCTTTTTTTGTGATTATCGATGGATCATTATACATGGGATTAAACCTGACCATATTGCGTTTATAATTTTTTCGGTGTATACTGTATAGTTACAGTGTATTTTTTGTATGTCGTTTTTTTTCAGGATCTCATCACAGGGACTCATCACATTGTGTTTTCATCTTACAGATCAGCTACTATGAAGTGACGCCCAATTATGACATTTTGATATTTGCCACAAAGGTTACGACAATTGTTGACATAAAAAAATACTACACAGGCAATGCAAAAAGCCTGGCAGATGTCATGAAGGATTTGGACGATTTTAAGTTTGGTGGTAAGCAGGCTTTGTTTGTTCATTGACCACATGCATATGATCAAAGATCCTTTACAACAATAGACCAAGTGAAAAGAGTATATATACTTACTTACTTATACTTATATAAATTCCATTTGTACTCTCTGAAGTCCCCATTCATCAGCTAACAATGAAGCCAAGCTACCCCCGACACACACACTCTCTCTCTCTCTCTCTCTCTCTCTCTAACTTGTACAGTCTGTGTCTGTCGACAACAAAATTTGTGACTTGCATGACATTTTTGTCTTCCATGCCAATTTTCTTTTTCATGACACTGTCCCTTCAACACTTGTCTCTCTCTGTACAACACAATTTTATAATATGTATAGACACATCAAGATTCTTCAGAGTAAATTCTATTTCATAAACTGGCTATATTATTCATTTTGACAGAAAAAGAAAACGATTCTGGAACTAACATTGGAGCAGCCTTTGTAAAGATATATGAGGATATGAGTTTCATAAATACACGAAATGAGAAGCAGTTTTTGAACAGCAGCAATATAATCATCATGTTTACTGATGGTAAAATAAATATTTATTCTCCAACATAAAAATGTTCTTCGCAAATACATATCAATATATGTTTGAATAAGAATATGTTTTTCTTTGTGTATACTGTACATGTGTCGGTGAGTGCGGTGAGTGTTCACTTATGTAGTTATTCTGTTTTTCAAGGCGAATCCAACATGGGCGTAGATCCAAAACGTCCCGTGAATGAGATAAAAAATTTTGTGTACAGAAATAACAAAGAGGAGCGTCAGAAATTTCTAGGTGAGGCACCCTCTCTCTAAGGAAATATCTTTCTCTCTCTCTCGCTCTCTCTCTCTCTCTCTTCCCCCCTCTCTCTCTTTCTCTTTTGCTCTCTCTCTCTCTCTCTCTCTCTCACACACACACATATATGCACAAACACAAACACAAACACATACATAACAGAAGAACAACTTGGGGCCAAATTTTCGATTTGCACGTAAATTATGCGTAAGCCCTTTTTTACGCGCTTCCAGTTACGTATTTTTTAGTTACGCACATTCTCCCATCCCTGCTTCTGTTACATCGACAGCGCGCAAGTTCAAAATCAAGGCGGCCTTATGAAAGAGGTGTGATTTATTTTAAATAGAGCCAGGCTGATCCACCACCTCATTCATTTAGGTTGATATGAAAACATGGAAAGTGGACTTTCACATTGACCTTCAAAATACCTAGAGATTGGGATGATTTATTTCAGATAGCCTAATAGCTGGTTTGATTTGCATTAAGAGATGATCTTAAGGAAAGTACCCCATGCTAATCGTGAGTTATGGTAAAGGGTATGTGATGATGTGGTGTTTTTTTTATATTGTTAATTTCAAAGGCCAAGGGAACTTTATCAGGATGTATAGTATCCTGGATCTATAAAATAACTGGCCTGGCGCAGTCTGGTGCGCACTGACGAGCACAAACTCAATGAGAGGGTGCTCGGTGGTAGTGGGGGAGGGGCATGAGAGTTGTAAACATAAATTTTGGCTAAGTCCCCTCAATCTGTCAGACATGCCAACTGCAGCTTTAAATGAAGGGCAGAATGTGCGCAGGCTGAAAGGCGCTTCGTTTTTTGACTCATGCACCCTTATGCACATGGGAGAATTTGCCCCATAGTGCAAAGAAACACATAGTGCAGTTAGATTACCTAAGAATTATACACCTTCTAGATTGGATTTTTCAATTATCTATCTATCTATCTATCTATCTATCTATCTATCTATCTATCTATAGTATCTATCTATCTATATCTATCTACAGTATCTAGTTCAGTTCAGATATCTTTATTAGTCCCCGAGAGGCAATTCGGTTTACAGCCAACCCATCCATTAAGGGGTTTAAAGTTAAAAGTTCTATCTATCTATCTATCTATCTATCTATCTATCTGGTGTTTTGGGCACCCTGAATTTTTCAACACAAGTTGCCATTCTGTTTTCCACAGATATATACATGTTTGGATTGAGAGCCGACGATAAGGAGTTGCTGAATGAATACGCAACACTTGACAATGAAGGAAAACATGTGTTTGTGTTGGATGGTGTGGAAAAGCTCCATCAAATCTTTGATGAAATGATTGGTATGACTTTTCTTGCCAGAATACATGTTCTTGTCTAGGTAACATAATGGAAACATGAGTCAGTACAGGGCTATGCATTGAGCACACAATCAAATCAACAGCTTTTAGTTTAGTCCAGTGGTTCTTAAACTTTTTGTCTGGCGACCCCCCAAAAAACATTGAACATGTCTCGCGACCCCCTTCTCTCTAACCAGTGGAACTTGGTTTTGAAATTAAATGTTGTGAGATGGGCATTGGACGCAGAGGCGGAAAATGTCTTCTCTCATATAGGCTATGTCAACATCAAAGGCATGATGTCAATGGCAGCCTTTGACTAAAAAATTTTACAAAAATCGTTCTCTTTGAGAACCACTGGTTTGGTCACAAATTTGTTTAAACAAATGCTGAACATTATAACATTAATGGAGCAGAGACACATTCCTGGTGTATTAGATCGAATTCCTTTAAAGGAAAACACCAATTTTTGAGGAAATTACCTTATTTTGCGTCTACCCCAGAGTGAGATTCAAGGATACATATCTTTCTCTTCTCTGGCCGTGGCCTGCAATAATTCAGTCTGATACGGTTAGCCTAGCTTAGCATACTTCACTACCCTGGAAATACAGAGTTCTCGCGAGAGCACAATTTGAATTGTGCCCGCAAGATACTCTGGCCACGAGCAATGATCCAAATGTCTTCTATCTCTCGAGCGAGAGGGACCAATCAAATCGGTGTAGGCGGGACAAAGGCGAGCTACACTGATGACTGACACTGATGAATTGTTGTGATTGGTCGTAGCGTTATCCAACTGCGTGCAGTGAGAGTTTCAAATGCATGCTTGGTGCCGCCCCTCGAATTGGGCCATTTTCATTACTCGTGGCCAGACCCTTAATCTGAAAGATTCCAGGGTCTGGTTTACCAGGCTAATACTTCACTGGAAGTGGGTTGCAACACCCTACAGCATCCTTTAGCCCACTTTACAGTAACTTTAACCCACAAGTTGGTGTGTTCCATTAAGCTCTGTGTTCCTTATGAATCGAGCAGCAAATGTTGTTGTCATTTTGTGCGCCCACCTGACCTGACTGTGTAGTCTTCTGCATGTAGATGAGAGCACCAGTGTGGGTTTGTGTGGACTCCACAAGGACTACAAGTATAAGGATGACAGAGAGTCCACCATACGTCAGCAACAGCCTTGGCTGGCAACGATCACTGTCAATGTTAGTACATTTTTTGAAAAATATAATCATAATCATGTACTGTACACTCCTGATGGCTGGACTGCACTACTTTAGAGGGAATGATTAGTTCTACCAGAAAGACTCAGTAGACAGAATAGAATCAGTTAACAATTTAATGAGTAAAGGAACAGCTTGGATACAAGCATGATAGAGTCCTGAATAGGTAACGGTCTTTGGCGTAGGCCCCGTCTCGGATCCGTCCAGCGATGAGCGGATCTCGTCTGCTGCCGATGGATGAAGGCAGGGGCGGGGAGCCTACCCCCCACGACGAGACGGGGACCAACTGGTGGCGGTGGCTGAAGGAAGATGATGTGGCAGGCAGACCATGCCTGATTGACGTGGACTGCTGGCAGAGGTGGCTGGAGGGGAGGTGGAGGGGACGTCAAGGTCAGCGTACTGAGAAGCAGAAGCAGTGTTAGGTGGTACATATTTAAAGAGCCCACTGAATTCCTATAGGCTAGCGCTGATCGAATGAGTGAATGATCAGATTGCGGGGCTTTCCCGAAAGTAGGCAGTTAAGATTAGTGTAAGCATGGGAGGAGTAAGGCTACACTACGAGTCTTCCTAGTAGAACTTTCGCTGAAGCTATCATTTCTCAAGAAACTGATAATTAATCATCTAATCAGAAGACATGGAACTGGTTATGGTTGCCCTGCAACAAGTTACCCCACGTGGAAATGTAATTAATAATTTGCTCAGTAGAACTTTCGCTATCATGTCTGTGTTATTTGCTGCGTTATCTGTGTTCATCTTAATTGCCGTTTCACTTGTTTGACCCTCTGCTCTCCCTTCAGCATGCAGATGGACTTCCATCCAAATGTCTGGGCTCTCTTGTCACCCCCCGCTTCATCCTAACAGCTGCCCACTGTTTCAAGTTTGGAGACGCAAGCCACGGGATTTCTGTTGATATTAAAGATGGACAAACCACAGGTACCTCATACACTCGATATGCATTCATATTTATTATCATACATTCATATATTCCATGCATATTTAAATGCAATATGCATGGAATTTATTATATTTATTGGTTACTTGACGGGTGAATAGATAACACATTCATTCAACCGTACATAAATGCTATATAATATATTTAGGAAGCAACCTTCATGCATGCTGTAAGTGATTTTCTTCAAAATAAGAATACCCTTTTGCGGTTGTATTGTCGACCCTCTGTAATCCAAACTTCTGTTCTGTTGTAACCCGTTGTAACCCATTGTGATGACATCTTAGGGTTTCCATAGTTACTTTTTAGATTTGTGTGTGCATGTTTACTGGACACATTTAAGAAAGTCTAGTAAGTCTTCTGATTTACTTGAACATGCCCATGGCATTTTCTGTTTTATTTTGATACACAAAAAAGAAATTAAAAGAAATTAAATAGAGATATAAAAATAGCATCAAAAGGAAAGGGCCAAGCCATGGCATTTTTACAACACTTTTTCAGTTTCAGAAAATTCAATTGTGACTAGGGAATTTTCATTTGAGGGAAAAAAACATAGTATTTTTTTTCATGAAGCATTGATTATATTATGAAGCATTCGTGTATGATTTTATTTGTGCTATGCTATGCACCCACCCATGAAGTAAAATGCTATCCATTTATCTTCTAAAAGTTCATTAAGTATATGTCAACAATTATTACACCTTTTTCTACTTATGCTCATGTCTGGCCTTTATTACACTCATTTTGTTGTTTTGTGTCCTTAGTCCATAAGGTGAAGAGGTACATTCCTCATCCAAACTATAATTCCACACTCAAGAAAGATGCCGGGATACCAGAGTTTTTTGACTTTGATGTGGCACTTATCGAACTTCAGAAAGATGTTAAGATATCTGTCGAAGCAAGGTTAGTTGTTATGCCCCTCCCCTTGCAGTATATCTATACTCTTTGATTATTCTTCTGACAGTATGTTGAGGCAATTATAACAACAACACCAATAATAATAATAACAATAATAATAATAAAAATAATAAATGAGATTTATGTAGCAGCGAAAGAAAGATCTGAGAAAGATCTCAAAGCGCTTCGCAAGTGGGCCACTGAATAAAGTTAGGCCACGTTTATAAGTAGCAGGGCATTCTGAGAAACGGATATTTTCCCCTCCTTCGTTTTTAAAAATAATTCCGTTCAAACAGCGAAGGGTGTTGCGAACACGTTGAACAAACAGATGGCCAATCAGAGATTTAAAACAAACTTCAATTTAATTTCACTTATAATGCGCCAAAACATTACACATGTCTCATGGTGCTTTACAGAGTGTTAAACATTCCGAGAGAGCCCATGAGTAACAGGGGCAAGGAAAAACTCTAGAATTGGGGAGATATATATAGGAAGAAACCTCGAGCAGATCCACGGCTCAAGGGCCTGACCCATCTGCCTAGAGTCAGTTACAGGGCAGTAAGGTCTGTATACATGATAAATGAATAGGTTAGTTACTGTAGGTGTAGAGAATACGACATGGTGTTTAGAGCCACCTGAGGTATATGTTACAAAGAGGTAAGATGGTTACATATCCAGTATGATAATGCATGAATCCTATTTAGTGTCAGAAAGTTCAAATAGTCCAGTGTAGGGAATGAATTGTCCATAGGGATTAGGAGTTGTCGTAGGGCAAATAGTGGGTTGCTAGGCTGTGCGGCGCCAGGAATCCGGGCAAGGGGACAGCAACAGGCGATGGTAGGGCAGTCATAGGGATGGGACTTAGGGAGGGCCAAACACAAGGATGGCTGATGACTGGTAATGGTTTACCTCACAAGTGAGATAAAAGGGGTTGTACGGCGTGACATGAAGTACAGGACAGCGCTACAGCGGTATGGTGAAGGGTAGTCAGCACCAGTGCAGGTATGGTCAGTGGCCACCATGGCATGCATGACTGGGGTGCCAGTCACACGAGGACACAGCAGGGTGGTCCATTCCAAAAAAAAACCTGAGGTGGTTGAAGTTCCACACCACACCATACCTAACTATGGGAAACACTAAAGAGGTATGTTTTAAGTCTAGAAAAATAGGGAGGGTGTCTGCTAATTGAATTAAGGGAGGGAGATTATTCCAGAGGAGGGGTGCGCGGTAGCAGAAAGCTTGGCCTCCTACTGTAATTTCTTGGGACTACAAGAAGCCCAGTATTCTGTGATCGTAGGGGTCTAGGTTGGTTATATGGAACTAGAAGATCTTTAATATATTCAGGTGCCCAGCCAATTATGGCTTTGTACTGTATGTTAGAAGTAATATTTTGAAGTCAATGCGACTAACAAGGGAACATCACCTCACAATGCAATTGTGAAACTGGAGTTTTTCCTAATCTGCACGTTGGTCAGAGAAATAATCATTTTCAGTGATAAAACCTCCATTTTCGTGTAAAAGAAAGGCCAAACCGCATGAAAATATATGTGTTTTCCCTACGTGTATAAGGGGTCTTAAAAATGGCAATTAGCAGTGTTGTATAACTTTTGAGGGATGAAGGTATTCCCATTGCTCTGAACTCGTTGAAACTAAGGGGAGGAATGTGAGAGTAAGGTGTACACTGTGCCCTGGTGAGAAACTTTAGTCCACTGCCGTCAACTCAACTGCCAGCCTATTGATAAGATTTACACTAGCGTTGCACCAACTTCAGAGGAGGCTGTTTAATGAAAGAGTATAAGGCTATAAAATAAGACCTTGTATTTTGTGTTCACCTATATGCCCATAAGATTTATCGAGGCTATGTTATTTTATATTGTTTCATAGGGCTTTAGTGGTGGTGTTGAAGCCTATAATAGCATAATGTTTTCTTGCCAAGTGTTCTGTTTGTGGCACTTTTTATAATAAAGAGCACAAAAGAAATACCTGTTATGTCCTCCATAGTAAAACTTTATGTAGGCACATATTCAGAAACAGATATTGGGTTCTGTCCAAAGTCAAGCAACATAAAAGTTACTTACCATAGAGGGTAACTAAGTAACAGGTTACTTTTTAAAGAAGTAACGAGTAACAAGCAAACACTACTTTTTAAAAGTAGTTAATATGAAGCAATTTGAATAGAGGTGTAGAGTTAGTGTCAGAGTACCAGGCTTGTGCAAAATTCCAGAATTGAATTGAAACTGGCTCTTAAATTCTAATTAAATTCTTGAATTTCACTTGCATTTCAATTGAGGTAGCAAACAGGAAGCAGAATTGCAATTCGAATTGTGCACAACCCTGCAGAGTACATTGTTTCAGACTGTTAGACATTTTATATGTTATAAAACCCATGTTACAAAATATTAACTATAATATCAAATTATGTGTTTTATTTACTAAAAAAGTTTCAAATAATAGAGCTGGATAGAATCAGAGCATGTGGACTCTGTCTGGCCAGAAGAATGTTGTCAGATCAACTGCGTTTAATGCCATTGTTTCCCTCTTTAGACCCATCTGTTTACCCTGCACGAAGGAAGCAAGTGGTGCTTTGAAACTTTCCGGCAGTGGTGTGAAATGCAAAGACCATGGTGAGTTCATATCATAATCATATTGACCATCATAATGAGACGTTAACGAATAGGAAGTCATTATTGGTGCTATTAAATCGACAGCAGCCTGTGAAAAAATATCCATGAAAAAGGCAGATGGACATTGGTTCAATGCTGTGGTGCGATACACAGGAGTATACCCACTTAAAGAGCATCACCATCTCAGTATACCACTTAAAATAGACAAGGATACGTATTAGCATTTGGGGTTGATCACAGTGAACCCACTACAGCTAACTACTACATCACACTACAGCTAACTAGACTACACCTCTAGTTCAATGCGTCACGTGGTCAGAGATTGACTTCTCATTGGGTAATGTCGACTGAACGAGAACTTCACACTTAGAGAGCACAGAGACCACACAGAGGTGAACACATGTCCTAGCTCACGAGTCAATGCCCATAGGCCCATCATGTTTGAACTGTTATAGACCTCTGAAGTTCGCCTACAAAAATGACCTAAAGCTACCATCTTTGCCTATAAAAAGAGATCCTGGAGCTAAGAGGCAGAGGAACTAATTACTGGAAGTTGGACTGCAAGATACTGTAGCTCCCATGTAGCAAGTCCGCCGTCTTAACGTACCGAAGATCACAAAACCCATCTGAAGTCAGATGACAAAATTGTGTAGGGCAAAATGTCTGTAATGCGTCTTCAGACATATTCGTCACCGCAAAAGGATAACATGTGTGACTATTCAATATGGGTTATTTTCCCATAGGATTGCAAGATACTGGATCTCCTTATAGACCCTTTCAAGAGAGTTCCATTATCAGCATCATAGTTGGCCCCACAAGACTTCCTTTTTAACATTCCATATGTTATCTTAATGCAGAGGAAGTAGATTGGGAACCAAACAGAATGTTCAAGCATTGTTTTTGTTTTTATTGTTGAAAGGGTCCATATGGATAAAGATGGAAGCTTTTTTGTAGGCGAACTTCAGAGGTCTATATAAGCATCCAAACACTAGGCAGACTCAGAAATGCGGTGTGTCACTGACTAGCTCTAGATTGGAGCACAAGACCCTTTTCTCTGACATACATGTCTAATGTATATTCTAACTTCATATATTTGCTTTACACAGAGAGAGTGTTATTGAATAATGAGTTTGAAGATGCCAACATAATGTCACAAAAAAGGGAGAAGAAAAATCTCAAAATAAAGCTGGGAGCTTCGGTGAGTTCATACTTTTGATTAAGTATATTAAACTCATAAATAGAATAAAAGAGCGAAAAGAGGCCTCTGAAAAAAAAACCCACATTAAACTCAAAAATGGACTCTAATTCAATATATCAAGTTTCTCATTTAAATCAGTTTTTTGTTTTTATGTTTTAGCAGTAAGTTTTTAGGGAAGCGTTGTAATATTACAACGTTGGGAGCCACATGCCTGTATTTACTTATATTGTCTGAAGAGACGTGCCGATCAAGTCATTAGATTAGATTAGATTCAACTTTATTGTCATTGTGCAGAGTACAAGTACAAAGCCACAAACGTTTTTCAATTTGCATAGAACACTGTTCTGCGGATTATAGACGGTCCTGCTGGACCCACTTGTTCCTCACCGAAAAAAAAAAAAAAACTAACATAATAATAATAATAATAATAATGATCGGGCCTCTGTACACATGCATCTGTAGGCCTAGATGTTTATAATAACTATTAACTGTAATGCTTAGAGTAGCATGACAATTTGTCTACACACATTTCAAACCTCCTTTCCCAACGTTCTCTCTGTTCCCTGTTGACATGATGTATAGATGAGCTACCAAGATGACTGTCTTGCTTGATTGTTATGAATGTGAGCTTGAATGATGATGATTTACACTGTCTCACGTTGTAGAGGGATGCTTGCATTGAAGATGCCAAAAAAGCAGCAGGCATAACTGCTAAAAACGCAAAGGATATCGTGACAGACAACTTCCTGTGTACTGGCGGGATTAATCCTGAGACAGATCATGTGGCATGTAAAGGTATGCTGAATTCATCTTCCTCTGTAACACACACACACACACACACACACACACATGCACACACATGCACACACACACACATTCACAGACAGACAGACAGACACACACAAACACACACAAGCACACACACACACACACTCATAGACAGAACGACAGACAGACAGACACACACACACACACACACACACACACACACACACACACACACACACATTAAACTTGTGAGTGCGAAACAGAGTCAGATATCTATGACCACTGAGTCTTCACCAGCTGCTTAATTGACCTTTCGCCAGGAGTGTTTAGCCACGCCCTCAACAGGTTCTCTACATTCTCTCTATTGTTGGCATTCTAACATTGGGAACTGAAAGAAAAGCACCCAAAACACAGTGCAGAAAATCAATGATGTGCTGTGGAATAATCATTCATTCTTAATGTAATATCCTACTTGATATTGGCGTTCTGATTGGTTAGATTACCTTTCAATCAAACTCTGGCGAAAGGTCAATTATGGAAGCTATTCACGATCCTACGTTATACTTCATTGGTTGTGAATCACTTTTGTTTCCTGACATCCATTAAGTGCAAAACAATAAACATTGTCACATCACTTAAAGATGTTGCTCATGGACTTACCTGTTTGTTTGTTTTTCTTTTTTATTTATTTGTTTGTTTTGCACAGGTGATTCTGGAGGAGCACTGTTTAAGGAACAGTATTACCGCACAGTACAGGTTAGAATATATTGCCATATATGTATCTCTAGATGATTCCAGATGTGGTATAAGCATCTCTCAAGTTAACAGTGTGGATTCCAATGTTAAATGATAAATGACTGGTTGGTTCTGCTTGGTATTGTTTATGTTGTTGTTTGAGAAATGACTGGTTGGTTCTGCTTGGTATTGTTTTGGTTGTTGTTGTTGTTTGTATGTTTTGGATGTGTTACCTGATTGATTGTCTCTCCCTTTAAAGGTTGGAGTTGTGAGCTGGGGTGTGGAGGATATCTGCAAGGATGAAGGCAAGACTGTTGTTAATTCCCGTGAACACACTAGAGACTATCACATTAACCTCTTTAAAATGCAGCCATTCTTGAAGAAGTATCTGGGAGATGATACAAAGGATTATGCACCACTCACTTTTCTAGAGTAGAGTTTCCATGTCTTATGTGATTGCAATGTTTTTCTCTGCATGTCATGCTTTTAGTAGCAAAATACTGATTGTTACACAAAGTTGAGATTTTTTATTCAAAGTTTCTAATATCTATTCTTAAAACATTTCATGAAAACGTTTATTGCTTTACTAGTTAGTTTTAATTTGTTCATATCATATGTCTATGGTGAAATTCAATTAAAGACCACAGTGAGTAAATATCTGGTATTGTCTTTTATGAGGCCATTCATTTGGAAACAAATTACCATACAATTATTTTATTTTTATTTTTTTAATTATTTATTTATACTTTTTAAGTGACGCCTCAATCCAAAGCTACTTACAGAGATTGCAAGGACAGTTTCACGATAACTGCCTTGTTCAGGGGTACAAAGGTGGCACCAGGGACTAAAGTCAAATCAAAAGTCACAACAACAAATCAAAAGTCACAACATATCGCAAAACACAATGGTAAAACTGAACATACACAACCAGTGTGCTTATGTGTGAAGTGTGCAGGCACGTGCAGAGAAGGGGGGCTACAGGGGCTCTAGCACCTGCCCTTTTGCCCCTTTGATGTCCAAGTGCCCTTTTGACAAGGCCCGTTTTTTACTTTTTAAAATGTGTAATACTTCCGCTAGTTCCAACTTGAATATTCGCTAAAATGTCTCATTAATAGTTTGTGAAATTAGAAATTTACAAAAATAAAACATTTCTGTGTTAATTGAAATGCCTTGCGGCCACCAATACATTCAGTGAACTCTCAGAAGGTGCAGGCACAGTGCTGCAGGAGACGTTTGGGAGCACGGTAAGGTCACTTGGGAGTTAGCCTATCAGAACATGCCATAGTATTCAGCTTAGAGATAGAGAATAAAATGTTTAAAGTTGTTTCATGTTTAATGAAGTAGGCTATCAAACCCGTTTTAACCATGTCATGGTCCATCCATTTCAATAACCTGGCAGCTTCGAAAATCTAAGGCTGAACGTTCATAACATATTCTGTTTAGGTTACTATGTTATAGTAGCTTAGGTTAGTAGACCTAGTTCATAAAACAGAGTAGGCAAACCTTTTCTAAATCGTCATAAGCCGACGACATAGGCTACTGTAGTTTAACTAACCCAACTCCACACGTCGTTCTCTGTTTACAGTAGGCTACATTACGTGTCATTTCACTCAGTGGCCACACTCACAGCACGTGAATCTGCAAGACACCAGCTTGGTGGTAGTTCACTGTGATAAACATTAACATTATAGCCTGACAAGTCAGACTAGGCAATAACATATTTGCTGCCGCTAGGGTGCGTCTAGATTTCAGGCTATTAAAATTAGCTTTGAATTTAATCAATAAGATGTAGCCTTATAGCCTATAGGGCTGTATTTTGGGCTCCAGCGCATGGCGTAAAGCTCGTTATTTACCCGCGCAAAGCTTAATTCGGTATTTTGCACGTTTATTTTTTAAACATTGCGACCAGGGGTGTGGCAATTAACAACCTAGGGAGGGGCCTGGCGCGTTGTCTAAAAATCGCTATCATACACCACCTAAACCTGGTCAGAAGAGCGCATGTCAACAGTCATATTGGCAGGTGCACGCACCATCCTTCTATCATTCATGAACGCACACCAGCGCACGTCCATGCAAAGCATTACAAATTGCACGATTACAATGGGAAACATAATTAGAATAAAGATATTACGAAATACTGTTCATCTCATAATGAGTAGTTATTCACCATCATTTGCAAATTGGTAATGACGGTTAAACGTGATTAGGGGAGAGGCGAGAGACATGTATGGAGCACAGCTGAAGACGCACTGTCACGAGATATAAGCAACTCCTCTCCAGGATAAATGTTGTTTTATTCAGTCATTTGAGCAATATTAGGGTAAGTGTTGCTTTTTCCAGCCTATGTTTTCGATGGTAACCAATTGTCAGTCAATAGTGAAAGTAACTGCATATAACTGTCTTCGTTGACTGACGCTTGGTGAAGTTAGTTTCACTTTGCCAATGAGTTCAAATAATAGACGAGTGCAAATGCGTGAAGGCTATGCTAGGTTTTAGTAAAGCATGGTTTAAGAATGACTATTCCATACGGTCTCGCAAGCAGTCTCCTTCAAATGCCAAATGAATGCCAAAATACAGATGCATTTATTTGACATATCGCGCCTTGCCCCATTAAAGGGAATGACAGATGTCATTCTCATTGGTTTAAAATGATGTTACGCCCCAAACACACCCATATGACTGATTAAAAAACCTAGGAACACCTTGTTGCGCCATGCGCTCCACTTTTGATAACGAAACCCCTCCCAATGTGAACTGGACATCCTACTAAATTTGAATAGACTTTTGACGAGTGACGATGCACTTTAGAATGTCATGATAGGGCCCTATGATCTCTGTGTAGACAATAGCCTAATGAAAACTGAAAAGACCTATCTGTGTGTGCCCTGGCTACAGTAGGCCTACAGTACGCACTCCTATTGAATTTTCAGAACCAAGGAGAGAAATGAGAAAAATGTGTTACAGCTGCTATTTACACCCATATCTGCTATTTACACCCATTCTTCTTGATACATAATGAATAAATATGAAAAATTATACAATGTTTATCTAAAAAATTTTGGCATTGTTCCATGTGCCCTTTTTTAAAATTTGAGGCCCTGCCCCTTCAAAGGTCTCTGCACGCCCCTGGAAGTGTGTGTGCCAGAATGTTTGCCCGACCTATATTTACCCTGTTAGAATGGGTGAGATAGGGCCAAGCCATTTCAGAGGTGGGTTTCCTTTTCATTCTTGACCTACACTGAGGTTGTCTACATATATTAACTTTAATTTCATTTGAACATCTCTGGTCTGAAGTTATTTTACTTTATTTTTTTTTATATCTGATTTTATTTTATTTTGTTAATTTAAAGGTAAAATTTAAGTTAAAATAGTTATAAACAATGGGCAAAGAGAAATAACAGATAAAATACCTAAATAAGTATTATTAAATAATCTCTTGAACTGCCCTATGCATGTTTTCCCAAACATAATAATTTCCATTACAGTTCCAAAATATATGCATATTTGTCCAGTTTCTTGTTGCACTTTCTACTGAGAGGGTACATTTATTTATTTTACTTCAGTAAAATAGTATTTGGATAGTATTTTTGCATTACATTACAATGTTATCTATATTAATGTTAGAATGTGTAAAACTAGCAGGGTTGAACTTGAGTACACTGCTAGTGTGTTTTTGGTAACTTTGCTTACTTATGTATGCTCACAAACTGGGGGATCAGACATGGACATTAACCCATGGTCATTTTCATGCTTCTCAATTAGGAGAGTATTTACTGAAAGCCTTGTTGTGCAACAGCCATCCTCAAATGGTAGAAAGACTGTAATTTTGAACGCTATCTCTCTGATGTACCATTGGTCATTACACAATGGTGCTTTCGGGAAAGGCATCCAAACTCCAGTTGAACCCGTATAGTTAAACAGTTACAACGGGACATTGACAGATACTCTATCTACAGGAAAAATGAACCTCGTACTCTAGTGAGCTGATGTGATATTGGTATGTAGGTTAGCTGTCCAGGGGCCCATTGCACAAAACTAGGATAAGAGATTAAGCCGGGATATCTTGGTTATCCTGGCTCAATTTATCCGTGATCCAGTTGCACAAAAGCGGGATTGGGGGCAGTAGGAGGCAGCTGTGGCCCACTGGTTAGCACTCTGGACTTGTAACCGGAGGGTTGTTGGTTCGAGCCCCGACCAGTGGGCCACAGCTGAAGTGCCCTTGAGCAAGGCACCTAACCCCTCACTGCTCCCCGAGCGCCACTGTGGTTGCAGGCAGCTCACTGCGCCGGGATTAGTGTGTGCTTCACCTCACTGTGTGCTGTGTTTCACTAATTCACGGATTGGTTAAATGCAGAGACCAAATTTTCCTCACGGGATCAAAAGAGTATATACACTAAATATATATATATACTTATACTTAGGATATGTTATGGTATAAGTTACCATGGAGATTTATTCTGTGTAGCTAGTCTGCTCCAGACCAGGCTAAGTTCCAGGATCTATTAAATTTCATCCCTTATCTCAGTCAGCAGTCACCACAAACGGAAAACAATAGTTATTCCACTGCCCACTACACATTGTTATCACATATAACTAGACCCACTGTCATTATATAAACGTTTGTGATCATTCATTTAAATCATTTTGGATAAATGATGATTTTTAGATGATGTAGCAATCATTAGATAATTTACAGTTTCCCATAGACTATAAGGCTATATATAAAATGATGGACTATTAGGGCCACGTAAAAAAAAACTAAATTCCTCTGCCACTGCAGGACATATTTAACTTAAATTTAAAGCACGCATATTAACTAATTTAACACATACAGGTCCCTCACCAACCGACCACTGTTGTCATCAGGGAAGATTGCTTTGTTTTATCACTGTGGCGGTGTTGCCTTTCTTTTTAATTATGTTTACATACTCGCCATTCCCGACCTGTCGTGCGACAATGTAACGTCACGGGAGCGCCGTAACCATACTCGTGCGTGGTGGTTGCAATATTCTCCTAAACAGAAGTGTTGCTGTTAGCTATCGCTACCTACTGTACACCGTAGAAGAAGTCATGAAGCCACTCTACTTGCCATGGTGAATCAGTGAATCTGTGATCGGAGGCGGGGTCTATTTGAGGGTGCCGTGAGCGCGCACTTATCCAGGATCGGTTTCACCTGGCTTGATGAATCCGTGTCTGCTCATCCTGGCTTGGTCTTTGTGCAACCAATTAAGCCTGGACGGCCTCTGAGCTTGATTCGACATGGCGAAAAAAAATTGTGGACTTTGATTATAGTGTCTTCTCTTGTGCTAGGTAAGTCTTAAAGGTTGTATCAGCGATAGCGGGAATATGTCACTTCTGTTGATGTTCAAACAAAACAGAGAGCTAGCTCACTACTCCCTTCCCCTCCCTCCCATGTAATTAAAACTCTCCTAAACGCGCATCTCGCATTTTGCTTTTGTGGGGTTGCCAACCCTTGTTGGTAGCAATTGTTTTTTGTGTACAGATCTCAGAGCCTGCTTATGGGGCAGGCAGCTAGCGGATAGTTAGGAAAGTTAGATGAATGTGATCATTTATGTTTGGGCCTTTTTCGGGCCTGAAATCGCTGATACAATTTTTAACAGAGCAAAATTTAAATATAAACTGAATATTTTAATCCATGAGTTCATTATGTGGAAAAAAAAAACATTCCCTATAATTCTTATGTACCCATGTATATGCAACCCTTCCTCATGCCATTAATGATCTTGAACTGGTTTGCCTTCCTTTGGAATCATAAAGAGGAAAGGATGTACAGTCTGGTTGCATTATGTTTTTTACATGTATAATTACATTTATTGTTTTAAAATATTAGATATGTAATTTGCATATTACATTTGTATTGTTTAGAAATGTATGCACTGTATATCAAAACCATGTAGTGTATTATGTAGCTGGGTAGTTGCTATGAAAACACTAGTATGCCATTCAGGAAATTCATACCTACTTTATTTCTAATACCTAAAAAGATCCCACTTCCCAGACAGCGTTGACTTCTGATGGGACAGTGGTAGACCAGCACACTGTCAACCTCAACGCCTTTACTTAGAGTGTAGTGTAGTGCCCACCTTCAATAGATAGATACTTTATTGATCCCCAGGGGAAATTCAAGAAACAGTTCTGGTTCCACTGGGGCTCGAACCCAGGACCTTCTGCGTGTGAAGCAGACGTGATAACCACTACACTATGGAACCATCTATGGAACCATCTATGGAATAGGCAGGTTGTCCTCTGAGCAACTGGACACACAGGATGGCCCTCTAGAGGGGTCACAGAAATGAAGAACTGTATGTGGATTTAAAGATGAGCTGGCTCTTGAACAGAATGATTTCATTACTTATAATTCCTTATACATGACAATAAACTACTTGAACTAGCCAGAGGAAATGTGCAAGTCTTTGTAATCAGGTTTTCTTAGTCTCAGTAGTAGAATTTATCCTCTCTAACTGAGGCACAATGACTCCATACAGTACACTGAAATTTGTGAAGCCTTAACTTAAACAGTATTATAAGGTTTTTTTTTTTTTTTAAGTATATTTTTTGAGCTTTTTATTCCGACAGGACAGTGAAGATGGACAGGAAGTGAGTGGGAGAGAGAGAGATGGGGTGGGATCGGGACATGACCGCATGAATCGAACCTGGGTACCCGTGGGCACTTGGACCAGTACATGTTACAGGCTTTGTAGCCTGCTGCTCCACAGCGCCCCCCAAGGTTGTTTTTTTATTTTTTATTTTTTTTACCAGAGATACAGTATGAACATGTAAGTGGAAAAATAATGTGACACATCCATCAGTTAGCATTAATTCAAATCATGTACAATTTGATACATTTTACCAACAATGCACACTTTGCTTGACATCATATTTTTATTTGTGAGTATTTGTCTGTTTGTGGTTATTTATCCTTGTTGTATTATTGTATTACACTTTGTTATTTGTCCTACAGGAAGGGGGAGAAATATAGGAACTGATATCGCAGCAGCCTTTTCGTCCATTTACTGTATGGCCAGGTTCAGTAACAATTCTACAAATCACTCCTTTAAAGTGAGAGCATTCAAATTGATCACTTTTGTCTTATTTATTTAATAAGCTGCCTACATCAGTCGACAACTAATAACTTTCTCTCATAAACATGCAATGCACTGCAGCCACTAAAATACACGCAGCCATTAAAATATATCAAGGTTATCAATAATACCCATTCTTATCTTCTTTATGAATTCTGGAATTTGAAAACTTTATTATGTTTCCACTAGTATATTATATTTGGGACATATTTTATTTATATCTTATATGTCAAGTGACAGACGACAGTGTGCCTTTTCATAGTCTGGCTCAGCGCTAGATTATGAAAAAGTGCTAAAATGTTACATTGTAAAGGGTTAAATTACAAAAAAAATTACTTCTACTATAAAAAAAACTGATCTTCTGGGTTGCCAGATGTAATGCAGACTTGGCTAACGTTAACTGACCTGCAGCTGCTTTAACGTTTCTCCAACCATGACCCAGCTACACATTACGGAAACAGTGAAAACAAAAAATACCTCTCTAACCAACGTAACATATTTAGCTGAAGTTAGCGATGCAGATGAAATTTAGCATAGGCTACCCGTTGTGGAGAAATATGGCCAGCTCTGCGTCAGACTTGATATTCTTTGTTTCACGAAGATGTCACCATCTCAGGAAGCTCCTCCGATGTCCACTTAATTTGTTTCTTGTTTTAATTTTGGAAATTTGCCTGCCTCTCGTAGGCATTCATGACTACAACTGACAGCTGTTGACAGTTGGCCTTTGCTAATTTGGCAACCCAAATAGGAGGACGCGCTAGCCCATTATTACAATTTTTCTCGATTGCTTTTACCTGCTTAAGTAAACTGGAATCCACTTGGTCTTCATGACAGCAGAAGTAATTTCTTGCGAATGTGTTCACACATTTCTCACACCCTTTTGCAAAACAGTTAACACAGGTGTCATTCAAAAGCCCCAAACTCTATTGGTTTTCCCATGCTAAACAAAAGGAAAACATATTTTCACAGGTGGTATAGATTTCTTGCATAAGTCTGAATCTCTGATACACCTGTGTGAAACTCCTTTGCACAATTCTTCAATCAGCAATCATTCATTATATACAACCCCAAAACAGAAAAAGTTGGGACATTGTGTAAAATGCAAATAAAAACAGAATGTGATAATATACAAGTCTCGTAAACCAATATTTATCAGCAAAAAGGACATAGACAATATATCAAATGTTGAAAATGAAAATTTGGACTATTTCATGGAAAATATATGTTAATTTTGAATTTTGATGCCAGTAACATGTTTAAAAAAAAGTTGGGACAGGAGCATGTTTACCACTGTGCTGCTTCAACTCTTCAGTTACAGTAACAAAATATTGTGTATTGACAGACAGACAGACAGACAGATACATACATACATACATACATACATACATACTTACTTTATTGATCCCCAAGGGGAAATTCAGGGGAGGAGACCAGTTACTAGAGTTTTGAGAGTGAAATGTTGTCCCATTACTCCCCGTCGTCACGATAGGATTTCAGTTGCTCAACAGCATGGGATATTCTTAGTCATTCCATTATGCACCTAATTAGACAAATCTGGACTGCAGACAGGCCATTTTAACACCTGGACTCTTCCTCTGTGGAGAAATACTATTTAAATATGTGCAGAATTAATTTTGGCATTGTTTTCCTGAAATATTCAAGGTCTTCCATGGAAAATACATTGCCTGGATGGGAGTATATGTTGCTCAAAACCTGTATACATCATTCAGAATTGAGTGTGCTTTGCCAAATGTGCAAGATGACCATGCTGTAGGCACTAATGCTCCTCACCATTATAGATGTTGGGTTTTGAACTGAACACTAAAACAAGTTGGATAGGTTGGATACTTGAATAGGCCCTCTCCTCTTTAGCCCAGATGAGTCCAAAAAAAAAAAATGGCAAATTTTGATTGGTATAAACAAAGGGCCTTTTTCCATGTTACCTCAGTCCATTTTAGGTCCAGATAAGATGGTGGTATTTTCTGTATCATGTCTCAATACAATGTTGGCTGTTTTGACTGTTACAATCTTGGCTGCAGTTTTTGAATTGAGTATCAAATTGTGCACATATAGACAATAGTTATCAGAGGTTTTCCTGAGCCCCAACAATGACATGTCTGGAAACAGGTCTGGTGTTGATGCAGTGCCATCTGAGGTCCAAAAGACCACGACCATCCAATTTGTTTTTCAGCTCTTTCCCTTGTTTGCTAAGATTCTCTGAATGTTTTAATAATATTACGTCCTGTAGATGATGAACTCCCCAAATACTTCACAATTTCATCTTAAGAAACATTAAAAATACATTGTTTCATCATTTGTGCACACAGGTTTACACAGAGTGAAGAATACTCCTACAACTTTACTTCTAAGGGACCCTGCCTCTCTGGGCTGCTCTTTTTCATATCCAATTGTGTTGCCAGTTACCTTAATTAGTTGTGAAATATTCCTCCTTTTGTTTTCTTTATCATTACACAACTTTTCTAGCATTTTGTTAGCCCCGTCCCAACTTTTTTGAAACATGTTGCTGGTATCAAATTCAAAATGAACATAAATTTTCCATGAAATGGTCAAATTTGTCATTTTCAACATTTGATATGTTGTCTGTGTCCTTTTTGCAACGAAATATGAGTTTAAGAAAGTTGCAGATTATTACATTCTGTTTTTATTCACATTTTACACAACGTCCCAACTTTTTCTGTTTTGGGGTTGTATAAGAGATGTCTGTTCTGTGTTGCTATTTGCAAGGCCTATGGAACTACAGTAATGCACATTTAGACAAAGTACTGTATTGCCTATTTGGTGGAGAAAACAGTACAAAAGGTGTTTACTGTAGGTCTATTTCGATGAAAAATTACAAGTTGTAGTTCAATGAAATTTACTGTATCTTGCTAGGTATTTACTGTATGTCTTACATGTCAATGGCAGTTACATCTTGGGAGGAATTAATACATTATTTTTTTTATTCAGTACATTTTGTCTTTTCACAGTTTTTGTTCATTTTGAGAACTAGATTTTGCATTTTGTTGTCTAGTGTGTAATGATTGATTAAAGAGTGTTTTTGAATTGGCAACAAGTTGTAGTGTTTGAAGGCAAGATTTGCTTTTGCTGCATGTTTTAAGTGTTTTGAGAGAGTAACAGCCTTTTGCAAGCAAAATGTGTCATTTTGTCCAGAGTGCTTTTGGACCCAGACACGGGTGTTATCTGTTTTGAGAACGTGATTTCAGAGTTGACACAGGTATCAAAACGATCGAGAAAAACTGTAATACGCTATTCTAGAATTAATCGTTCAAAACATAAACGAAAATTCCAAGAGATTCCGCCCCGTAACTCATTTTTTTTCATTGGTTTTACAGGTTAGAGTAATGTTGTCAAATAAGCCATTACTTCAATTCATCTGTGTTTCCTTACTCTCTGACAGCATATGGTGATCATTTTTGGAATGGTTACAGTTTATTTTCCATTATTTCCTACATACTGGTCCTTTAAGATACAGTTTAACGTAACGGTTGCACAATGGCGATTTCGGGAAATGCACCCAAACTCAGCTGAACTCTTGGTTAAATAGTGACGGTGCCAATAGTGACAACAGTCTCTGAGTTCATGAAACATAGAATCTCCTGTGCTGCTTGGTCCAGAGATTGTGTCATCATGGCAAAAATATGTTTGTGGACTTACCTGTTTACCCTGATCAGAGTGTCTTGTCTTATGCTGGGTAAGTTTTGACAGTTGAAAACTAAAAAAAAAAAAAGACCTGAATGGTATCATTATGTCTGATATATCATTGTTTATGTCCTTAGAATTCTCTCATATTTTTTTCTTCATTTGGACACAGACCAAACGTCTTAGTACCACATAGCAAACCTTTTTTTTTTTTTTTCAAAATGCTGTCTTAGCACAGCTGAAGTCATCTCTTGCAAATGTGTTAACACTTTTATTGGTGTAGGATAGACTAGGATAGTCTTTACAGTTTTTTACAATTGTTTACACACGTTTTCAAAACTCTGTAAACACTGAGAATTAGTGTATGGTTTTGCAGATTTGGTGTGGGGTTATGATGTTTGGAAGACATGTTTAGAAAATTGTGTGACAAGCAAAGACTTAGTGTGTAAGCATTTGAAAAAAACTGTAATGTTCCCTAGGGGCAATTTGGTTCACAGCCAGCAGTGTGTGTGGGTGTGGGGGTTGTGTATGTATTCATAGGTCTATAGACAAATGTATTGAGCTAATGGTAACCTGGGGAGAAACAAAAATAGAGAAAAAAGACCATGTCAAGTTTGACATAAAGTCGACTTTTTGTAGAACATTACTGTAAGCTAAAGTCCGATTACTGTAATTTTCCTTTCAAAGTATCTGCATTGATTCTGAACATTTCAACTGGAAGCAGATTGAAAGGGTCCATACCTACAGTACATATAGAGTATATCTATTAATAGGCCTACAGTATACTAAGGCAATGATTGGATGGTGTTCAGTAATGAGTGTTTACACATGTGAAGAGAGAGAGTGAAGCACTGGTGATTTAGTGTGGCATTTTGATGGGTTGTGTTTGAAAAATGAAATCAAGTTACTTCCTGTTAGATTTTTGTGTGTTAAGTAGAAAATTGTGTGTGATGTTTTGCAAAATGTGTTTTAGTAAATTGAAAACTGAGTCAAACATTGGGAATTAGTGTATGGTTTTGCAGATGGTTTTGTCGTCTTGGGAGGAATGAATTGGCCAGAGGAATGAATTTGGCCAGAGTGCTAGTTTCGATGATTGCACAATAAGCACCAGTTCAGGGTCGGACTGGGAGCAAAATTCGGCCCTGGCAATTTTCTCCTGGACCGGCCCACCACTGGACCGACGAACCCCCCCCAAAACAAAAAAAAAATCCCCCCCATAAATAACAAACACACAGTATTATGCTGTAGCAACACTTCGTAAACTGAACCCAAACATTTAGATTTGGACCTATAGCCTAATCACAATAACACGGGGGTCCGGGGGGGTCTCTCCGGGATTTTGAAAAAAAAATTCTGGTTGCTAATCACACCGTTTTCAAGTGATTTGAAATTGAGAGGGACAGGATTTAGGGATAGGCTACTAAAGACAGGCTCATCTTCTGTCTGTCTCACGTCATGTTACCCCATGCATTAAACCACATGTCAATGCTTGACTGTGAATGAAAAATATAGGCTACTGATCATGGACATCGTCAGAAATTACGTTTTGTGCCAACACAAACAGCCTTTATTTGGTGCAAATCTTCTCCTTTACTTTGGTTATAGTCCGCGATTCAACTGTAGGCTATCACCACAAGTGTATACTAAACGTTTTTGCCCTAGTTTGTGTGCCGTCATCACATTTTGCAATACCTTCGTTACTAACCTACCAGTTGATAGCCTACTTTTTACCAGCATCGACTTGCGATTGATTGTGCATCTAATGTAACACTCAGTGGAAAGACCACTTTCCAAGTTTCATTTGTACTGTCGTTGTGAGCTAAAAGGATAGGCCTACTATACGTGTCAGGACTCTCGTATAGACTGTTGTTTTTGTCTCCCCCTAGCTGTTGGAGTGTGATAATTCTAGACTATTTTTGTAGCCATGTGTTGGGTCATGTGCCCAGTCACACCCATGTCCTTATTTGGGCAACTTCCTGCCTTTGTTGAATTCCCTCCAATTTCTCTGTTCACCTGTCTTTCATTTTGTGTTGATTTGTGGAGTATTTAAACACTGCCCTTTTAGTTCACTTTGTCAGATCGTCATGGTATGTACTGTTTGTTACCTGACTGCCACGTGAGTGAGACTAGCGTGAAGCTCATTAAAGGGAGATTATAGTTACTGTTCTTCCCGGTTTGAACCCTGCCTGTTTTTGATGAAGTCTTCTGCCTGTCGGTTTTGGATTACCTGCCTGTACCTGTCCGTCTGTTTCTCTGCCTACCTGCCTGTACCAGGGGCCTATTGCACAAAAGCAGAATTAAGACATCCGGGATAAGTTACTGAGCTGCGCTCAATGAATCCAAAACAAGAGCGTACAGGCTTAATTGGTTGCACAAAGACCAAGCCAGGATGAGCAGACACAGATTCATCAAGCCAGGTGAAACCTATCCTGGATAAGTGCGCGCTCACGGCTCCCTCAAATAGACCCCGCCACCGATCACAGATTCACTGATTCACCATGGCAACTAGCGGCTTCATTGCTTCTTCTACGGTGTGAAGTAGGTAGTGATAGCCTTTTCACAACAGCAACAAACCGCAACACCTCTGTTTAGGAGAATATTGCAGCTAGTTCCGCGACCACCACGCGCAAAATGGTTAGGCACTCCCGTGACGTCATATTGTCGCATGACAGGTCAGGAATGGTGAGTATGTAAGAGTTAATTAATGATCACAAATGTTTAAATAATGACAGTGGGTCTAGGTATATGTGATGACAATGTGTAGTGGGCAGTGGAATAACTATTGGTTTCTATTTGTGGTGACTGCTGACTGAGAAGGGATGAGATTAAATAGATCCTGGAATTTAGCCTGGTCTGGAGCAGGCTAGCTCCAGAATAAATCGCCATGGTAACTTATACCATAACATATCCTGCTGCCCCCTATCCCGCTTTTGTGCAACTGGATCACGGATAAATTGAGCCAGGATAACCAAGATATCCCGGCTTAATCCCTTATCCTAGTTTTGTGCAATAGGCCCCTGGACTCTTATTTACAAACAGTCCAGCAGGCAAATCAATCATTTTGATCTGCAACTGATTCCCGTTCTGAGTCGTGACCATATGGGAAATACTTTGAAGTTCCTTTTGAGTAGGATCAGCTCCAAAAATGAATGGGTTTTCTTTAACCTGTGCTACAGTTTTCCACCAAGTTGTGCGAAAATTGTAGGCTACCTGTTTTTTTGACAGAACCGCACTACAGTAGCCTACATCGTACAGTAAATGAGCTCTTGGTAGCGCGTGCAACTAACGTCTATAAAACAATATATTTATGGAATAAAACTTTACCTCTGATTGCTGTTTACGGTTAAACTGCAATAATATGAACACCAGCCAGCGAAGGGCACTTATGGTGCTTTCGAGATGTCTCGTAAATCCACCGCCCGAGTTGGATTCTTGTGGCATTTTGGGCAGGCACGCCCACTTTACCTCTGAGTACTTGAGGGGTACCCCGAGGTAGACGTACGACCTTACAACAAACATGGCTGTGCCCATAGTTGAGATGACATGTCTTTTTTTGGCATATGTACTGTGTTGGTCATGTTAATGTTGATGTAATGCTCTTACACACTAGATTACTGTACATTGCTGCTTCAATCCGGTCACCAATTCATGCATTGCACGGTCTTGCTGTGCCTGCAATACAATGTAACAATTTGTTTTCCAGCCGTTTAGCTAGAGGCTACATCTAGCACAAAACAATAACAATGACTAGCCTCCTGCTAATGCTTCTTGTGGCTCGAGAGAAAGGCGTTCCTAAAGCCACTCATTCCTACATGTTGTGCGGGTGGTTGTACGATGATTTACAAGACATCTCGAAAGCACCATTATACAGCCTAGGCTACCATGCACTCGAACTAGCGGCTGCTTGGACAAATCCACTTGAGGGGTGGGGCAGGGGGGCGCGATCGTAACACAAACTGAACCTGTCATGAAGAGGCCAAAATGATTGACCGGTCACCCCCCAAGCCAAATGGATGCAACTTAGGCCTAAATGACGGGCCGCAAATAGGCTAAATAACTTTAAAAAAAAAAAAATTCCCGCATGTGGACCGGCCCACCGGGCATTTGCCCGGTTGTACAGATTACCAGTCCGAGCCTGCACCAGTTTGTGTTTTAGCAATACATATACAACATATCCTTTACATCTTCCTGAAACAGTTTAGATTTCTGTGTATGTCACTACAGGCTTCTGGCACATAAATCAATTTTGTTTGCTGCAAACATTTTATTTTTTAAAAGGATTATTTCAATCCTGGGCAAAAAAGAGAAAAAAATCCATGTTAATCCAAAATATATATAATTAGTAAGATAATAAGGCACGCTATAGGTTGCCATGTGATCATTTTGGTGCACAACGATTGTTATTTTGTAACATTTTGGTCAGACTGAAAAAGGGCTTTAATGACATCAATTTTTATTTAATTTGTATCTCAGTTCATCCTTTCCCCCATTGAATTGTGGGCTGGTGGTGAACATTAATATATTTGTACCATAAAAGTTTTAGGAAACTTAAGCATCTGTTTAACTACAAAACTTTTCATTCTAAACTCCAATCTATAGGTGCAACAGCAGACAGCGATTGCTCAGAGGACAACCTGCCTATTGAAGGTGGACACTACACTCTAAGTAAAGGTGTTAAGGTTGGCAGTGTGCTGGTCTACCACTGTCCATCTGGGTACTATTCTCCCGTCAGAAGTCGACGCTGTCTGGGAAATGGGAAGTGGGATCCTCTTCCAAAACGCTCAAGACCTACCAGACCTGGACTGCAGTGCAAACGTGAGGGCTTTGCTAAGATGACCGTTCTCAATCACATTAGCTTAATCAGTTTGTTGGAAGCAGTCATTTTAATCAGTGTGTTGGAAGTAGTCAATTTTAAGTTACTGACGTGTCCTGAACCAGTGGCTTTTTCATCACATTAGCTTAATCAGTTTGTTGGAAGTAGTCCATTTTGACGTGTCCTGATCCAATGGCTTTTTCATCAAAGATAGGAAACCCAGAGGGGCAGAGTCAGAAAGTAAAGGTCCCACCCCATATAGTATCTGTTCCAATCATTCAGTAAACACACTGATTCCGATCAGCACACATCTTCAGATAGAGAAGCTGATTGGGGAAATTGCATGTGTTCAGTAGAATCACAGGTAGAAATTAACAGGTAACACTTTACTTGACAGTATTGACATGACAATGTCATCAACACATGACACTGTCATGACCCCATGAATCCTAATCCTCTATTGTCTATTGACCGTTTACAAAACTAAAGTAGATGGCAGCTCCTGGCCCACCATCTATAACCCTAACCCTAACCGAATGTTACTTAATAACAGAAGCGTTATGTCAAACGTTTATGACTTGTTTATGACATGTTCATGCCAGTGTCATGTCACTCTTATGTCGATACTGTCAAGTAAAGTGTAACCAATTAACATAGCAATAGAGAACACCTCTCTGCTGTTTACTGACACTTTCCACAACAATCAGTGTCCTTCTCTTTCTGACCCTACAGTTGTCAGATGTCCTTACCCCCTTGGATTTCAGCATGGATCAGTTTCACCGTTGCAGGACAAATACTATGTGAATGACACTACGACGTATGAATGCTTTTCAGACTACAAACTCTCTGGGTCTGAGACTCGTGTTTGCAATGCCAATGGAAAGTGGAGTGGTAGCACACCAATATGCAGTCGTAACAGTGAGTTAAAGCACAAATAAACAAATAAAAATATTATATTTATTTTCTGAAATATCCATCAAATAACTTTACAATTGAAAATGAAATGGTTTACTTCAGAGAGTCATGACAATACGTCAACTTGTTTTAGAGTTCATGAAATTAAAGGTGCTCTAAGCAAACATCACTTCAGTTGACGTTCAAACAAAACAGAGAGCTAGCTCATCCCTCCCTCCCCCTAACTCCTGTGCAACTGAAACTCTCCTGAACGCACATCTCATCGGTGATTGGCTGGAAAAGTTTGTTATGTTTTATGGTCCAGGCTGAACCAGGATGTTTTTATTGCCGTTTTTGGAGCCTAGGCTATCCAAAGAGTGTGACAAATGTTTTAACTTAGCGGGCACCTTTAAATGTTTCTCATACTTAATCATACACTATGCACACATAATTATACACTGTAGCCTACATATGCAATCATGAATTATGCTCTATAATTCTGTGTTTCTACCTCACTCTCTCTGCTGTGGGACAGGTGATCACTGCCCAGATCCTGGAGTTCCTGCAGGAACTCGCCGGACAGGTAACGAATTCTACATCGGCGACAAGGTCTCCTACCGCTGTGAGGATGCACTGACGCTTATTGGCTCCAATGAGCGGACGTGCAAGGAGAGCGGCGAGTGGACTGGACAGGAGCCAGAGTGCTACTGTAAGGGACAAAACATCCATCTCTACATGTACACACACACACACACACACACCCATCCATACACACCCCATTTTACCCCCCCCCCCCCACCCACCCACCCACCCAAACACACAACATACACCCTCCCCACACACACAGGTACACCACACACACACGTGAAGTAGTTCAAGTTTGTCATGTACTCATAAAAGGAATTATAAGTAATGAAATTCTTGTGCTCAAGAGCTAGCTTAACTTTAAACAATAAATTAAAAGTAGTTATTAAAAAGGTATATATTGGTCAGTGCTGTTACCATACCATGCTGTGATGTTGCCAGTCAGGCCACTCTCACCGAAAAAAGAGGAGCCGCTGTCTTGCTGACTTCGTGACCATACCTATATGGTGTGACCAGCTCAGATCCTCACTGATTATTAATTCCAAGGCATCTGAAGCAGCTGACTCTCTCCACTGCTGTGCAACCTAATGTAGATGGGTGTGTGCTCCTCTTACTGCAGTTGTCAGGGTTTCCACCTCTGCTCTGTGAGCAGACTCATCATCACTCGTGATACAGCCGATTATGGTGGTGTCATCAGCAAACTTAATGATGGTGTTTGAGGTGTGAGTTGCCATACAGTCATGAGTGTACAATGAGTACATCTGGGGGTTTAACACACATCCCTGCAGGGCACCAGTGCTGAATTTTGGAGTGGAGGAGATGATGTTACCCAGCCTGTGTCCTGTCAGTCAGGATTTCAAGGATCCAACTGCACATGGAGAAACTGATGTTCAGGTCTCAGTGTGATAAGCTTGGATGGAACTATGGTGTTAAAGGGAAACTTGGCAGGATTAGCTATATATCATACATACATACATATGCTGTATGAAGAACAGGCAATTAAGAAGGCTGAATCCATCCTGTTAAATTATACCCACCCTCTGCACAGCGAATGAGATCTTACCCTCTGGTTCCCGTCTTAAATATCCATTAGCCCGAACCAACAGATACAAACACTCCTTCATACCATCTGCTGTTGAGCTACTGAACTCTAGGACACAGAGATGACTCTCTGCCCCATACACTTCTCTTTCTATTTACTATTTTTAATTCTGTGTTTTGACTTATCTTGTGGAATCTGTGTGTGTGTGTGTGTAACCTTGCATGCTACCTCTGCAAAATAATTGCCCTTCTGGGACAAATAAAGTGTTACTACTACTACTACTACTCTGCTGGAGAAATTGTGCTTTATGCTATTTCAAACTGGAAAATGGTAACGATAAAGCACATGGATTTGTTTACAATAGGGCTTTGACTTTTGCCCAAAAATCACATTCGAAGTTCGTTTGTTTATTAATATTAAAATTTGAATATATTAATTAAGTTCTATATGTTCTGTCCACCAGAGGGCAGTGTATCAGTCAATGTCAATAGACTACGTGCATGGAAGGCTGAGTATTTTATGCGTGTGTTAAAATTGTTATTATTGAACATAGGGCCGGGCGATTAAACGATAGCGATATGTATCGCAATAGACATGTAATCGATATCAATAAAAAATATGTTCGATAGAACATTCATAATTAAAAGCAACACACACCTCCTGCCTTACGTTGTCCATAAATAAATAGGCTAAATATATCTTGCATTGTAGTATGTCAAACTCTACCAGAGTAGGCGATAGAAGTAGGCCTACCTCAACACAGACTCTCCTTGCCCCGTGCACTCTCTCCCTCTCAACAGGCGCATCCCTCCTTAGCATGCACATGTAATCCAAACATTAATCGTGTAAAACGACTGGCTAAATTGCTATTAAATCCGGTTAGCATCATTAGCACGCTGCACTGTTGCATTCAAATTGACTGCTAAATTCTAATCTCAATCCCGATGCAAATGGAAAAGTATTTTCCAAGACTCAAACGGGCCTGTCCCAAGGAGAAAAAGTATTCATTTGAAACTTAAACACACGTAGGGAAACTGAACAGTCCAACTAGACTATAATAAACTAGCAAATTAAGCCTACTTAATTTAACGTTAGCCTACTTTGTTTACAATATTTCCAGGCTTCAACCAGTGCTGCTTTTCATTCAGACTTATCTGCACATTTATTTATTTGAGTGTTTTTCATGATTGTGTTGCCATTTCTTTTCCCTGTTTGCTTTGATTGATAACTGAGGTGATTAAAATCAGAGGAAGGTTAAGTTTAAAATAAAAGTGTCTATTATGTCTATGTGTGAGCTCACTAAGTGCGAACCAGCCAGGATGCTAACGTCACCTACAGGAGCCCAGATGACCAATAATAGCCTTGCTAATGAGATCGCGATTTTACTTCACCAGGCGTGAAAAAAACCTCGGAATCTGAATTGAAAACAACGGTTACAACCAAATACATTTATAGAAATGATCTCCATAGGCTACAGGTTTGAATATTAAGAGATCCCTAAAATGTGTTCGAATATTTCATTTTTAAAATAATCGAATTATATTCGAATAACGAAGTTCGGAGTCAAAGCCCTAGTTTACAAGCGGCAATTAAATATAATTATCATTGTGGACAATATTTTAGCGAGATGTCACTCTCACTTCTCTCTCTTCTTACCCGAATTTATGTGCTTGCATTATCCGTTTCAGCTATAAATTATATTTTACATTACATTTTTTGCATTTGTATGCACTGGTAATTCCTTGGAATTAAAAGACTAAATCTGGTATTGAAATTTGAGTGTTAAAATAAATATGTGGTCCAGTTTCAGATATTATTATTTCAGAGAGATTTTAATGAACGTGTTTTGTTTCAGATGAGTATACATATGACACACCAGTAGAAATTGCAGAGGTATTCAGCAAATCCATTCAAACAACCTTAACTGAGGACGGTGAGTTCCAGTTTATTTCCTTTCATATAGACATTGGATTGTCAGATATGTTATAGCAGCCATAACCAGGTGGATCATAGGTCATAAGGGTGTGTCAGCCTAATATAGGCCACCAATTCAGTGATGTCAGATGTTTGCTTAGTTGTCTAGAAAAATACCATCCTGTAAACTAGTTATGTTATAGGACGGTGAACCAAAAGACTGTCTTAAAATTAAATTTAAATCACTAATCAATACACATAAGAAGAGAGATACTGTTCTAGTATCACTGTGTTATATTGCAGTTGTGGAGTATTTATTTACATTTTTAATTATTGAAACTGAAGGAGGACTTGTTGAATTTATTTAGGAATAGAAAAAAATGTTTCTTGCTTTTTCAGAGACCCTGTTGACAGGGTGGGTCTTGTACATGAGATAATACATATACCTTTATATATATATATATCTTAGTAAGGGAAATAAACTCTGTTCCATATTTTCAGTTAATAAACAACAAGGGAAGAAAATAAACCTGGATAAGGATGGGAATCTCCACATCTACATTGCCCTTGATGCTTCGGATAGTATTGATATCAACATATTTAATCAGTCGAGGGATGTCATTAAGCAGCTCATTGAGAAGGTAAAATATGATGTGTTATGACAGTGCTTTTAGTATTTGTGCTCATTTTAAGACATTTTGTTCAGATAGTTTGCTGGAGTTCCTCAGATGGGACACATTGGGCCCTAATTTCATGGTCAAAAGTGCGGCACACAGCCCATTCTCATCACGACGCAAAACTTATTCCTATCGTACAAGTTTTTTGCCATGTCCGTCTCTTTTGTTGAGCAATGCGCTCAGGGGTGTGGCAATTAACGACCTAAGGAGGGTCCGGCGCTTGATCTAAAAGTCGTCATCGTACACTACCTAAAACGCATTGTGCCACTGACCAAGACAAACCTGGTCTATAACACATATGAAGCACAGCTACCTTAAAGATGGGTCATTCCACGTGACAAAATTATTGACAAAAAAAAGAGGCCGAACAAAATCGACACCCCCCTCCCCCTGTAAAACTGGCTGTATCTTGGAAAGTATTAATCTTACATAAGAGTAATTTTACCGTGTGTCTCCTGGGTAACATGGGTACACCTGGTAATTTTTTTCAGAATTTTTTGAGACCTAAGTGTGTGGGCCCTGGTTGAATTGACGTGGAATAACCCAGATGCACTAGATGTCACAAGATGTAAGCAGCAACTCCTCTGTGCGGTAAATGTCCTTAGGTTTTTTATTTAGTCATTCGAACATTATTGGAGTAAGTGCTGCTTTTTTCAGGCTATGTTTTCAATGGTAACCCATTGTCAGTCAATAGTGAAAGTAATTAATTGTGTATAACTGTTTTGTCGTTGACGATGACACCACGGTGAAGTTAGTTTCACTTTTCTAATGAGTTCAAATAATAGATGAGTACAGATGCGTGTAGCCTATTCTGCTGGGTTTTAGTAAAGCATGGTTTAGTGGAATACCTGTTTCATAAGGTTTGCGTTCAGGTTGCGTTGCTTGCCGTTAAAGGGAATGATAGATGACCATTGGTTTAAAGGATGTTACGCCCCAAAACACACCCATGACTGATTAAGACACATAAGAACCGCCTTTTTGCGCCAGGCGCCTGTTTTCTTTGACATAACACTTCTGATACATATAGACTCCTGCTCTGCACCACAGATATCTTGAGTCCCATCTATAATGATGGAGTACTGCATGATTGGTAAAGCCTGGACTGACTGTGCAATACCTCTGACAATGCTAATTCCGAACAACTGCAAAATCTCATTTTGCACTTGTGGAGATGTATAGTATTGACAGTGGGACAGCCAGTCAGAGAGGAGAGTATCTCGCTTGGCTTTCTGTCTCAAATGTTGGTAAAAATGACCTTTTTAGGAACTGTGCCCTAGACTTTTTAGGAACTGTGCCCTAGTTGTGACTCTATTGGGGCTGCCTCTTGGCTATTGACTGTAACTGCATGGTGATGAGTCTTGCTATTCTGATGGTTTTCAAATCTACTAAGAGCATTTTTCCAATTAGAATATCCCTTTGAGGAGAATGCCGGGTCTGCTTTTTTGGACAGTGTACTCTTCTTTATTGTGTATGTTTTCACACAGTGGAAGCAAAGAATTCCCTTCACTGTTGGGTCATAGTGAAGCCATGGATACTGTCTGTACCAATCTTTCTGAAAGTGGAGGACCTTATTGGCCAATGTTTGAACACAAATGAATTTGGGATGAGGTTGATTTGGCTTGCTGCCAATATCAATAATGTCTCCAACAGTTCTACACTGTTCTTCATTGTCATCAGACTCCTCACCTTCACTGCTTCTCTCCCTGTTGCTGTCTAAAGCTGGATCAGTTTCCTTAGAAATAGACCACATTATATAATTAACCAATCTAACCATGTCTATGACTGCTTGGATAATATGACATTCACCAGACATTCACATTTCTAAAGTTAATAATTACACATTTTATATTTTGTGTAAAAAAAAATATATAATTTAATTTTAATCATTTTAATACATATTACAATGTTAGCCTATTGACATCTCACCTGTAATTCCACCTGGCCCATCTCTGAACTAGGCCCAGGCCTACAACTAGGCAAGATTGCTGCAGCACCCTAATGAAATAACATGACACATGATGCATTACCTACTGTAAGCAGTCCAACAGTAAACCAGTTAGAAAAAACACCATGTCAAATTTACCTGTAGCCCTGAATCTGTCCTATCTGAGCAACAACCTGTCCAGGGTTCCTCTATCACCTGATAAATAAAATATTAATGTCATGAGCAGTGACAGAGCACGACTCAAATCTCGAAGAATTCACTAGGTCTACTTTTAATATTAAAACTAGCTAACACTTAAAATTCAATTAAATTCAAGTTAATCTGCTGCGTTGAGCCTGCCACACTACCGCTGTCTGATAAGGGGGTGGCTGGGTTGCTTCTTCTGTCATCTGACAAAAAGTTACAAAATCAATCACCATTAGAATGAGAAACCGTTGGAAACGATGTTTTGCATTCATGTTCTATTTCCAGAACGTCAAGTCCATAGAAATGCATTTGTTTTCACTGACAGCATCGTATTTTTGCAGTTTTCATCCATTTCAGCAAACATTTAGCATTGCTGGTTTAAAGCATTGTGCCTTTCCTTTTCTTAGTAACTCTCGTCATGGTACACAAATTTGCTAACGCAATATACCGTAGCTGACATAGCTCGTAGGCTATTTGGTTGATTCCAATGTCCATTTATGCACTGTCAACTAAATTTGTACCAAGAAAGGAAGTTCTACAGTGGCCGACAGGTGCAAACGACGTGCAATTTACAGATGCAAATAGACAAAACACGTGCAAATAGACAAAACACACAATTTAAGAAAACATTTTCATCTTCATTTGACAACACGTGCACATCATTTAGAAAACGCGCTGCAAATTCAGAAAATATTTACATTTCAGAAACAAGCAAATCAGAAGCGTGCTACATAAAATCACAACACAATGGAAGTGTTTCCCGGGTTCACTTAAAAGTGATGAACACCTCTGTATAGGTGGCGAACTACATACGTACAGACACTAGGAGAGGTGTTAATCACTTTTAAGTGCCATTAAAATGGATAAACCCAAAAAGATAGTACAGATAAACCCAAATACTTACATTTCAAGCCAGATTTCTTTAAACAGGAGCTGTCATTGTCACACCCGCATAGTCACATAGTCTATAGTATACTACTTAAACGGCACCGACAATCAAAAAATCCAGTGGAAACTAGATGGCAGAAGTGTGTAGGCCAATCTGCCCACCAGCTTTTTCTACTTCGCTACCTACAGATGTTTTACCGGTATGATATTTCAAAACGCCATGTTATTTTCCATAGACAATCGATGCCCGGAAGTTGGATGGATATGGAAGTTACGGAGGCGGGACTTATTCTGGAGAGGTCTATTTCTATGCCTTTAACAAGTGCATAATATTATGACTTACACATTGTTTTTTGAAATAGCTTCTCATGTCCTCCATCTTTCTCTTCTTGCCCGACATCCTCAAGCAAGAGAGCCAAAAACTTGAGGAAAAACTTTGAATCGGCAGCATACAGGGAGCTAAGCCAATCAAAAAACAGACCTGTCTCAGGAGGCGGTACCAAAGTGGGAAATTATTTAACCCTTTGCGTAGGCCTACCGCATGATGTATGATTTTTTTTTGTTTCAACCTGAATATTGGTGGGGACATTTCAGTCATCTTTTGATATTGGTGTGGACACGTCCGTAGGACCCCACGCAAATCTACGCCCCTGGTCAGCACGCTCGCCTCCCGATCCGAGATGCTGCTGTTCGCGGGTTCCTGTCCGGGCGTGTGCAGGGCTGAATCGCGCAGGTTCAACACAACGCAGGTTACATTGGCGTGCCTGTGTCTGTTGTTGGTGGTATGCTTGGTCCAGGGTCCTCTGTAGATACATTTGAAACCCTCTTTATTTTGCCTCACTATTACAATAACTGCAAATGTTAAATTCCCACAAAATGTAACACATTTCTGAACTTCTAGCTCCCCTGCACCAAACAGCCAATCAAATAGATTTGAAAATTTAGACTTTGGATCTAAAAAGTTTTGTTCAAGTGAGTAGGGCCATTCATGTTTTGAAGTAAGATATATAATTTTTTAAAGTATTATTTTGTACATAAAATATAAGTATTTCTAACTTAATAAATGATAATGTTCACTAAGGGGGAGGGGTTGTTTTTATATGGGGCCGATGCCCCCTCGTGACGCCGGCCCTGTGATGAGTATACATATTTTGAATGTGGATAATACAGTGATAATGTTAAAAGTTGATTCATGTTAAAAGTTGCAATTGGTGAATAAACTCTTCTGAGAGGTGGATAAACTCTAATAAGAGGTGGATTAACTCTATTTCTGAAATGTCTGTAGATAAACTGCATTTACTTGTATAGTATAAGTATATATACTCGTTTGATCCCGTGAGGGGAAATTTGGTCTCTGCATTTATCCCAATCCGTGAATTACTGAAACACACTCAGCACACAGTGAACACACAGTGAGGTGAAGCACACACAGTGAACAACGTGTTTTGCGTTATGCTGAACCTAACGAAGCATAGGCGAAACGCGTTGTTAACTACTAAATAAAATCAGCAAAGAAATCCCACCAGTGTGCGGTGATCCTTCACTCTCCTGTCTATCAATTGATGACTTCACCTTACCAGCACCTGGAAGACTCTGCACGGGAATTTCATCCTCTTAAAATATTATGGTTAATAATATTTGTTATTACAGTATACTTAAAGTATTATTGTTAATACGATTTGTTATTGTTATTATACTTAAAGTATTATTCTTAATAATATTTCTGAATAATGCTTTTAATTGCCAATCAGTAATTATTCTCAAATGTCAATGCTTGTAAATATTTTATATTTCAACAGATTTCCGACTATGAGGTGTCCCCCAAATATGATATTGTAGTTTTTGCCACAAAGGTGACCAAAATTGTAGACATAACAGACTACTACTATAAACGGACCGCCAAGGAACTTTTTGAAGTCATCGAAGATTTGGACAGGTTTGATTATGACAGTAAGTCAAGGCCGTCGCCATTGTGTCAACATAGTGGGGTGTTTAAGCAATATATCCAATGTTAAAGGTCTCATCTCATCGTTTTTTCATTAATTTTGCCATGGTCTCTAGTATTAATGAATGCCCTGTGAGCCGGTTTTGGTGAAAAAAATGCTCTCCTGCGTCTATTTCATGCTGTTCTAGTTTGGTGGGGAAGGTGGGAGGGGAGGAACAACAGGATTTGCCTCTTGCTCATGAATATTCATGACATGTTAATGACCTCGCCTCTGATTGGCTAACAGTACTGTGACGCTCCCTCCAGTGCGTCCTCATCCGATTCTGCCTGTGCTATGCTCCATATTCAACTTTACAGTGCTAAAACCTGGCTAAAACTCGAGTCAAAACTGTTGCACAAAATGTCTTCGGAGATACAACTTCATGTGTTTGATCATAGTATCCGAGTAGGAAGAAGAACTGCTTCCTGATCGTTTGTCGGTGAACGTTGGTTTAATAGAATGGTAACAATTGCCTGTCAGCTTAAAATTTCTCCTAAAAGAGGTAAACGTTTGTGGCAATCGTCATCTTGCATTCAAGTAATAAACAGTTGGAAACGTTTTAAAATAAAGACCTATTTCTTTACAGTCAAAAGTCTTTGCAATCTTCCTAGTAGATATTTTACTTCACAACACTGGTTATAAGCACCCTAAATGCAGTTCAGCCACTGACCTAGCCTGCTAATTGTATGCTATCGGAATAGATGGTTATGGTTTGAAATCCATGATACTATCATTGAAAGACCACTTGGTTATAGCTCAATATATACTGTATATAGATCTAAATGCAAACACACTTACCTACTCCGTCCTAGCTATATTTCGCTGGAATTGCACCAGAATGCCTACAGAAGCAGAGAACGTGTGCTGGAAGACTTCTGCAGTAATGAGTATAAACTATGGCTTTAATAACCTACATTGGCAGAGGTTAGCTTACTCAAGTTGTTTTCTGTCACGTATGACCCTTAGGAAAAAGTACTATAGGAATCTTATAGTATAAGACTACTATAGAAAAACTATAGCAGTTATAGGATATTATAGAGTTATTAGTAGTACTTCTACAGTATGTCCCAAAATATGTATTCCTATAAGATTACTATAATATTTTGTCCCAAAAATACTATAAGATTCCTATACTACTTTTTCATAAGGGGATTGCTCATGTGGTTAGAAAAATGGGCAACACCAGTACCCCTGTTGTCTGTATGACCCTGTATCCAGGATTAGAACCAGTCTGCCTTAACATAATGTACTCCCTTCAAAATGCACTAAACATTCGACTATGACTACTATGGCCCCCTGTGAGACAGAAGATATGAAAGGTAAGATAAACCTTTAGCCTAAAAGGGACAAAAACTGATGCAACTCCTAAAACTAATATACAAAACAGGTACATTTTCAATAAATAGCTTTATTATATTTACATACAGCAGTGGTACTCAAAGTGTGGTCCGCAAGCTCTCTCAAGTGTTCCACAAGTATATGTGGTAAAATATAATAGATGAGTTGTTTGCAATATTGAGCCAACTTGTATGTACAGTAAATCCAAACAGTTCCGCAACACTCATGTAACCTACAGTATGCCAGTTTAAATCATATGAATCCTCTGAAAGCATAAGCATGGTGCAAAGACAATAAGCAAGGTGGTTTAGTGAGAAGGCCTATTGTGTAATAGACTGTTGAAGTAGGTCTACTGGTTTTTTTTTTTTTTTTTTTGCTAGGTGGTCAGTGATATTTTTTTGTTTAAATTATTATTGTTTAAGTGGTCCTTGGTCTGAAAAAGTTTGAGAAACACTGACAAATAGTAATATTGCAGTCTATTAAAATAATGCAAACACAAAACAAGACCATCCAAACTATGCACAGAATTAACAATGTCCTCTTTTTGCCAGACGATGCAGACATCTGGCCTACAGATCCTTTGTAAGATGGTGCTGGGATTATTTAGGGAAAAAGGTCTGAGTTGTTGTTTCGGCTTGTGTTGTCCTGGGTATCCGAAGGGACAACACACAAAACACATTCGTTGGCTGTGATGATTCTATTACATTGCTCATTGATTGCGCTGGGCCATAGGTGGAGCCATCAGGTGTTATTGTGGAGATGTCACTTTATGTCACTTTCATCCTCCTCCTCCTCTTGATCAACCCGAGGTCTTCTAGCTGGCCTTGGATGAACAGACTTGATGGGAGTAGAGGTAGCAGGCCCCCATGTCCATGGTGTATCCGAAGTGCTTGTATAAATACTCATACTTTTCATGAAGTATTCTGTTTGGGTACCTAAAGTAAATAAATGTGTATTACTGTGTAAACAAGATACTAATAGTACACAGTATAAAGAGGAAAAAACTCACGCACATCCCGATCTAATCCTGGGTGCTGGACAAAACACTTACGATGAGAGAGAGGGGAAAAAAAAGTCCGCAACACCAGTATATGCTCCCAAGTTATAGTTTAATTACCGTGACGTTTCGGGCCCACTCAAGCCCTTCATCAGACGAAGGGCTTGAGTGGGCCCGAAACGTCACGGTAATTAAACTATAACTTGGGAGCATATACTGGTGTTGCAGACTTTTTTTCCCCTCTCACTAATAGTACACAGGACATTCACTCTCTCACACAAAACTGTACTGGCACAATGGAAACAAAAAATATTTTAGTGACTGTGGTAAGGTGTATGATTTACTAAGTAGCACACCCACAAGAAGACATTCAGTAATATCAATTATATCTGTTATGCAATTCATGGGTTTCATCAGGTCCATTTACACAGGTGTATTAATCAAGCACCATGCAGTCTGCATTCATAATCGAGCTACTTGATTTTATACACCTGTGGAAAGTGACCTGATGAAACCCATGAATTGACTTTCCCAAACATTGATGAGCACATAACCTGTATTAGCCTACTAGAAAAAGACTTCTAGAAACTAACTAGCACAACAATACAAGTTAGATCACAAACCTTTGCTTCTAACGTGATGACCTAATGTAGGCTAGAAAGCTGTGTAGCCCAACATGAGGATGTGCTCTGGAAGACATACAAAACACTAAGTAAACAGCAAGTAATCAAACAAAACATCATTGTAGGCCTACAAAGGCCAATGTAATAATGGCAAGACGACATAAATTAGACTGAAGTGTAAATACCTGGGCTCTAGTGATAGCGACTTAGCCTAATAGTGCACGGGTATTGTGTTTTTGATTTTCCCTGTTTAGACTAGAACAATACCAGTCCTTAGTTGAGCATAAGATATTGTTGCCAGTGTGGTCATACAGTTTCTTATGAGTGTAGCTACACCAGGCACGTAACTGAAGCATTCCGTTCGCGTTGCGTCTTCTGCAACAATTAGCTTCCAATAGGTCTAATCAATGGAAGTAGCTACACCTGGCGCGTGGCCTGTAGGCTACGTTCAAAAAAATAGACCATTGCTCTAATGGATTTTACCAGAGCCCTTCCTATTAGACATTCTCTGATTTTACACGTCGCGAACAGAACACTTCAGTTACGTACCTGGTGTAGCTTCCTGTAATATAGGCTAGCCTAAGCCTAGCTTGTGCCCTTTTCATGCATGCTAACGAAGAATATAAACATGCTATTTTGTAACAGTCGTTAGGTGGAAAAGTTTGTTTGTACTTACAGCCTGTGAGCTGGTGGTCGATCGTTGTGACGTACAGGTCCAGGTTTTCAGAACATCGATGCAAAACCCCTTTCTAACTGTAGGCAGGCACAGTGAGTGTGGTCGAAATTATTGGAACACAGAACTAATGTTGCACTATACTTCGGTGGCGGTGTTCCAACGATAAATTCCAACCATTTCTTCCTCAACTCTTCTTTCTAAGGCAAGACATGCAACATTGATGTGTTATTGCCACAAATAACACAGGCACGAATTTGCTCCGCCATGTTAACAACTTGCTGTTAGCTCCTACTAGCTGCAGTGCAGAGAGACAATCTCCTGGCCAAAATCTTCCTGTCTTCCTGTGGGCGGTCACAAGCCAAGGTGGGCGAGGCCATGAATAGTCAGTTTCCCTTCGGCGTCATTGGGAAGGGCTCTTTCTGATTCGCTTGTTTTTCAGTGTATTTTCTTTCATTGGCTAATGCGGGCAATGGGGGTAGAAGATCATTTTCACGTGCAGCATGCATATGCAACTTGGAGTGAGCTATAGTATTTCGAAAGTAACAAGTATTAAACGGTTTCTCAGTGAATGTGACCTTTAAGTCCCATAGACCTATTTTTTTTTAAATATTGTGAAGCCAAATCAGCGATTTTATCCATTATACAGTAATAATCTAACTGTGAAAATGTCAGACACTATTTTTATTAGCTTGGTTAGCATTGACACTTGACACTTACTGCCAGCTCTTCATGTGAGTAGAAGCACAACACCAGTTATCCAGACATAAAGGTTATCACCACGCGGTTTAAATCACGTTCCGCTATTACAAAAATATGTTAAGCCAGTTAAGCAAATTAAGATATATTTTTTCTAAAAAAAAAATCCCATCCACTCCGCTAAACTCTAGGAACCCAACCACTAGATGGCGATGAGATTACTTTCCCTCCCTATATGCTTTTCTGACGTGACGATGCTAGCACGTTAGCAGCGGTTAGCTAACGATGCTAACGTTAGTTATCTACAAGTCTCCTCCAAGTGACAATCATATTATACACAGTGCTGGCAATGCTAGCATCCCCGTTTATCTTACTTACATTGAGTTGACTGTGTGGCTTAATCCACAGATGTGGTGAAGCACTGTTTCATTATGGGTTTTTTTTACAATAATCTCTAATAGTATTATCCCAATCCATCTCTCCACTTCAGATTATTGTGGACAAAAGAAAGGCAATTAAAAAAAATATTGACTGAAATTTAGAGCTTTGTTTTAGTTTATTGATAAGGTCCAGGAGCCTGGGAGGTGTCATTGCAAGATTATATTTGTATGTAAAGACAAACTGCGCTCGTTTTACTATATTTTGCACTCATTTAACTAAATAGTGTGCACAACATATCAAATTGTGCACACATTCTAGTAAAATAAGAGCATAATTCAGTATTGCGTCAGTTAAAGCATAAAAAAATGTATCCTTAATATAACCACCAGGGAACGTTCCCAAAAGGTTCCCTGACAGTTGCACAAAAACAGCTGTAAGGGGACGTTCTGGGAATGCTCTCTGAAGGCTACACAATATCTTTAAAGGACGTTCCCAGAATGTCTTTTAAAGGTTTATTTTTCTTCCCGGAAGATTGGTGTTTGCTGGATAATTGTTTTGGGTTTTTTTTTCGTACCAACAGTACTAGATGACTTTGAGAAACGGAGATCTATGTGAAAAACAATGCCAGATTTCTTCTTTAAGATGTCATCTACAGCCATACCAGCAGAGAATACAAAGGACAGAGTTTGCATAGTCATGGTTAATTAATGTGATAAAACATTCACTGTCTGAAACCTGAATCAATATCTGTTGTATTTCCTACATATGTTTACTTTACATATGTCTCTATGTATTTTATACCTTTAATGCAGTGTGTTTGTTCTTTTGACAGAAATCAGAGATAATGCAGGAACAAATATTGCTGAAGCTTTTCACCACATTTACCATCAAATGAGCTTGATGAAGACTAGAGCTGAGCTTGAGAACAGCCCTGAGTTTGAGAACAGCAGTCACACCATTATCATGTTCACTGATGGTAACAAATTGTTATTTTCATAACATAGAAATTAATTTGTTATTATGACCATAACATAATCAATGACAATTACATACATCTAATGGTATGTCATCAACTTTTTCAAGGTGAAGCCAACATGGGTGGCAAACCGGATGGTAAAATCAATCAAATCAAGGATATAATACTTGGAAACAAAGACAACTCACGGACTCTTGGTGAGAAACACTCTATTTTTTAGAAAATAACACTGAATGGCAAAGACATATGTGCTGGGTGGCTTTGAAAAACAGATTACGGTCCAATATTCTGGGGAATAAATTCACAAAAGAAATTGTGCGGACTCTTGTGAAGTCCGATTGACTCGTGGCAGCTTGTGTATGAGGAAATACAATACAGAGTCTTAATGGAGGTGTGTATTCAATTTGAGGCTTGGCTAAACTCCGATAAATGTACCCCTCAGCTTGCAATTTTTTCAAGTCAGGTCAGGTTTATCTATGAATCACTTTAAAAAAAAACAACAGTGACAACGACCTGAGGTCATTTCAGTAGCAATAGACCTCTGAATCAGAAGTGTCTACAAAAAGGCCCCAAAGCTTTGAGAGGTATGTACGTAAATAGCTAGTCTGCAAAGGTATGCTGTTGTCTCATTACTTAAAGGGACACCAGGCAAGCTTGATGCTTTTTCTCTACGAAACTCCCCCTCGCTCGGTCTAAAGCTCTTTTCCTTTTCTTTGCATCTTCTGTCAAGGGGTTTCGCAGCTTCATTGCTGGCTCTGCCATTGTACACACGTTTGCAACAATCGCTAGCGTTTCGTTAGCCTGCCTCTGTGCTGTAAACAGGATGTAAACTGATCCTGCTTCGGTGAACTTGCAAGCAGAATTTTCTTCCTACAGGCAGTAGGGGCGGGCGAGAGAGTCTTCATTCGCCCTGTAATGAGTCATTTAACCATATACCGACTTACGAAGATAAGTAATTAACACAAAAACGTTGCCTGGTGTCCCTTTAATGCGATCCTTTTCCCCCACAGAGATCTACATGTTTGGCGTGGGCGAAATCGATGACATGCAGAGAGCTGATCTCAATAGTTATGCAACCAAAAAAGACAAAGAAAAGCATGTCTTTTATGTGGACGACATGAAGAAACTGCATGAGACCTTTGACCTAATGCTTGGTATGGGCTCTCTTCCAAAATACCTGCATATCATAGAGCAAAGAAAAACAAAAACAGAAATATTAGGAAAATCTATTATGTGCATGTGATATTTTAAAGTATATATTTTGATACATTTGCAGATATTAAAGGTTTGTTTATGTTTGTTTATGTTAATGTTTAAAATTATTAGCAGATACTTTCGTCCAAAACAATGATCAACAATGATCAGGTCAATGAAGTCACCTAAATGTGGATTCCCATTGGTCAATGTTGAGTGAAGTCAACTGAATAGGGGGATTCGACTTTGTGTAGCCGCCTGCAGCCGTCTTAAGATGACTGTGTACATGATTATTTCTGAGATTCTGATTCATTTTCAATCATGGCGTATGCACAAGTCCGGGTTGAAAATGTATCAGAATCTTAGAGATAATGAAACATTTTCTGATGATTATTTCTCTGTTTTGTAGATGAGAGCACCAGTGTAGGTTTGTGTGGACTCCACAGGGACTACAGATATAAAGATGCTCCGAACCCGCCAAACCCTATGAAACAACCTTGGCTGGTTAAAATCAGTGTCACGGTCAGTCCATGTTCTGGAATGAATCATATTTCTTCTTTTTATCATTAGATTCAGCATTGAGCCATCACTGGGCCTGGTGTCCCGATAAAGATGGATCTATGCACTATGCACATTTTAGGATTATCTTATTTCTGTGTGTTTCCCGAATATACCCATAGCGTAAACACACATTCGCTGCTCTAGAAGTTCTAAGGGAAGCTGATCACATTAATACTGCTGAAATATCACCTAATTTGATGATATCAGGTGACTTCACCTCACAGCTGCCATTTGAACTTCGGACCTATATTTTAATTGACTTAAAGGGATATTCAACCATTTGGGGAATTACTCATTTTCCACCTCCCTTTGTGTTAAACAATTGATTTTTACCTTTCTCCAGTTCATCCAGCCATTCTCTGAGTCTGGCAATACTACTTTTAGCTCCAGCCTAGCATAGATCATTGAATCGGATTAGACCATTAGCATCTCGCCTGCTACCATCACGTTTAAAAGTGAATAATTTTCCTATTTAAAACTTGTCTCCCCTAAAGTTAGAAAATGTAATAAGACCAACGGAAAATGAAACATGGCGATTTTTCTAGGCTGATTTGACATGGAACTATACTCTCAATCAGGCATAATGATCCAGTCACTAACCAATTTGTCTGCTGCAGCTCAACCTTGTTGCTGCAGATAGCCTACTATTTTCAGGTGCTGCATGATATCATTGTGCTGCTGCGCCCATGGTGTTCCTTGATTATTACGCTGGAAGGAGATTATAGTTACATGTCAAATCAGCCTAGAAAATCACCACATTTCATTTTCGTTGGTCTTATTACTCTTATTACAAGGAAATCTGCAAGTGTTTCACAACATTCTTAAAAAGGTACACTATGCAAGATTTTTCACCTTAATATAACAAACTTGCATTCATCTAGCATAGTTATACAGCATAGACGTAGTGAGTTGCTACCGAGAAAAGCAACCATGCAACTTCGAAGAATGGCGGCCCAACAAATCTCTCAAGAATCGTGAAACATTACCTTTTCAGTAAATATAGCTTTTTGGACAAAAACATTGTCATTGTGTACAAGTGAGATAAGTCACGAGAACTTTTCTATTTACAACAAGAGTAAAATATAAATATATAACTCTAGAGGAGCTCTACAGTCACCAAAAATACCTAAACTTGCATAATGTACCTTTTTAAAAGGACCAGTATGTAGGAAATAATGGAAAATAAACTGTAACCATTCCAAAAATGATCACCATATGTTGTCAGAGAGTAAGGAAACACGATGAATTGAAGTAATGGCTTATTTGACAACATTACTCTAACCTGTTAAACCCCGTAAAACCCATGAAAAAAAAGTTACGGGGCGGAATCTCTTGGAATTTTCGTTTATGCTTTAAACGATTAATTCTAGAATAGCATATTAATAATGGGCTAGCGCGTCCTCCTATTTGGGTTGCCAAACAGATTAAGTGGACATTGGAGGAGCTTCCTGAGATGGTGACGTCTTCGTCAAACAAAGAATATCAAGTCTGGCGCAAAGCTGGCCATATTTCTCCACAACAGGTAGCCTAGGCTAAACTTCATCTGCATTGCTAACTTGAGCTAAATATGTTGCGTTGGTTACATGTATTTTTTGTTTTCACTGTTTCCGTAATGTGTAGCTGGGTCATGGTTGGAGAAACGTTAAAGCAGCTGCAGGTTAACTAACGTTAGCTAAATCTTCATTACATCTGGCAACCCAGAAGCAGAGGCGGACAGAGTGCACAGTTTCATTACTTGAGTAAAAGTACAGATACCCTTTGCTAAATTTGACTCAAGTACTTGTTTTTAAAAGTACTTGAGTACAAGAGTAGCCTACATTTTCTAAATATTGCATTACTACTGCCACAGTGCTTACATTTACAGAAACGTCCTACATAGAGTTATGAAAAATGTTAATGTTAATACCTGGGAGAATGTAAAAGGAATTGAAAGTAAAATCAATTGAAAGTAAAATCAAGTCATTTTTATCTTTTTACCATGTTGCCAGGGATGGGCAGTATTTCTAATACATGTATTTAAAATATGTATTAAAAATACAAAATACTATTTTTTAATTGAAACACTTGAAGCAAAAACTATCATTAACTTGTTCAGAAAATTGAAATAGTCTGGCGAGGTGGAGCCACAGGTTGGCACATTCCCGGGATGGACCTGCTGCGTCTTCATCCATTGTTTCGTCCATGGTTTCATCTCTTATCTAAATCTGACCATAGAGTTGACTTTGGCGGAAAGTTGAAGGTGATTGCTGATAGGCTATCCCAATCAGTGGCACTTGCACAATCCAATCACGTTTGAGAGGGAAACAACAAATTGAGGGTTTCCGAGGTTTTTCTTTTTTACTTTTTTTAGAAGAAGTAACGGGTACTCACGGTTATGGGTAGAAATGTAGTGGAGTAAAGAGTACAATATTTGCCCCTCAAATGTACTTGAGTAAAATCATGAGTACCCCCCAAAAATGATACGAGTAAAGTACAGATCCCTCAAAATTGTACTCAAGTACTGTACTCAAGTAAATGTACTCCGTTACTGTCCGGCTCTGCCCAGAAGAGGCTTGCGTCTGGTAGTCTTGAGAACGTTCACCAGTGTTTTGATTTTGGCTTACAGAACGTTCGGTAACAATCCTACAAATCGCACCTTTAAGTAATGATGGTTTTGGGAATAGGCCCAAAAGAGATGTTCATGAGAGTAACTTTGTGAACTTTAACAAATGAACCCTGGTCAATGTGTTGTCACTGTGTCAGTAGTTAAATCCCCTGCAAGAAACCAAGCCAAACTACATTTCACTAAGTTTAGGCAAATAGCTAAAGGTATTGTCTCACCAGCAGTAATCACTAACCTTTGTATGGCCTTTATTCTATGCACCATGACAGTAAATTCTCCAAAATGTTTTCTCTTGTATACCTATATTATCTCTTCAGCATGAAAATGGACTTTCCTCCAATTGTTTGGGTTCTCTCATCACTCCCCGTTGGGTCTTAACGGCTGCCCATTGCTTCAAGTTCGGAGACATAAGCGAAAAAATCTATATAACTCTCAGCTCTGGCGAGATTGCAGGTGCTAGTGATATTTATACAGATTTGTACCCTTAAGAGCATACTGTATTGTAATATCTTTCCCACATAATGTAATGATGCATTTCTTTCTCTCTTTTTTTTTTGCTTTTCTCTAGTGGTGAAAGATTTCACTCCGCATAAAGAATTTAATATAAGTTCGAAAAAGGATAAAGGAGTATCTGAATCTTATGACTATGATGTGGCTCTTATTCAACTAAATGAAACTATTAAGGTCTCTGACAAGAAAAGGTCAGTCCTTTTATCACATTTCATGTGATGCCAGCGACACTTTCAAAGCGAGCAGGCATTTAACCCCGGTCTCCTGTGTCAAGGATAACAACAGTTAACTAATTCATTGTTAACTGCTTATTATGCACTGTTAATACCTAATAAGCTAATGTTACCAAATCACAGTGTCTGTGAGTGATATGTACTTTGAGTGTGTGAGGGGACCGAGAGGGAGAGAGAGTATGTGTGTGTGTGAGAGAGATCTTCATTACTTCAGCATAAAAATAATGCTAGTAATGATAACAATATTCAATAGGCAAGTCATTTTAATACATTCAAAGTAATTTTCCTAAATACTTACATGATCGTTTGTAGCCACAGGCTGCCTCTTGATAATGCGTGGTGATAATGTGTGGTAATAATGTGTGGTGATAATGTGTGTGTTGATAATGTGTGGTGATGGTGTGTGTGGTAATAATGTGTGTGGTGATGATGTGTGTGTGGTGATGTGTGTGTGGTGATGTGTGTGGTGATGTGTGTGGTAATGATGTGTGTGTGGTGACGTGTGTGGGGTAATGTGTGTGGTGACGTGTGTGGGGTAATAATGTGTGTGGTAATAATGTGTGTGGTGATGATGTGTATGGTAATAGTGTGTGGAGTAATAATGTGTGGGGTAATAATGTGTGTGGTGATTGCCCACTCTCCCTTTCCCTCGCCGCCTCCCTTTTCCTATTTTTAGACCTATCTGCATTCCCTGCACTAAAGAAACAAGTGCTGCTTTAAAACTGGTTGGCAGTGATGATACATGTGAGAGACATGGTGAGTATATTTATAGATTTAAAATAATATTAAATAATTATGATAAATAAATATATAGAAATGTAACCTCAGTTCTCTGAAAGAGAACATAATGTCACGTTTAGGGGACATATAATAATAATAATAATAATAATAATAATAATAATAATAATAATAATATATTATTATTATGAAACATTCTTGAGATTAAATGAGTCAAAGACCCACTCCTATCATTTAAAAAGGGACCCTATGCAGTTTTGGCAGTTTCTTCGCTGTTTGTTTTTTGCTCATAGTTTTCTCTACAGTGCTCCCCCTATAGTATCAGAGTATAATATTAGTAGACGAGAGGCCAAAACACATAAAAAATCTCAGTTTTTAAAAATAGCCAGCTATGCGTGGACATGGCCTTGCCTGATTAGTACGCAGACCTTCTCAATTAGAATTGGAAGTGGGTCCGGAAAAGGTTAATTGACTTAACGACTTCCAGCAGGGGCGTAACTAGCAGTGAAATGAAACGTAATTTGGTGCATTTAACTCTTACCAAATCATTTCAGAAGTGCAGCAATCTTGTGAACAAAAGTTTAAAAATGCGGTTGTTTACTCAATGCCAAAGAAACACATGTCCATGGATTAGCGGTTGTGTTTGCACACCTGGGTTTTAGGGACATTTGGAAATGGGCTACAATGTCAGGCCAGACGGACCTGCAGAGCAAATCCCAAATTTGCCAAAGGTTCGTATGGGTATTCCCAGGCTAGACATGGCCTGCAATATGAACCAAAATGTAAATGTGTGTATTGTTGAATTATGTCACATTTGGTGCCTTTTGCACTGGAAAAAAAAAATCATGTTCAACTACTTTTAGGGTAGAAAAGTAAAATAATATGAGTACAATAAGCCTTATGAATACAATAGCCTTACTGCTTGTACCCCTAAAATAAAAATATTCAGTTCAATTAATCTGATTCCTATATGTTTTACAGACCATTCTCATTATTCTAGGTTGTCAAATCAGTTGAAGCCCTTGAAAAAGGCTTCATTTTATCTTTAAAAAATTGGACTGACCAATATGCTACAGCCACAATTTCATCAGCCTTAAGATTCTTTAGAATTCTTTTGGTAAGCCTACCCTTACATGTAGAAAATGAAGGTTTGGGATTAGCCAGGGAGAACCCAGATGAACCTTTTAGCACAATTTAATTTGCTCTACAAGTTAGTCTGGCAAGGTGGCCATTGACACCATTTTCATTTTCCAATGTTCCAAAAACCCAGGCACCAATTACAATCACTTATCTGGTATGGGATGGGCTTTATATGACAGATGGAGCAGTGCATTTAACACGACCAATGGCTGTGCTGAAGGCAACAGAGTTAAACGCATATGGTTGTGTATTTTCTTTGGAATTGAGTTAACAACTGCATTTAAAACCTTTGTTTGAGAGAAAGATTTAATTGCTGCAGTTATAAAACCATTTAGTAAGAGTTGCACTGTAACACCCACCAATGTAATTGACCAATTGCAAAACCCCGCCCATCGAACACAGATGAGCCAGTGGCAGTCCAGTAGCTCCGCACAGGCGGACAAACTCAGTCAACTTCATTTTACGGCTCCATAGAAATGCATTGGGAGCCTTGATTTTTGTCTGGTTTTATGGGATTTTTTATAGTGATTTGAGTTGACTGCAACACCGATACACAGAATAATGCCTCTCAGCAACCCTTGCATGTATCAAAGCCAAACTTGGTGCATGGACTCAGGACCCAATCAGTGGGACGCTCAAAAATATTGTGACATTTGACCTCTAGGGGGCACTGCAATTAAGAAACATGCCTTTTGGCCTGTAGCTGCTGTTATGTTTAGAATTAAAACGCACTAGTGGTGTCTGGTAATACTGTTGGAGTTCCTTAAGCCGACCCACGTCAACTTGTGATGTCATCGTAATTGATTCAGCCGCCATATTGGATTTAATCAAAAACACAAACGTTTTTGCAGGTCACAAATTTCAGCTGATCCTCACCAAATGTCAGAGACCATCTTCAGACCATGCCTGATGAGTGCATGGCTTTCTGGAACAATTGACAAAAGCATTGGTCTGTAACAACCTATCGAAATTTGCGGCAAAGCCGCCAAACAGGAAGTGAGCTCATATCTCAGCAACGTTTTCATGTATCAAAACCAAACTTAGTACATGTACCTCAGACCCCTTCGGGAGGACGCTCAAGAAATTTGGTGACCTTTGACCTCCAGGGGGCTCTGTAATTGGCAAAAATGCATTTTGGCCAGTAGTTGCTGATGTGCATTACTCTGCAATGGAAGTCAATGGCAGCCCATAGAACAGTCTGGTAAAAAGTTATACAATTTTGCACACTGATTGGGGACAGTCCAATAATTAATTTCACCAAGTTTCATGCCGGCACCTCAAGCACTCTAGCTTGGACGTGTGTTTACGGACGTGACTTTTGACCCGTTGACCTGAATGTCAAAATGAGGCATCATTGGAGTGTTACCGAGTTCAACACACCGTATGTTGTCAATTTTTGACCTTTATGTTTAAATCACAGCAAGTGTGATCATATCTCAGTCGATCTTTTATTTTTGATGTGAAACTGATGACGGCAAGTTCCATCCAGTTCATTCTAATGCGTGCGTGCAAGGGTGGGGCGGGGTGGGACGGGCTGGGACGGGCAGGGGCGATTGCGGCGGTGGGTTGGTTGGGGGAGGGGGCGGCAACACTCAGCCATGGTTCAGCCCCACAAATTCAGTTATGTTTCGATGTGAAACTTGACCTTGTAACTCAGCCAATCTTGGGTTGTTTGGCATGGAACTTGCTGTGACTGCTTAAAGGAATTATCCGGAGTAAAATGCACTTTAGATCGATTTATGGATGATTGGGAGTACATACGTTGAGTTGACATCCAAATCATGTCATCCGGATGTGTTTTGAGAAAGTTCGATGTTACCGTTTTTGGTCAAAGCTCGTTAGCGTGGAAGTGAGAAGGGCATATTATTTCGCCGCTACAAAACGCTATTTTTATACCTCTTCTACAGTTCCAAACATTGCACTTACGTGGTAGTGAGTAGAGGGTCCCTAAAGCCAAACCGAAGTATCCCAAGGTCTTTATGTGGTCGGATAGAGAGTCCAGAATGAATTTCATCAAGCCAGTACCTTTCCGGAAATGTTGCCATCTTTGCTGCTGTAGGAGTCAATTGCCAAGTGTGCTCTGGAAATTTACAATTTCGTCGCCGTTAAAAAAAAAAAAAAAAAAAAAAAAAAAAAAACACACCATAGTCCAGTCCATACAACTTCATTTCAATTTCAAAAGAAATACTGGACTATTTTTTTTTTTATACGGCGACGAAATTGTGAATTTCCAGATGAGATGCAGGGAAATCTCTTCTCGATGGGCTTCAGACTGTAGACGAAGAGGGGCAGTTGATTGAGTGACTTTGCCATCACCCAGGGCCTGGCCATCCAGAGCAGTTACGGAGAGGGGCACTTTCAAAGGAACGAGTGGGCTCTTGAGTTTTAGGGCAAGGAAACCAGGAAAACTCGGGAGACAGGGTAGCTCCCGTCACAACTCCCCCTCAGCTGGACGGGAAAGTCTTTTTCCCCGAGAGCTCTGGGCAGGAGGCTCTGAAGTGTCCACTCCTTCCGCAGTAGATGCAGCACTTCTCCCTCCAACGGCGCTCCTTCTCAGCTGCTGACAATCGGGTGCGTCCGATTTGCATAGGCTCAGTTGGGTCGGGGTTCTGTGAAGTAGAGCTCGGGAACCAGGGTTGAACCGCCGCATCGCAGGAGGATGTCACATCACGTTGACGTTCTCTGAGCCGATTGGCATGTGAAATCAGGGACTCCAGGTTGGAGGGGCACCCCACAGAGGCCAGGCCATCTTTGACACGATCTGACAGACCATGATGGAAAGCAGACACCAGTGCAAGCTCATTCCAATCACTTACGGCAGCCAGGGTCCGGAAGGAGATGGCATAGTCAGCAACACTGCTCTTGCCCTGCTGGATGTACATGAGTCGTTTGGCTGCCTCAGTACTGGCAACGGACTGGTCAAAGACTCGGAGCATTTCTTCAGTGAATTTCTTGAAGTCGGAGCACTCAGGGCCCTGTCGCTGCCAGGTGGAGGTTGCCCACGCTCTGGCCTTGTCAACTAGCAGTGTTATTACATAGGCTATTCTGGCCCTGTCTGAAGGATAGGTGGTAGGTTGCAGTTCAAAGGTGAGCTGGCACTGAGTAATGAAGTCCCGGCACTCACCCTGCTTGCCATCGTACCGTTGTGGAGCTGGGAGCCGTGGTTCTGGATTCGGTGAAGGGTGGCGTCGGGGGTCTGCACCTTGAACAGCTTGAGCTTGAGAGGGAGTGGCTTGAACTTGAGTGGCAGGAGCTGGTTGACTTGGAGGAAGCGTTTGTCAATTGTAGGAAGAGTGGTCGTTATCTGTTGCAGCATCTCATCATGATGTGCCAAGGTCTGTTGCTGGTTGGTCAGTGCACGGCCGCGTGTGTCCATGGTTGCACCGAAGCTGGAAAGCGTGGACATCAACTTTTCATAGTCCGATACTAGTCCAGGCTGAGGAACCTCTGCTGGGTCTGACATGACTGAGACTTTCTATTAGAAGCGACTCGGGGATTGAACCCGGGTCGCTGGCTTGGCAGGCAGGAGTGCTAACCACTGTGCTATGGTCCAGGTAGAGATCAGACCCAAATGCAGAGGTTCAAATCAAAAAAATGTTGTCTTGTTTATTCCAAAGAAAAAGCTCAGAAACAGAGTCCATAAATCAGTTCACAAAAAGGGAAAAAACAGAAAATCCAAAATTAGCAAAATTGCTTGGCAACAAGAGGCACTTCCGAAAACAAAGATCAACAAATAAGAACAGCAAAGTCCATGAACACAAAAGGTTTAGAATTCAAAAAGAGCTCACCAGGGACGTGTGGAGTTGACAAAGTCTCAGTGGCCAACAAACAGAAAACCGTAACTTAAATACAAGACTAATTGGTCACATGACAATAACTCATTAACAACAGGTGGTGACAAACAAACATGGAGGGAAACACAAGGGAAAGGCGTGGCCCGGAGCACATGGCAAACCAACAGTGACCCCTGGAGGCCAAAAGAGACAGAGCACCCTAACAAAATGTATACCGAAATTCTTAAAAATTTAATTTCATTCACATAGAGAAAAATATAGAGTGTATGACATGTTCAGTAAGTTGTGGGCTATTTAACAAAAAAACTGAATTGGAATATCCTGAACCTTTCAAAAGTTATGATAAATTTAGTGATCCGTGTAAAAAAATGCAGGAAACGGGATTTAGAATGTTATCATAATTCACATTCTCTTTCTCACCAACCACATAAAAGTATGCATAAAAACTAATAATGAAGTCAGACACAATGGTTTAGATTTATTTGGTCTATAAGAATAAACCATTTATTTGTATAAGCAAATAATACAGTCAATAAGAATGACATTTAAAAAAACATAACATTACAAGTAGTACAGGAAGTAAATATATATTTATTTAAGAACATTTAGGAAGACATAAAATACATGTGATTCAACAGATATAACTTTATTATATATATATATATATATATATATATATATATATATATATATATATATATATATATATAAATAAATAATATGAAAACTATGTACATATATACAATAATATTATTATTGTATTCATAAAATTATGAAAAGCTAGGAACACAATCAACTTCAATATCACTCAACAATCAATGTGGTATAAACATTTGAAAGTAGATTACATAGTAGAACAAGCCTGTGGAGAAAACACATACACACACAAACTCACACAAAACTCACACACACTCACACAGAGAAGGGTGGGGTGGGGGGGCAGGGAACCGGAAGGTTGAACACAGAAGACCTATGGCTCATCACGAAACACATCCCCTTCTGCAGAATGGCAAATTTGAAAGCAATTTCGTTTACTAGTAAAACAAAGTCGCTTACTATTACACTCGGGGGCCATACAGTGGGCATCGCTTTCAAATGGCCACTTCAGTCGTGCATTACGAGGCGTGAAGCTGCGTGAAGCTTTAGTACCACTTTCAGCCACTGTGCGTCGCTCTGCCACTGTACATCGCTCTGTCAGTAGCCTGACTGCCACCCCTTCTGAAAAAGCAGGAGGCTAGGCTACCTTTAAACGTAATTGTTACCGATAGGAATCCTTAATTTGCCCTACTTCTTGACTGCAATGTAGTCAATTGACTGCTTGACATGTCATTTTTATTTTTCTGTACAATAAACAAATACATCTGCTTTATGCCGCAGAATTACATTCATATTTGGCTGACTGCAGACGCGCCACTTCCCTCCCCATATTCCAAGATTAAGATAGTAGCCTATACAAAAAGCACTTCATACTATCATAAAAAAAATCGTTAAAATGAATAGCTGTTTACAATTTGACAAAACACTGGTCCTCATTTTGCAAATGCGAGGACGATATGAGCCTGTTGCATTTAGTTAGATGTCAGAGTCACGCATAATGTTTGAAAACCACTGGCTCGTAATCACAATAATTTAACACACGACAGTTGGATAGCCTACTTCATCATGTCCCCATGCCTACATTTTTGTGAGTAGCACAGAGATCGTTAAAAACAATAAAGTATGGCTCTCCGTTTGGGACGAAAACTCGTATTTTTGGGACTCGAAAACTTATATTTTTAATAGACTACCGTCGAAGATGCTGACTTGCAAAAGCCTCGGGATAACACGTTATCTCCACTATCATCAGTCATGCCCCTTGATCAAAGTGGGGAATGAAATAAAAGTTTGAGAACCACTGGCTTAACAAGTTACCTGCAGTCCAGAACACAGAATCTGTTGCAATATTCTGATGATCGGCGATGATATCGGCAAATGTTTGTTTTCCAAAGTAAGAATTTCACTTTACCATGCACCTTCGACAATGAATAGCTCATTACACTTGTTACTGTTAAACGTAGGCCTACCTGGTATCATTACAAACATTATTCTGTGTCCTAAAACTGGCATATTTTATGGCATTGTGTCATGTAAGTTCGTTGCAAAATCTAGAGAAATGTGTGAGGTGGTTAGCGGGGGACAATTGAGACACACATTGGATTGTGTTATTACTTGAACATTCCACACTATCCACAGCTGTGGTAGGCCTATCAGGGGCAGGAGGATTAGGCCTACTGTTAGCACAGGCTTTATATAAAATTCTTCAACAGAAGGCCTCGAATGTTGTCTTGTTTGTGGAGCGCTTTGCTTCGCTTCTGTAATCTCGGCCTCATTGAAAATGAGTGCTTCCCTCAATGACCCTCCGAGAATAAATAAAGGTTGAATGAATGAATGAATGAATGAATGCCCAAAATAAAGGCCTGTGGTTTGCGCAGCCTACAGTAAATAACAGACCCGCCAGAATGTGCGTTATGATGCTTTTTTACGAGCAAGATGTTTTTGGTACCCTATGCACACTGCATGTTCTTAAATAACAATGATCATCAGTAATATTCAACCTTGATTGGCTGATGATTGTAACGCAGGCATGATTCCAAACACCTCCCTTACGATGATGAGTGACAGGTGACAGGTCTCAGAATGTGTGCGCTACACAAGGATGGAAGATGATGAATAACTGGGGCCGTAGGCTATTCACAAAGGCTTTTATCTTACTACTAGGAGTAGGCTACTCCTAAATCACACTTAAAGATTTTAGCTTGGAGTTTTCTCTTAAAAGTTATTCACAAAGCCTTTCAGACAACTCCTAAACTAGGAGTGAGTCTTCGTGGCTATGGATGATGTCATTACTCATGCACGAGCTTGACTAAAGTGACCACCTTGATTGGCTGACGATTGTAACGCGGGAATTCCAAACACCTCTCTTCCGATGATGAGTGACAGGTGACAGGTCGGAGAATGCGTGCGCTACACAAGTAGTGCGAAGGACGGGAGATGATTAATAACTGAATAAAAAGGCCTAGCCTAAATGAATAAAGAGTAAGGCAAAACAAATAGCCTAGTAGCCTAATGAAACATAGGCCTATGGATTGATGCAGTAGCCTACCTTTGCAACATTATTAAATTAATCTGTCACCATATGCCTAGGCTATGTTTGCAAAGAGGAGAATATTTTAATTTGATTCACAATGAAACGTTACATTTCATTTACATGTTAACAATGAGTAGTTTTGGTTGTTGTTGGTGGCGTTATTGCATCCCTTTTATGAATGCAAAATTGTTCCCTCGCGATTGGAAGCTCCTGTTGCACATAGGCTACGCATTTCAAAACATCGCAACGTAAAATGCCACAAAAAAGCTGTTTATGAATAGGTCTCAGTGAGTTAGGAGTCCTCTTGACTTAAGCTGTCCCAGACTTAGGTGCTACTTTTAGGTCTAAAATGCTTCGTGAATTACTTTTTGGGAAAAAATTAGGAGTCCTAAAGTTAGGAGTGAAACGCCCATTATTTTTAGGAGTTGCTCCTAAATTCGCCAGTTAGGAGCTACTTCTAGCCTTAAAATTCTTTGTGAATACGGCCCTGAATAAAAAGGCCTAGCGTAAATTAATCAAGGCAAAACAGCCTAGTAGCCTAATGAAACATATGGATTGATGTAGTATCTTTGTAACATTATTAAATTATTCTGTTACTATGCCTACGTTTGCAAAAGAGAACATTTCAATTTGATTCACAATAATGTTACATTTAATTTACATGTTGACAATGATTAGCCTAGTTTTGGTTGTTGTTGGCGGTGTTATTGCATGTTAGTTATGCCTACAATGCAAAATTGCTTCCTCACGATTGGAAGCTCCTAGCTGCATAGGATTTCAAAACACGGCAAAATGCCGCAGGTTTGTGAATGGGTCTGTGAGTAAGGAGTCCTCTTAAGCTGTCAGAGGTGGGAAGGTGTGATTTGTTGGGGGCAGGGCCGGATGGGCACAAATGTCTGATGGCCCCCCTTCCCCCCAGCCAACGTGAATCGGGTGGTTAGTTAATAGGCCTATCGTGAAGATTTTTCCTGCCATCTAAGGCACGAGCGCATCTGTGAGGCCAAGCCTCACCAAGTAGCTTGTTTGTTTACAACTAACATTCAATTTAATTAAACTGCTTTATAGGCTATGCCGAAATAGTTTTTAACATGTTAAATATTATTATATATTATATATATATATATATATATATATATATATATAAAAGTGTCGGGTGAATTGAAATGTTCTCAAAGTAGATGGCTGAAAGCTGCTTGGGATCCCCCCCCCCCCCCGGTCAAGCAATATAACCATACAAACGCCCTTCTTGCACTCATTGTTTCAAAAGGAGTAATTTTGGCTTTGTCAGAACTGAAGAGCCCAATGAAAATAAATTAACGCAACACAACACAGACCCCGCTTCTCTCTCGTCAGTCACTGACAGTAACCTAGAATAAATGCATGGGGAAAAACACTTCCCCATGACAAAGACATCGTAAAACACTGAAAGTTAATATTTTGTCACTAGCAACATACATCTGTCCTTTGTATGTATTATGTTCCAAGTAGCCTATGCGTAATTCTGCTTCATAAAGATGAACAAATACATTTGCTTATTTCACAGAAAAATATAAATAGCCAGTTAGGGTCTACAGTGCAGAGTTGGTAAGTTATGGTAGGCCAACTTGCAGTGAACATACAAACAGGGGAAATTCTTTCTCTTGTAGCTGAGTAGCCTCAGGTGCGCACGTAGACATAAGGCCGAACATGCAAGCGCCAATGAATCGTGCTCTCACGACAATCACGCCATTAAACTTAAATAGGTTAACATCACTCTAAGTTCAAGCAAAGAAAACAATGATTTGAAGACATCTGTTTCGTTGGAAGGGCAAGGGGTAGCAACAGGGCAACACAGAGACAGGCCCGATGGCAGGGCTGTTATGAGAGTATTAAAATATGGGATATTCTACGGGAAAACATTAAAACGGCAAGCCAGCGGGGGAAAGTTAAAATATGCGATAAACACGGAAAAAGTTGGCATGCATTGTTTCGGTCCCCGTGCACAGGGATTATTTGTCATATTATTAATCACATATGATTATTTGTGAAATTGTGCAAACAGGCGCAACACATTTGAAAAGGAAGGACTGGTAGCATGCAAGCTCACGGGAAAGATTGATTTAAGAACGTTATCACAGTGTGTGGCTGTGGCGCGGGCGGAAGACAGTGACAATTGGCAGGGGAGGGTCATGTCTTTTTTAACAATTCTGTCGGAGGGTCATTGAACAATTTCTAGCAGGCAAGAGAGGGTCATGCAACTTGCAACTGAAGCACTCAAAATTCCTCCGGTAGCCCTTTCAATAAATAACTAACAGTCCCTAGATTGCTGCTGGGCTATATGTCTTGGTTCATTATCTGTTAACAACTCATTGTCGTCATCTCGAGGTTGCACCCATTACAAACAAACATGCAATGTGAACGTCTGGGATTGGGGAGAGCACTAAATGCTCTACTGAATAAGCACGAAGTCAAACCTTTAAATGAAAAACACTCTTTAATAATCAAAAAAAAAAAAAAAAAAACGCTAATGAAGTAAACTTGTGACCATCAAAAATCGTTTATCACCTGTAACTCCTGATAACAGGACGTAACAGGAAGGCATTTGGCTGAGCAACGGAGGTTAATACTCTATATTTGGTCCAAATGATGTCTGTCTATCATCGTTGCACTCGGAGAAAACCAGAATGTTTAATTTGTCCTGCGTTTTTTCTACGGCTGCAAACGGGATTCACTCGCAGTTAACCAAATATTTCTTTATTAGGGCAGGGCAGGCATATTTCTGGCTATTAAATTATTTCTAAACCAGTCTGCTAAAGTTTGTAGTGAAGTCTGTGTAGGGTTTTCCAGGCTCCATTTCTTTTTACGAGACACCCTGCTCACTTGAGCCATCTACCGGTTGTTTGGGTTGTTGCAGCGTCTCACTGGAAAAATACAAATTAAAGTCGCGTGATACCGTGTGATCCCACGCGCGGACCGCGAGTGAAGCTGGCCAAGTCGAAGCACTGCCCACTGTACAAGCTACTATAGTTTTATGCTCCTTTTTAAGTTTTTTATAACATAGCCAGCAATTTCTCTTTGCCTCTTGCTGTACAGGAACATGTACCTGATGGAAAGACGACGGAATAGTAGTTGGAGGAGCTGAAGGCTGAGGCTGAAAAACTGTATCTACGGAAATGCCTGCCAGCTGTCGTGAAAGATTTTCTCTAAAGTCTATCTGGCTGTAGCTACCTAACCTAGGTTCAACACCAGATTCTGCATTGCGCTGACAGTCTTGAAATAATAAGAAACTATTGACGACGGCAATGTCCACAAAGTGGAGAAAAAGCGTTTTCCACCACTTCTGTGTTTTTTGGAGTACACAATATGTACTTATCATTTGGTCCGACCTATCAACACCCCCCATGTATTTGTTGTAATCACTTACCACAATAGGCTGACGTACAACTTTTTTGTCCCAAACCGAATTGTTCTTCACGTGTGTATGAATGATCAGTATCGCGGCTGTTGACGGCAAAAATGAAACATTTAGCGACAGCCGGGCGCTAAACGTACATGGCCCAATTCTGTAAAGTGACTGTCGGCCCATTACATGTGGAAGAGCCATGAGCAGAGCAACTGTTCAGTTTGAAACCAGGACGGCGCGAAACTGTCTCGTTTTGGACACTGCCTGTGGTAAGTAACATGCAACTTTACCTTTACCTGTTATTGCATGTAAATCATCATGAATGTACGTAGGCTTATTATTGCAGACAAAGTTTAACAAGTAGCATAACAAGAATGGGTGTTTCAATCTAACCCCCTTGACGACGATGACGAAGCTAGCGGCAACATAACGTTATGATTTCTTAGTCTACTTTGTAGGCCTAATTACCGTTAACGTCAGTGTTGGTGGTTTGTCAAAAACATTCAGTGCTGTAATGTTAGCTATACTTGCATAATTATGTGGTTTTCAAAGAAAAGTGTGATCTAATCATTTTAGAAATAGCTTAACAGTTAACCAGTATTGCATGACTTAGAATATAGCGATTGGTAATTAGGCATTTCATCGTTATCTATCAAACTTCAGGCACTAGGAAGGCAGGACTGAGACTGTATGCCTTAAGAGAGTGTGTGTGTGTGTGTGTGTGTGATAGAGAGAGATAGTAGCAGGGTGGGTCCTGTCCTGGTCATGTAAAGCTCATCAAAATCTGTAATTTAAGGTCGTTCTGTATTTTGTACTGAGGGGTTGTTTATGATCATGTAATCATTTTGAACACATATACTTCCATTAACCTAACGTTACTGTGACTTTTTTTAAATGTACACCTCAGAATCCAGGCCACACTGACCAGAGAACTGCACTCCTTTGGATGAAGAAGGCTACCCGTGTATACATGTGTAAACCATTTCTTGTGTTGGAAAAACAGGACACCTGAAGAGCTCTTGGTAAGTTGTACATTGATTTAATAGAATAAGTAATATGTTTTTGTTTAGATGAGCCAAATCATAGGAATCAGCTTTCATCTAGGCCTGTGTTTTGTGATGTCATTTTTAGATGCTTTTGGTTTGCCTCATCCATTATGTCAGCAAAGAACAGGAGTGGGCAGGAAACATGCGCTGTTGAAAACATGGCCAACCAACTGGAGCACCCACAAGGCTCTTGTGAAGGAAGTCCACAAGCCTTTGTGCTTCAGGTCTGTATGTGTTGACAAATACATCTTGCTCTTGGTGATTGTTAAATGCTGATATATTACCAATGACAATCACACAATGTCAATGTTGCCCAAAATAACTACCAGGGAGGTGTTACCAAGACAGCTGCAGAGTGGCAAGACTGGGCTTTAGTAATATTTTGTCAGACAGTAAAGGATAAATAGTTTAATGATTTTTTCTTTTCTTTTGAAATGACATGCATCTCAAATTGAAGGATGGATGGCAAGAACTCTTTGATCAACCCCCACAGAGAGCTGAGATGGCTATCTGTAAGTATATTTGAGTGGACAAACAGAACTTCTCTGACAGATGACATGTTGAAATCTTGCTTTAGACCTCATAATGATCTTATAATATTCTTTTATACCTAAATACAGTTTGGAGACACCCCCGGCTGGTAGTGCTGCTGAAACTGTTGGAGGCAACAATGAAGCGGCAACAGAAAGAGAAGGCAGGTGGCAAAGGTTGCTGCTATTGAAAAATACTTTGAGAGTGAGTGTGTGTGCATGTATGTAGCTGGGTAGGTCATGGTACATGGTACAAAAATACAGAATTTAAAGCACTAGCACAACACTTAACTCACAACCCACAACGACTGACAATGGAATTACTCTTTTAGAGTGAGTGAGTGAGTGAGTGAGGGAGAGAGATAGAATATTTCTGTAAATGTTTAATGTTAATTTAGAATAATTTATTTCTTTGAATCATTATACAGTTTTAAAATGTTTAATTGTTTGTGTTTTTGTATATGAAAGATGTTGATTGTTGTAGATAAAAGTAGTTTGTATATTTTAACTTGTTTAATTTCTAAAGTGTATATATGTAAAAGCTTGTATAATTTTTAAATGTTTGTTTTATTTGCAAGGTTGTGTTTGTCAAAATAAAAGTAGCTTGTGCTTTTAATTACTAGTTCTGGATTTGTGTTTATTTTCAAGTACTTTTGGTAGTTAATGGGCCGCATGTGGCCCGGGGACCCAGCCGACATTCAGCCAACACTCAGTCAGATCAGTTTTATAGTGTGTGGGCCAGTACAGGCCCAGAGGCTCAGCCGACACTCAGCCAACACTCAGTTATATAGTGTGTGGGCCAGACCTGGGCCAACAGAATGCATGACAGTCATTTCACAGTGTGTGGGCCACACCTGGGCCAACAGAAACAATAAGAGTCATTTCACAGTGTGTGGGCCAGACCTGGGCCAACAGAAACAATGAGGGTCATTTTGCAGTGTGTGGGCCACATCTGGGCCAGAGGAAATTCTTTGTGTCAGTTATCAGTAACTGGGCCATTGTTGGGCCGGAGGCCCAGCCAGAACTGGGCCAACACTCACAAAACCCTGAGGCAAGGTAGTGGGCCGGTCAAATTTTGCTATCTGGGTACTGATGAAATGCAATAATGACATTTCTGACAAAATATATGATTTCACTTCATTACTTTCTATAACTACTTTTTATTTATTATTTTTGATTTCTCCTCCATCTACCCATGTCCTTGATTGCCTAGCCTTTCTGCCTACCCCCACACTACAGATAAAACTGCCTAGCGAGGTGACAACCTGACGAATGGCAATAAAAACATTTCTGACAGAATCTGTCATTTCACATCATGTTTTCTATAACTACATATTGCGAGGAGTAAAAAATATCGATCAAATTATTCCGAGTCTAACGTTACTGTAAACATGCAGCCCACGGTTTTATTCAGCTTTGATATGCTGTACTTACCTGTCAACATTACTTAGCTAACATGAAAATTGGTACTAGAAAACAAACTTACTTACATGATATATAGCCTACTTACAGGTTTTTAAATGAAGTTGTTACATGGAAATATCTGACATCAAAAGCAAACGAGCATATTACAAGCAGCCCAGAGTTATGTAGCTATAAGTTTATGCCAACACACTAACGTTAGGCCCGCTATGCCATAATGTTGACACTAATGACAAGGCATATTACTGTCAAATAACATGATTTTAGGACTATAAATTAAGATTAAACAATAACTAGAACTGATTTAAAATATATCTTACCTCAATTTATCCAGCTGTGTGTGGGTATCAGTCGATGTAATCTCTCGAAGTACAGACGGCGTCCGGCTGTCCAAGTCAAATGCACCAACTGAAGTGACATTTTTTTCACGACTCATCTTCAAGTATCCAAAATATTTCGCGCCATAAACCTCTTAACCAATCATATCAAATTGACGCTTATGTTGTCAGCATTACGGGGAATATTTCAGAAATAAAATCAGTCATTGGACAGCTGAGATATTAGACAATTGGTCATCTTTACTTTTGTAACGAAATTAGAACGGTCGGGCTCGTAAGGGTTAATTGGGAACGCATTTGAGCGTGCATGCATGAGGGGGAGAGAGCGCGGCAAGTTCCAGCTGGCTTGTCATTGTTGATAATGGATATCTACTTTTTAAATAAGAAACTTTTAAAAGGAAATCACGATGGCAACAGTAATTCCCACTACTGACCACTTATAAACTGTGAGAGGGCACGAGCCATAGGCACAGCACTAGCCATAGGCTATTGAGTGGAGCTGGCAAAATAGTCTTAAAGTGACAGTGCACCATTTATAAATGAATTAAACAACATCAAATGAACAGTATTTCTTAAGAAATTAATTTGTCATTTAAATTATATATATATATATACCCAATGTGGCCCTTGAGTCAAAAAGTTTGGACTAAACTGTCAATATCTAATCAGCATGCCAGCTATTTAAACACACACGGTATAACACTAGAGTTTAAAAGACATATTTCGAAAAAGCTAAAAAACTGCATGTTTTCCTTAAATGTCGATGAAGCCATCAACACGAACATGGACAAAGTCCTCAATGTCCTCGTTAGTTTTTTTTTATGAAGATGAGAATACAGTAAAAACGCAACACCTGGCGAGCAGGAATATGAATACATATATAGTATAGCCAATGCCTCAGCACTTATGCTAGAATTAAAAGATGTCCTGCAGTCCTATGGTTTGGCCACAGGATGACCCACCACCCACTAGGGATGTAACGGTATGAAAATTTAACCTCACGGTTATACTGTAGTGACCAAAATTATCAAGGTTTTCGGTATTATCAATGGTATTTCTAAAAGTGTGTTCAATATGTTCAGAAAGCACTGATAGGCCTACACAAGCTGAAATAGTTTTAAAAAGTGTCCTATTCACTTTTTTCTTCATGTTTAATTGGCTATATGCTTATAGCTTAACTTACCCTACCATAACTTGGAGTTTGCTATTTCTGTTATTTGGATCCAATGAGTGAGACCAAAGTGTTTGAAATAAAACTTTAGGCTACTGTATTCTCCTGATAACGTGAGTGGAATGGATTTAATGTGGACGCGAAAATAAAAAGATGCAGAGTGGCTACATAATACAGTGCACATTTTGCAGTGAAAATGTTCCGCCTTTTAAAATCAGGTGTAGCCTAATCCGAATCGTAGTTAAAACCATCAATTAGACAACAGAATCAGTATGGTACCAGTTTTGTTTCATTGTACCAGGCCTACTGTATGTCAAAAGCAGGCTCAGATAAAGCTGGGAAGGATTAAACACACGGTTTCCATACCGCAGTAATCAACCGTGATAATTATGATATTTGAAAAGAAAACGGTAATTGTTATCGTCAACATTTTTATCACGGTTTACCATTATACCGGTAATCGTTACATCCCGGTTCAGGCTCAGGGTTTTTTTTTACTTTAATCCCTGTAACCAGACTAGCTTGGAATTGCACTGCTCACAAGATTTACCCTGGGAGACTACACTCAAAACTTTGGTCATTCTGTCTCGTCTCGTATGTTTCGTTTTGTGTCCACTCTGGTGTCTACGGGGCTCTGATGCGAGGGCCCCTTTTCAATGGGTTTAGGATGTATGAGAGGGTTGACTTGATTGAGAGGCTCTCTCTATCTGAATCAAATTCCCTAATTTGGGGTTTGGGGGCTAAGGAAGGTGGACTACTTCAGAGTCTCTTTCTATCTCTTAGTCACTGTTCCCTATTCCCTTGACTCGTACGTCAAAATATGGTGAACTTCACTTAAAGAGGAAGAAATTCAGAGCTGTATTTGCAAAAGTTGTTTGGTCATAATGATCTGAGAGAGGTCAAAAACTCTAGCCTAGAAATCTAGACGCACCCTAGCGGCAGCTACATTTGCTGCCAGGGCTAGTCTAGCAACTCTCCGTTGGCTTGTGAGCTCGAAAAATTAAACTTCTATCAGGCCAATCAAATCGTGTATAGAGTCGTTAGGCGGGCTTAACATAATGATTGATGGCAGAGTTGCAACGGTTTGGCTTGAATTCCCTGCTACTTGAAAACAAATAAGATGGATGTTGCTGTTGGTGAACAGTGTGACTCGAGTTAAGCTTTTGTTAAGTTGGCAAAAGTTTGAACTAGCCAACTAGCTCCGCTGGTGGGAAACGCATGGGACTCATAGCGCTGCCACTGTCCTATTGCGTGCAGAGGGAATTTGAAAGACAACCGATTATCCCGCCCGTCGGACTGAGCACTGCGAATGGTGAGTGCCCAGACCCTACATTTTAATGTGGGTCTGGCTCGTCAGGCTACAAAAACTCACTACAGATGTTCGTCTGCCCTTCCAGGGCTGAGAGAAAATGAACTACCCTATTTCTATGGTAGTCCTGTCAAAATTAAATTAAAGCTCTTTTTGATGACAGTTCTTGTATCATATAAGAACCTCAATTGACCTCAACAGATCTATAACAATTTAGGTTATATCCCTAGTTCTATCCCACTTGTATTTAACAGACAGATTTCCGTATCCTTGCTTGAGTGTGTGATGTGCAGTTAGACCCCAACGGGTCCTAGACCTTAGTTTAACAAACAATACATTTGCTAACAAAGCCTATTCGTTTTTTTGTCTGCCCTGGAGCATAGGCCTTTCCTTCCTAAATGCCTGGCTGAGTTCACTACTCCTGTGTATGTCAGTGCATATGCAGTATATTTTTTGCCCATATACAGTACAGTGTCTTAGAAAGTAGCCCTCAAACGGACACCTACTCAGCCGGAGTGGAGTCAAGTCTTTAGGGCGTAGCCCCTGTTGCAAGGCACCAGGGGTTCTCAGCAACACAGGAGAGGCAGAAAAATACAAGAAACCGCTAGACGGTCTTTTTACAAACCTCTAACCAAAGGTTAGGATTTTGACTTTTATTAAGGATAGATAAACAATACAAAGAAAGAAAAATGTATCTAAGTCTCTGCGGCTCGATCCGAAGAAAAAAAGAAAAGAAAAAAGAAGAACCCTGATGAAGGGGCTGTTCTCTTTTTATACCCCTCTCAGTCAGGCTGAACATGTCCAAGTTTGGTTGTATTCTGTCTTGCCATGAAGTAATGGTTCTGCTTGTTTGTTTTTCTAGTTGCCAGTAATCTTTTTTGCTGACAAACAGTTTCTTACAGCTGGTACATTATGTTCTTACATTCTGTCCTTACATTTCGTTCAAAGCACATTTCATTTAGCATAACACACTCCAAATCTAACACAACCTTTTTATATCTAAGCAAACACATTTCAAGTAAATATTCCTGAGTCTGAGCAAAACACTAAGTTTTATAAGCAAACTGTCTTTTATGTTTAAGAAAAACACTCTAAATTTAACCAAAATCATAACAGGTTATTCTAGCAAAAATAATTTATGCTTTTAATTAACACTTTGAATGCTGCGCTGTTTTCGGAAGCTTTGGCCCAGAGTGCCAGCAATCTTGATCATTGTTGAGCCACAGCGTATTCTATGTTATAGCTATGGACACATACTATGGCTTGTTTGAAAGGTGAGACTTTAAGCTCTCGGTGGGTACAAACCGTTTATTTCTACATGCCTCTGTTCCTAAGAAATCCCAAGCTAAACAGTGGCTAGTTTTCATCAAAATCCCTGTTTTATTTCTAGAAATGGAGATGTAACGTCTTTGATGAAATATGAAGTGTTGCCTGTAAAGTTTCTGGGAAGTGACCTAGCGAGACCTGGCGAGACTGCCACCTAGTGATAAACCCACAAAAATGGCCTGGTTTTGACCTGACGTGCATGTGGCACTGATTCAACCCAAAGCGGCAACCATCAAAAGCAGTTTTAAGATAAAATGTCCAGATAAAATGTCCAGATGCGTGTTCATGAGTTTTCGATCATCATATATTTCATTTCCATTCATCACAGAGTTCCCAAAATCACATATAAGGTGTGTTAGTGTCCTAGTTTCGTAATTAGAAAAAAGGCACTCAACGCATGGGAAGGAAAAACGTAATATTACGTTTTTGGCACTCAATGAGTTAAGAAAACACACTTCAATTCTAAGCTTCTAAGTTTTTAAACATTTTAAGTTTAACTGGTTGTCTATCATTACCTTGCAGCATTTGCACATTTTTATTTGTTTTGGAGCAAGCTGGATTTAAGCAGTTATATGACTAAAAATATTTTAATATTAAATTATGATTCTGATTATAAATTATTATCACATCTTCATATTCTTGAATTTCTCCTTGGGGATCACAAAAAAGTACAGTGGGCGTTGCTTTCAAATGGCCACTTCAGTCGCGCATTACGCATTGTGAAGCTGCATGAAACTTTAGTACCACTTTCAGCCACTGTGCGTCGCTCTGCCACTGTACATCTGCCTCCCTTCTGAAAAAGCAGGAGGCTACCGTTAAACATAATTGTTGCCGAGAGGAATCCCAGCCTACGAATTCAATAAAAAAATAAATCATGCATAATTAAACATCACCTCGATTTAGGCTACTTGGGTATGGCTTAAGGCTTGACTACACGGTGGTAACGAAATAACTGTTCAGAATTAATCTGTAGCCTTGGGTAGGCTTCTGCAGAAAACAATGTTGTTGGCGATTTAATACTATAGCGACGTTTTTAACAGGCTACGCTATAGAGGCTTAGACAACTATGACCCACGTTTTGGTTTCGTAAATTAATTTGCCCTATTTCTTGACTGCAATGTAGTCAATTGACTGCTTGACATGTCATTTTTATTTTTCTTTAACAAATACATCTGCTTTATGCCGCAGAATTACATTCATATTTGGCTGACTTCTGCAGACGCGCAAAAAAAAACACTGCTACTTCCCTCCCCGTATTCCACTGATCACACATCAGACATCAGGGGTGCGTTTCCCAAAAGCCAACTATGTTAGCAACTAACATGGTTGAAACTATGTAAGTACGACAAAACTGTTTCCCAAACGATAGTTTGAACTATGGTGGTGGCCAGTGGCGGAACAAGTCAGAGCTGGGCCGGGGGCGGGGCACATGACCGGGCCCTTTATTAAACTCATCATAACATAATTTTACAACATAGGCTACACATGCCCGCAACAGCGGGTTTTACAAGCGTCAGCGCCACGGAGAGCAACTATGTAATTTTGAAGTCCATCGAACGTACATGAAGTGTAACCAAGAGAACAACAACAAAAACATTAGGCTACATGACCCCTAATAATAAAACAACAATAATACGCAGCACTATTTGAAGGGCATACGACGAGCCTTGCGCTCCGCGAACTCGTCCACGATGCTCTGTGTATGTCCATTTTCTTTGCTCTCTCATTCTCTATGGACAACATGGCAAGTCCACTCAGTCTCTCCTGTCCCACTGTGCTCCTCAAGTGGTTTTTATTGATCTTTAACTTGGAGAATGAGCGCTCAGAGGTTGCAACGGTAACGGGAAGAGTCAAAAATAAAATTAGGGCGGTGCAAATCTCACTGAATGCAGAAGTACGACGGAGTATTAGGGCCACACATGAAGAAAAAAAATATTTTTGCCATGGCGAGATTACACTCGACATGTTGACTTTAAAGTCGACATTTCGAGAATAAAGTTGAAATATCATATCTACTTTAATCTCGACGTATCATGCCGACATTAAACTCGAAATACAGTTTAAACATAGCCTACAGTTTAAGCTATGTAGCCTACACTAACACACAATATGTGACATGAATAATAGGCCTACTTCAAATAGGTGTTATTTCAGATAGATTGCAGATATTCAGATAGGCTACTGTAGATTGCGTCTTCTGTAAACTCATTGCCGTCATCGTAAAGCGCTGTATCTCGCGGTTATACCATGCACTATTATATAGCTAGAATAATACATGTTTCCAATGATATAATGTTTCTATAGTAGGCTACAAAATGTTATTTCACTTTGTTTTACGTGGGTAAGGCCACCGTACATCCAAATAACTGCCCTTCATGACCCACAGGCCGTCACTCTCCATAGGTTAACATGGCAAAACTCATTTTTCTAAAACTGCTTTTTCATGTCTCACCTGCAATACATATAGGAGGCTATAAACACAGATATGTATAAGTATATAGGCCTATACTCTTTTGATCCCGAGAGAATATGTGTGCATTTGGGGTTACCTGGTCGGGAGGACGGCTTCATTCGTCCCTCCATAGACATTCAGCAATAGGCTGTTTTGCATCCATTACAAACAAACATGCAATGTGAAAGTCTGGGATTGGGGAGAGCACTTAGTATACCTAGTCTAGTGCATAAGCATGAAGTTGAACCTTTAGATGGAAAAACACTCTGTAATAATAGGCCTACAATAAATAAATAAACCGCTAATGACGTTTACTTTTGACCATCGCATTTATCGCCTGTAACTCCGTGATAACAGGAAAGTAGCCTATTTGGCTGAGCAACGGAGGTTAATAGGCCTATGTTCTATGTTTTGTCCACATGATGTAGGCCTCGCCCATGTCTAATCATTGTTGCACTCGAAGAAAACTGCAATGTTTCATTCGTCCTCCCTTTCAATCGTCCCGAGCGCTCGTTCTCTCTCCAAACTAACTTTAAACTCAACATGTTGAGTTTAATGTCGACACGTCGAGATTAAAATCGACATGATATTTCAACTTTATTGTCTAAATGTCGAGTTTAATGTCGACATGGCGAGTTTAATCTAGTCATGGCAAAAAAAATATTTTTTTCTTCATGTGTGGCCCTTATACTCCGTCGTACAGAAGTTACTGCTGGGTGGTGCATTGGCGGAGCGAGGGGGTGGCTTCGGGGGCTCAAGCCCCGAATCTCTTTTTAACCGAAAGCTAGTTTTCATCTCCATTGTTGGCGTGAAATATGTCTCCATAGTGTCAGTGAAGTGATAACATTATGCAGTTGCAGGTAGCCAGTGTTCACGTCAGGGAAGTCAGAAAGAAGCTACCAAGACGGGCCCTGCTCTGTTTCTGTCCCTCCCAAACTGCGCTAAAATCGTTTTGTCCATTTAAAAGCCAGAATTTTTAAAAAATGCCCGGGGGAGGCCCTTTTATGATCCACACTACCTCTTACAAAATAGGCCTACTCCAACGTCCATCTAGCTCTTGTGAAGTATAAACTTCTACAACACTGCCTACAGAGTACAATTGTCAGCAGTCAGTAACAGCATAATGTGACTTAATGACCTGTGTGATTAGGATGTGGATTGCTCATTTATTATGAGTAGGCCTATAGGCTATGGTATGGCTATGGTATGGTATTCTCTCCGATATAATAAATACAACACATTATGTTTGGCAAGAAATGTGGCAATACTACTTTCACACAAGTGATGGCACCCCTGCATAGAGACAGAATATTGTCCGTTTTGCTTTTAAGGATTTCATCTGCAATGGGAAAAAATGGAACGACATGTAGGCTATGCTTACTTTAGTGCTGGACTTGGACTTGACTTGATCAATAGGGACTCGACTCGGACTCGACGTGGATCATTAGTGACTCGACTTGGACTTGACTTGGACTTGAACACTGGGGACTCGAACCAGGACTCGGACTCGAGGCATAGTGACTTGACTACAACACTGCAATGTAGTCAATTGACTGCTTGACAGGTTATTTTTATTTTTCTGTACAATAAACAAATACATCTGCTTTATGCCGCAGAATTACGCACTTGGCCAGCCTATAGAACGGGCACATTTTGGAGTGAATAGAGAATGTACGCACGCAAGAATCTGTAGGCTATTTGTGGCGGGTTACCAGCAAACAATGTTTAATGCATTAACTCAAGACGTCAAACGTTTTCTAAACAATACAAACAGAAAGGATGCAGCAGGCAGCAAATGTAGAAGAGTAATTTCCAGTGGAAGAAGAAAATGCTGAATGAAACCCAAAGATATGAAGGCATATCTGGCAAGTTATTTTTTGAAGACGTAAATGGTTGGGCTATAGGCCTAGTTTGCAAGAAGGAGACATAACGCGTGAGCATGCCACACTATCCACAGCTGTGGTAGCGGGGGGTAGGAGGATTACTGTTAGCGCAGGATTTATATAAAATTTGGACAAAAGAATGCAGGCTTGCCCAAAAAAAAGCCCTGTGGTTTGCGCAGTCTACAGTAAGTAGGTCTTAGTGAGTTAGGAGTCCTCTCGACTTCTTTTTAGCCGTCTCAGAGATGGAAAGTTGCGTTCGTTGGGGGCAGGGCCGGATTAACAATTCATAGACACTTGGGAACAAATGTCTGATGGCCCCCCTGCCCCCCAGCCAACGTGAATCGGGCGGTCAGTTAATAGGCCTATATCGTGAAGATTTTTCTTGCCATTTAAGGCACGAGCGCATCTGTGAGGCCAAGCCTCACCAAGTAGCCCGTTTGTTTACAACTAACATTACATTTAATTAAACTGCTTATAGGCTATGCCGAAATAGTTTCAACATTTTGAATATCAGTGTCGGGTGAATTAGGAAATGTTCTCAAAGTAGCCTTATGGCTGAAAGCTGCTTGGGATCCCCCCTGTCAAGCAATATAACCATACAAACCTGCTCACTCATTGTTTAAAAAAAAAGTAATTTCGGCTTTGTCGGAACTGGCCATTGTAGGCTACGTAAAAATAAACTTCCAAAACTAACGAAAAATATTTATCTTCTTTCAGTTAATGCAAAAGTTTCCAAAAAGTTAAAAACGGATGACATGATGCGCGTCACTGACATAATATGCAAATAATACAGCCTAGATATTCCAATATATTCGAATACATGTGTTTATTTTAGAGGGGATATTCAAACGTCATTTTTGCAATTTTGACAGCAATTTTGACAGCCCTAGTCCACTGTAGGCTACGCCAATCATCTATTAACACCTTCCACCTAACCCCAGTGAGTGGGGGTCGCTATAATGCGTATGAAATAGCACCATTGAGTAGCCTATGCAAAATAGCCTTAAAATCGTTCCGGCACCACTCTCGACAGGCTATGGACAACAGGCTGGTTAAAACGATAGCAAAGTATAGTTATGTTGCATACTTTTTGTGCACTTTCAGTCACCTACACTACGCCTAAATTACGCATGATCCGTCGTTTGACTCCTGAACAGTTTACGTAACTCAGAAGGTTAATTGCGTTAACCCAAACTAAAAGGAAAAACACTTTCCTTTGTTTTTATAAACAGAAATGATATTTCGTGTTGACATCACGCCGTGAAAAAAACGAGATATAGCCTATCCATCCAGAAGCGCGCATTAGCCGACAGAAAGTGGAGGCAGTGGTTCTCAAACTTTGCCATATCCTACACTGGTGTAAAAGGCGTGTATGGTATCATATTTTTTGTAAAGGTCTGCCAGGGATATTCTTAGGCCTATGAATGGTGTGCCTTCTCACAAAAGCATAGTCACTGGGCTCAGCTAGATGTAGCTTTCTCCTTCACCAACCTGTGAGCCTATGAGGCGGTCACGTCGTCGGTGGCACTCTCAGTGGGGTGTACTACGAATCTCGATTAGTGGGTTAGCGAGGTATGTTGCGCTCAAAGCCAGGCTATGCTGTGACACCAAAGTGAATCTGTTTTAGTTTCGCTATATCACCATGGCATCTTATGCGGTCAACCAAACCTGGTCGGGAGGAGGTTATGTGCTAAGTTATAGCTCAAATTGTGTAATCTACCGCACACTGACCAATCAATTGTCTTAAAAACGAAGTTATCACTCGTGTAGGATTCTGTCATATATCTTACAGGTGGAGCTCCGCCTCTACTAACATTTTGGATCTCGAATGCGCTTTAATAGTGCTGTGCGTGCAAATATCCCACTATGGACGTGCATACCATACAACAACTGATGACAATTGATTTATTTGATGTTATAGGTTAGACACAAAAAATGACCGCAGTGTAGATTAAGCAATCGCTCATGAATGCGGAAGTAATTGTTTTTAAATAGAGGCGGTCTTGTGCGTCTCCACGTTACACGATTGGCCAAAGTCATCCCAACACCGAGAACGCGAACAGATCTGAGCTGAAAGCCTAGTTTGACAAATATATCACATAACTGCAATCGTAGTATCACTTAACGTATACCCCTGAGTCAAGGCTTTGTCAAGCCTCGATATGTCTACATAGCCTAGATATGTCTAACGTGCTTCGTAGTATACCCCACTGGTCCTTCTCATCTGCTGATACAGCAACATAGCATTGCTCCTCATTGCCTTACTCCTTTCCTTTTCAGAATGTTCTTTCTATCCATAATCATAAGTCTTTCTTCAGTGAATTAGCAAGATACCATCAGAAGCCAACAATCATAAAACACCTGTGCGCGCACCTGTTCCCTTGAATTTTCCCTGGGGATCAATAAAGTATCTATCTATCTATCTATCTATCTATCTATCTATCTATCTATCTATCTCTCTCCCCTGCGCATGAAGCTGTCTGCGTGATGTAGGCTAGATTTTGTGAGTTCTTTCTATCTGCTTTACTTTTGTGAGTTGCGACCACCTAGGCTATGTTATAGAGACGTTCTATGAGGTACCAGTGTTTAGCTGTGTCACAAAACAATAAGCTTTGTCAGACTACTTTTAAAATGATATTCAGGGCTATATACATTTTAAACATTCGGGGCTGAAGACCCGACAAAGCCTTGCGTTAATTCTTCAGGTGGGAAGTGTCAGGAATTTTCATACGAGAGACACATACGAGAGACACATACGAGGACGTAACAGGAAGGCATTTGGCTGAGCAACGGAAGTTAATATGCTCTATATTTTGTCCAAATGATGTCTGTCTGTCATCGTTGCACTCGGAGAAAACCGGAATGTTTCATTTGTCCTGCGTTTCTTCTACGGCTGCAAACGGGATTCACTCGCAGTTAACCAAATATTTCTTTATTAGGGCAGGCATATTTCTGACTATTAAATTATTTCTAAACCAGTCTGCTAAAGTCTGAAGTGAAGTCTGTGTAGGGTTTTCCAGGCTCCATTTCTTTTTACGAGACACCCTGCCCACAAGAGACATCTGCCGGTTGTTTGGGTTGTTGCAGCGTTGTTGCAGCGTCACTGGAAAAATACAAATTAAAGTCGCGTGATCCCGTGCGCGGACCGCAAGGGAAGCTGGCCAAATCAAAGCAATGCCCACTGTATGTATCTATCTATCTATATTGTGAAGTCACGCTACACATGTTATGTTTTTTCTCCAACAGAGAAGATATTGTTGAATAAAGACCATGTGCAAGCAATATTTCTGTCAAAAGAAAGGAAAATGAAACATGCCTTGATCAAGCAAGGAATGCATCAGGTAAGTCCATGTTCACATTTATGTTTCACAAATGTCCAGGGTCATCACTTGAGGCTTGAATTATTGTGTGCTTGCTAAAATGTGTTAGCTCTAACAATTACACACTGTGACTGAGAGATCTCTGGGTTTGCTTTGTAGAAGAAGTCCTGCTTTGAAATGGCCATAAATGCTAATGGTGTATCCCCTAAAGCTAAATACACAGACGTTGTGACTGACATATTCCTGTGTACTGGGGGGATTGATCCCCAGACTGATGATGCTGCTTGTAAAGGTTTGCAAAATATTTAATCGCATTATGTTTTTTTTCCTAAATGAAGCACAAAACATTTGTGAAGCAGGTTCAGACAATATTGATTATTGTGATGCGTCCTTGCAATCTTCTCCCATTTCAATAGAGGAACAAAGTCATGGCGTGGTGTTGAAATAGCAATTTCACTGGATCTAAACAAATTAATCTAACCATTAGTGCAACTCAAACAAAAAGGAGACTGCACATTTTCCATGGTTGCACTAAGACTTTGGAAAACTCTCCCAATGAACCTTAGAAATATATCAACCCTAAATGCTTAGAAATATATCAACCCTAAAAATCTAGGCTTAAAGGTTTTTCCATCTGGCATTTGGCAACTACTGATCCTAAAGTTGGGTTTTGGAGGATAGTATTATTGTTGCACAAAGAGTACAAAGCTTTATTCACAACGCCAGACCAGGTTACTAACACACAAGCATCCTAGGTGAGCACGAGAGCAACAAATCTGTCGTAAACAAAGTCTTACCATTATTTATAGGACTAAATTGGGTATTCTTAATGGATTACATAACATGAACGTAAAAAAGAACTATCATGATAAAGAAAGTTAATTATAAGAAGGCTGTTATTACTCAGACTCCCTAAGGCGGTTGACCTCATAGGTCAATTTACAAGAGAAACTCAAAATAACTCTTTGTAATGACCATCTTTGTAATGTCTACATTTCTTTAAAGGATAATTCCGGTATTTAGCACGGAGTCCCTTTTCTGGTTTGTTTTTGATGAACTAGAGTGGTGGACACTGAAATTTTGACGATGGGTCCTGTCTCCACTTTCTGGCTCGTTTTGAATAGCCTTAGACTGTTTCAGAGTGGCTGGCTATGGGCGTGCACAAACATGCCCTTAAAACAACCCTTAATGTTCATTTTCAAAACTGTGCAACTCACCGAGTGGTTAGCGGTGTTTGTTGGTTATTAAAAACAAATATATCGGCGCAATGTATGATTTCAATCTGTGTTATTTGCTATTGTGGAACTATTTTTTCAGATACCTCACAACCACATATAAACTTCCGCTCAATATTTGAGTTTGAAGCATAGACAGTAAAAGAAGGTCTCGCGGAAAGACTACAACCAAATATAAACAGACCTCCTTTCCGTTTCCGGTAGCACAGTAACATCAAGGAGTAATGAGTCTTCCAAAAGAAATCAATGGGATTTTACAAAAGGGCAAATAAAACACGACTATGCTATTTGTTTTGGAACATCAACGAACGAACGTTCACTCCTACTTACTGAGAAATCAGTAAAATACAGTATGTCGAAAGTTCTTGAAAAACATTCTTTGAATGTTTTATTTATGTACAGGAGAGTCTGGTGGTGCTTTGTTTCTTGAAAGGAACAGCCGCTCAATTCAGGTAAGAAAAAAAATTGTTCATGATTTCCAGTTCCAGAAAAACTGGGTCAGCAACTCATAGACATGTGAATGTGAGTATCTCTCTCTCTCTCTCTGTCTGTGTGTGTGTGTGTGTGGAGGGGAAATCATTTAGAGGATTTGGCCTCCTTTACCCTGCTATTAACTCATTCATTTCTTCCTGAAGGTTGGAGTTATCAGTTGGGGTGTGCAGGACATTTGCACAGGGGGCTCAGAAAAATCCAGTGCAACACACAGAGACTATCACATCAGCCTCTTTAAAGTACAAGTACGGCAGTTCTTGAAGGACAACGTGAAGGATGGAGTAACATTTCTAAACTGAAACTATGACCTCATATTTTCCAAAACAATTTCTGTCTACAGTGTCAATTTAACTTTTAATTGATTTGATATAAAGGAAATGTATGCTTTTAGTGTATTTAAAACACATTCAATATTGTGCTAACCTGAAAACATTGTGCAAAAAAACTATAAAGATTACATTTTGAATTTGACTGTTTGCATCCATCATGAACCATGTAATTTACAGGAGTAAGCCATACACTTTTCAATTCTTCTATAAAAATAAATGAATGAATGAATGAATTAAAATATATTTTATATAATGTACATACATAGTTGGCTTCACTGTGATTGGTCTTTAGGCATCTTCCAGGTGTATTGCTACTGTAGATAAATGCACCAATGTTAACCAATCAGAAAGCATAATACATGAGAGCAGTAAATAAACGCTTTTCTAATTGGCCCGTGCTCTACAACCCTTTCCTTTCTACGGTAGGGAAGAGTCCACTTTGAAAAGCCTGGTATGTCCCCTAGTCTCGTCAACATGTCTTATTTCAAAGCCAACAATGGTTTTGTATACTGTATATCCATTTGGCTATTGATTGAATAATTGTTTGAAGTAGTATATAGTAATAGAAGTGGTAAATGAAGTAAGCCTACCGTATCCATAATTTAGTAAGTCCGTGTTTTTAATTTACAACATTGTTTGGCCAAAGTTGTTGTTTTATATACACATACATACTTAGATCATTCTTACAAATCCCTAAGAAACAAGGCTGTATACCATGGCCTGAATTGTGGCTTTGTGTATGCAGAGCACGTGGTGTGTGTATGCAGAGCACGTGGTGGCAGATCAGAGTTCAGATGAGTCTCGGGATTGCTCAGCTGATCAAACTTTGAAATTAATTACTAATGGGAATAGGAGTTACAGGAGGGGGGCTGGGTCGGGTAGTGGGGGGTTGGTCAAATACCCACTTAAAGCTGCAGTTGCCAAGATTTCTTTGATCATACTCACTGAAACAGACACTCCGACAGAACATCAGCCGGTTTTAGAAAAAAAAAAAAAACGCACCTCTACCTCCACGACTGTTATTTGTTTTGCAAAAATCCACAGCTCCCGGTTCTTCTGGTCCAATCAGAGCAGGGCTGTGTGAGATCTGACGGTCAATCACAGTCTGGTGCACACTGATGAGCACAAACTCGATGAGAGGATGCTTGGTGGTAGTGGGGGAGGGGCATGAGAGTTGTAAACATTCAAAATTTTGGCTAAGCTCATTCAATCTGTCAGACTTGCCAACTGCAGCTTTAAGAGTAAAACAAAATATGTCTCCATTTTTTCCATTCTTGAGTTTGAGTGACCCTAATCAAAGGTCAAATTTGGTGTTTTGTCCATAAACCTTTGTGGTATTGTAGCATAGGTAAAAAGTGTGCCAAAGTGGTCCACATACACAATATAACATTATAAAACAATTATTAGGGTGATGAGTGATCACTTTAGCAAGAAATTATGCCTAAAATGCTCAACATATCAATTCATGCTTATTAGTGCGCTTGAGTGTAGCCTGCTCAGCCAGCTACTCCAGATTACACCCATTTGAAAGGAATTTCAGAGCACAAAGTGCAGAGATCTCTGTTAAATCAGGTTTAACAGACTTTTGCATAGCATCAGCTGAAGTCTGTAGGCCTTCCATATGTGAGGGTAAAGAAAAGAGAGGGTAAAAGGATCAGAAAGACAAACAGACAGGCGTGTCGTGTGTGTGTGTGACAGAGAGAGAGAGAGAGAGAGACTAGTTGCCTGTTGATAGCTGGCAGTTATAGAATGCATAATATATAATAAGCTGGGGAGTGAGAGACTAGTAGTGCCAGTTGGTCATTGAAAACTGGCAGCAAGATATAGAATAAAATGTAGAATATAGAATAACTGATCCTCTAGCCTACTACATTTGAGCAAGCACACTTTCATAGTTAATGGGGGCACAGGTTATATGCTGAGGTGTTTCTTTGTGTTAGTCATAGGTGATGACACTGCTCTACAGCGACACAAGAAACAGATGTTGGGCTATGTATCCAGTGTCAAAAGGTAGATATGTGTGGACGGGTTAATGATCCACTAGAGACGTATGCCAAATTTCTGTTTTTTGTCCATGAGAGAGGAGAGTACGGAGATGGTGATCACCACAGATCAGCCAACAATAGCATTATAGTGCAGATGATTTGCAACAAAACAAAGCAGTTTGGCATAGGAACTGCAACAAACCCAGCTGTAACAGTGAGCATCTGCTAAGCATGTGATTCTTCAGAATGGTAGACCATCTTATGGACCTGGACCAGCACCTGCAACTGTGTCAAGTCCTACTAGTGAGACTCGTTCAGCAGCAAATACTGCCAGCACAGATAAGTGGTTCTTCTGTCAGAAGCAGACAAAAGAGCATCTTCATGAGGCGTCTTTCAACGTGAAACGTGACCGTTCAACATGGTAAAAAGAGATATGACGAGGGTAAGGAATTTGAAAAGCAAGAACATAATGTTGGCATAGTTGCATCAGATATCGAGTTTGTCAGCCTAGTTTGCTTCAGCCTGAAAGCGGGAGAAGTCCACAACATGACTGTACTTCAGTATCTTTGAACATAACAGTGCACAATGAACAGCCAACTACAAAAACCATCAAGAGTATAATCACCTTCATAATCATAATCAAAGCGACGTTATGACCCAGATCTAGTACGTTTGTCCAGTGTGTGTGATGCTGCCATAGACAAAGTGATGTCAAAGAAAACTGATGATGACATCCAGAAGTTATTTGACAGTACTTTTACACTCTTAAAACGAATGTGTTGAAAATAACACAACTTGTGTTGTTTTTAATAATAATACACCCTAATACTAATAAACTAACTAACTTTTAATACATCTCTGTGTTAAATAGATTGTTACACAATATGTGAGATGCCATTGCTGCTCAGATGGAAAAAAAAAAAAACATGGAATTTGAACTGAACATTGATGATGCTGAATGCCATGTCCGCACAAAGCGCTGTATGTCTTTATGCATTGGGTAGTGGAAGGACCAACATCAAGCATTAGACCAGAGACAGTGTGCTCAACTTGTCCACAGGGATGTTCTGCTTTGAACCAGAACATAATGAAGCCTATAATTTCAACCACTCTCCAAAAATGAACATTTGAAACCTACAAAAAACACATAGGCCCCCCTATGATTAGGTCATTCTGGACTTTAAGGCTGCTTTTCATGGAAGTGTTTCCATGGCTGTGGGACAGTGGCAGTATAGATAGCTCTGGGATATCTGCTGGAAAACTTACTCACCTTATTATAGGTCAGTCTAGCAACCGCCGTCATGCTATCCGGCAAAAGATTCTTTGGACGCCGCCATTGGCCGAATACCGGCGCCCATTGACTTACATTGAACACATGTAAACAAAACGTCAATTATGTGCTCAAACTAACGCCGCTGACTTATGACAAAAACCATTCCATTTTGATACGAAACTACATTTTTGTAC
>NC_055980.1:24407894-24458874 GCF_018492685.1 Alosa sapidissima
ATATAAATGTAGCGTGACAAGTGTGTTGTATGTAATGTGTGTGTGTGTATATATATATATATATATATATATATATATATATATATACAGAGAGAGAGGGCAATACAGAAGTTTTTGCTGTATGTAAACACACTTGTCATGCTACATTTATATGTGTATGTATGTAATGTGTGTGTGTGTGTGTGTATGTATATATATGTACATATATATATATATATATATATATATATATATATATAGGTAAAACTTTATTTTAATGTGTCACAGTGTACCTACCTAATTAGGTACGGTGGTATAACCTGTGTAACAACATATACTATCAGGTACTATCATTGTACTTGCATTATGTATTTGTGGGTACCTACATATAAGCTTAGTTGTTACATTTTAATACTGAGTGCTTTTACAAAACTCTGCCAATTGGCCTACATTTTCATCAGAGGCAAAGAGCTGACCTGAGACCTGCTGGATGGGGTAAATCTGGTCATGATAGATTTGATATACAAGCCATTCTTAGCTCCAGTCAAGGCCTCATTGTCTTCAGTGTACATGTTTTTTTGCTCTTGGGTGCTCCTTGTTGGTGCCCCCCCAATCCCAATCCTCCCCACCTTTCTTATGCAGCCCTTGCCACTTAATCTACTAAACCCCTCTTCTACTGCACCCCCCCCCCCCCCCATAAATGCACAAATAGGCTGACACCAGACATAATTTCACTGCATTTCTTACTTCCAGTAACTATATGCATGTGACAATAAACTTCCTTGTAACAGCTGTGCTGCTACAACCTTGTTACTCTTTGATACAGTGGAATAAACCTATTAAGTGTACCAGTTAATTACTTACATGTACATATGACATGTATGTTGTGTCTTCAATGTCTTGGAACAGGTCTACTAATTCACTACATCAACTGTGTTGGTACACACTTATTGCTCTTTGATACAGTGGCATAAGTACTAAGTACTTGGGCAATTCCATGGAAAATTAAGTTTTTTCTAACATCCATAACGCCAATAAAATGTGATGGTATGGTATGATGTGAATGATTACATGAAATGAAGTTAGCTAAGTAACATGGTTAGCATAGTTAACATGCTAGCATGTTAGCATGCTAGTTAGCATAGTTAGCATAACTGCTAAAAATGATTAGCTAAGTTAGCTAAGTAATATGGTTAGCTAAGTAACATGGTTAGCATAGTTAGCATGCTAGTTAGCATAGTTAACATAACTGTTAAAAATGATTAGCTAAGTTAGCTAAGTAACATGGTTAGCATAGTTAGCATGCTAGTTGTCATAGTTAGCATAACTGCTAAAAATGATTAGCTAGGTTAGCTAAGTAACATGGTTAGCATAGTTAGCATTTTAGCATTGTTAGCATGCTATTTTTGCATTTTCATGCACTGTATTTCCTTCAGGAAATGCTTTTCTAGTTATTCTTCTTCTTCCGACCAAATTTGACGTTTAATGACACTAAAACCACTGAACCGTTTGACGTCATTGAAACACTCCTACAAAGGTCTTGTAACGGACAATTGTACAATGTCATTTTTACATTTGTAAACTTTATACTTTTTGAGATATTTACGATAAAAGAGCAATAAATTCCCATTGACTTAACATTGACCTCCATGGAGGCAACTTTAAGCATTATGACGTGACCTGCAGCTGAAAACAATTAACAGCTGAACGCGAGCTACCGCTGGAGCTGTCAATCTTCTGAACGTCTTCGCCTGCTGTGCCGTGGTCACTTTATTTGCTCGTAAACCTTCAGAGGCACATTTCTCTAATTAGAGACAAGGTAAGTGTTCCGGTTTTTTGGTATTTGAGTCATTTATGTCGTCAAACATTATGTAACGTTAGCGTTATATGTATGAAATGATGGGTCACAAATAACTAAACTAACGTTAGGTAACGTTAGTGAAATAGTTGACGTTAGCACCTTGCTACGTTGATATGTATTATGTAAAGAAACCCACTGTTAATCAACGTTAATATGTCGTCAACTTTACAGTGACCGATTAGCTGTAGGTTTCGATAGCGAACGACAATCAAACGTAATGCACTAATTAGTGCATTAGTTCATAGGCCTACTAACCAGCAGCATTTTAACTACAACGTTAACGTAAACCAGAGAAGTAACGTTAGGCATATAGATACTAGGCTCTGGTTCTATCAGGTCACTTTCGGCAGAATCAAGCACCTAGAATAGCTTATGAATGCAGACTGCATGTTGCTTGATTGTAGTCTAGGCTACTGTGTGAAGGGACCTGATGAAACCCATTATGGGTTTCATTCATGGCATGAATAACGTTAGCTACTTGTTGATGGTCATAACGTTATAGCTTCTACCTTTCACATTTTAGTTAAAGCTAGCAAATATGCTCCTTGTTTTTATTTTAACAAATGTTTAACGTTGTACACCGCTTGTTTGTGTATCAAATAGGCCAGGCTACGTTTTCATTCTACGCTCCTGATTCTTACGTAGCCTAAGTAAACACTATCACGGTATGCTATAGTTTGTCTATTGATGGGTTTCATCAGGTCCCTTTCCACAGGTGTATACAATCAAGCACCTAGATTATGAATGCATTGGTGCTTTATTAATACTCCTGTGGAAAGGGACCTTATGAAAGCCATGAATAGGCTACTGTTAGGAAATGGACCATACCAGAGGTGGGACCAAGTCACTGTTTGGCAAGTCCCAAGTAAGTCCCAAGTCTTAGCACTCAAGTCCAAGTCAAGTCCCAAGTAAATAGAGAGAAGGGCAAGTCGAGTCCAAGTCCAAGTCTCATCAAAGCCAAGTTGAGTCCAAGTCCAAGTCCCAATCTTTTTCAAGTCCTGAACAAGTCATCAGGTACTCTTCACTTAATAATGGCATTATTAGACTATCGATCATAATTTTAACACTTCCATCTAATCCACAGATTTTTTTTTTCTCATAAATACAGATTAAAATATGTTCAATGTTTCTGTCTTGAAATCTTTTACGATTTGCGCATACAATATACACATGTGCATACCTTAGTAATCTGTACAAAACGGATAGCTACATGACAAATATATATATTGTTTTTCCAAATTGCAGAGCCCACTGTAAGTATGAGTAATAATTTGACTGATGGCATTTCACTGCACTAGGCCACAGATTTGCCTGCAAACTATTTATCAGGCTGTCTGCCAGTGGCGACTCATAAGGGAAGCCAAGGTCAACACTTTTATATTATTTAAAAGATAATAATGACACAGTCATTTTGTTTTAAAGTATTAATTTCTTAAGAAATACTACACATTTGATGCTGTTTATCTCATTTGTAAATGGTGCACTGTCACTTTAAGCCCATTGTGTGCCACTGTCCACACATTCTCATAATGATCTTTTTTTTACCAGCTCCATTCAAATATAGCCTATTGCTAGTCCACAAACTCAAACATTGTTTGTGCCACATGTATGATAAGCAATGATATTAAGTTGGCACAAACAGCTTTCATTCCTTTGGAAATACTGTAGATGCATGTATGACATGATGCTTGCTTGACATTTTCTGTTTGCAATTAAATGTGAATTATGAGCCTGGTAGCCAGTAGCCACCTAGCTAGCTGAGTGGAATGCATTTCAATCGGCATATCAATGTGCTTCATGTAAACAAATTATTGAATAGGCCTACTTCAAGACTCACCATTTCCATTACACAAAGGCAAAGACAACTCTTCATATTCTTGTCCACTTTCCAAATCACAGTGAGTGCAGCCTATGTCATAGTAACCTGGATCTCATAGTTTATAACAGTAGTGAGAACCGGATAAATCCGCAATTTCCCCTAATCTCGTATTTGTTGCCTTCATGATTTCCTTTTATACGTTTCTTATATTTAAAAGAAAATATCAATCATCATCAATAATGACAAGCCAGCTGGAACCTGCCACTCGTTTTCTCTCCCTCTCGTGCGTGCTTAGGGTTCTCAATTAAATGCAGTAGGCTAGCATAAGTTCAAGTTGGATCTTAATGGAGAGGACTCGAAAAGTATCATCTTTATGTAACATGCTGTTGGTGCATTTTGACATTGTAAACGTTCTCTAACAAGAGTGCAAATCAGTTTGCAGTAAAGCTACTAGTTATCGACTAAATGTTGGTCGTTTCTCTGTCTCTTGGTGCCCTACACACAGTGCGTAACGCATGTGGGGGTAGCGACAGCACTGAACTGTGCTCTAGACTTTTTTTTTTTTTTTAGTCGCAGAGGGAAAGCATCTCTGGGGTGACTGGTCCACGATCAGGAAATTTAGTTGACATGTCGAGACATGTCAAGTCGTCACAAGTCAAAGAGCCAAAGTCCGAGTCAAGTCTCGAGTGAATAGTATTCAAGTCCAAGTCGAGTCGCAAGTCATGCCGAATTTTATCAAGTCAAGTCTGAAGTCATTAAAATCATGACTCGAGTCTGACTCGAGTCCAAGTCATGTGACTCGAGTCCACATGTCTGGACCATACGACTAAAGTCTTGTTAAAACACACTAAGTTGAGCTATAATGTTTGTGTTGTCAACATAGGCTACAATGTTTACTTGGCCTACTCATTTCTGCATTGTTCTGGTCTATAAATTAAAGTGTAGCCTGGCCCGAGAATCAAGCTTTCCAGTTGTAGTACATAATCTGTAGGAAAAAATGTGGCTGACAGACCTAGCAAGCTGTTCAAGTTATAGCAGTTGGTTATCAAGATACTTAGTATCAGAATGATCCGTCCTTACTCATATGATTATCAACAGTAACAACAAACCCATTGCCTGCAAAGTTTTCTAAGCTGTTAACGTTTTATATGTAAAAAAATATGATTAGCTATCAACTATCCTTAAACTGAAAACAATAAAACACAGAATTCTGCTTTGTTTGCAATTTAATACTATAGGCTAGTATTTAAGCTTAACTACCAGTAGCTTGATGGTACAACAATTGGATTATACTCTACCTATTTTTATTGTCCTAGAATTGTTGAGAGAATTGTTTAAAGCTTAAACTGTTTACGATGTTGGTCGTTAGGTTAAAAGTGTGTCCACCTAATGTAATGTAACAACTTCACTTGATAAATGAGTTGTATTGAACAGTTGTACAATTGCAGACATTCCTTGTATTGTTTTAGTATAATTATATACATAATATAATAATATATAACAACCAAGTAAGTGGTTTTCAAGAATACTGTAAGACTATGTAATCTGAATAATCATACTGTAAGTAATATAATGTTATACACAGCAGCTTTTTTGCATTTACATGCAATGGTAATTCCCTGGAATTGCATTTTCTAGTTATTATTCTTCCCACCAAATTTCTGCATCTAATTCAGCTTTAACCGTTTAACGTAGAAACTTCGTTCAAACTTTGTAACGTAGGTCTTGAAAAGGACACGTGGGGAACGTATTTTTCACTTTTGTAAACTTTATACTTTTTGAGATATTAATAAAAAACAAGCTTATTTTTCCCCATAGACTTTGCATTAGACTATGACATCACAATGGACTAATTAACTTGATTTGCACCTGTATCAACTTCCAGCTGCTCACTACTAGGACCCATCAAAGGGCCAGTTAAACTGATTGCACCTGTATCAACTGCTTTCTGCTTAACTAGGCCAACTCTCTGTGTTAACTTTTAAACTATATACTCTGTCTCAGGCTTTAAGCATACAATCTGGCTCTCTTAAGACTACAGATTCTGTTCCTATTTCCTCTGCCCACAACTGTTTCAAAATAAATGTCCTCACTACAATAATTCACTATTAAATATTTTAACTATTTAAACTACTCAACTATTTAACTGTTTAGACATTTGAACTGTCAGTTGTTATCAACTATGACTCCTGCCAACTTTTTCCAAATAAAAGTTTGTTTTGCATTTTATGTTAATATACAGTATGTTTATATTTTCATGCACTGGTAATTTCCTCGAAATTACATTTTCTAGTTTATCCTGGTGCCACGCACCTTGCATGTAGCTGTTTGCTTATTTCCTCTGTGTACAAAGTTATTGTAACTGAAAGTAACGATAAAAGGCACAACTCCAGGAGGACTTCTTGTCGCCATGGTCAATGCATTTTTTTTAATATATCTGTGTGTGCGCACATAGCGCATGCGTTACACGTTGCACCTTATGGCAAAGGGGCAATGCCGCTCGTTATACTGTACGTTTCCCAAAGTATATGTAGCAATAAAATAAAATAGAAACACATGAATACATTTAGATAAAAAGGATTCAGGATTCTCAAAGCTCGAGTCCGAGTCAAGTCTGAAGTCTTTTGAGTGGAGTCGCATGTCTGAAGTCACTGTTTTTGCGACCTAAGTCCAAGTCCCCATCTTTTTTACATTTCTATCCCTTCATTCTCTTTAATTCAAGTTCACAGCACAAAGCTGACATGCACTAGAAGAGCATTTATGCTTTATCAAGAATCAAAAAGATTAGCGTGGCACCGCTCTAGATGTGTCATTAAATTAATTGTGCTATTTCGCGAGGTATAGAGATCTTTCGGTTTCACACACAAAGTGCACTTAACTGTTCTTCATATCCTAGTTGTCTCTGACAAATTGAAAATAATGAGCGTATAGGCTTATGTCCATCGAGACAGTTGCAGCCAGCCACAGTCATCTTCAACCAGTAACAGGAGCTACGTTCTGCTATTTGCGCAGATTTTTTCTCCTCTGTTCTCGCAGTGTTGTTTGCGAATATGTATCAATACATAATACCACTTAATTTCAGGTTAAAATGCATTGTAATGCGCGTTACTGAAGTTTGTACCGAGTAAAATATTACCCAATTTTTTTTTGTAATGCCTTACATTGCCGCGTTACAGCAAAAAGCAATGTATTACAGTAATTACATTACTTTTGTAACTCGTTACTCCCAACACTGACCACTAAGAGGAATAGTAATGGGGAAAGTAAACAGCCTTGTCTAACTCCTGTTGTGATGTGAAATGCCTGTCAGCTGGTCTTCGTGTATGATTCTACATTGCTCATTGCTCTTACAGTTACTCATTAACATGTACATATTGCCCCAACCCCTAACTCCTATACTTATGTTCATAGGTTTTCAGTCAGGATTAATCCTGACTCCAACAAGTGCACTGCCAAGGAGCAGATGAGCAAGACGACTGAGAGAGTGGTGAAGCAGAAGACGTCATACATGAACCCCCATGTAATCTCCTTCATCAGGGACCTCACTGAATTCTATTTGCTAACTATTTGCTAATTGACATGCAGGTGAGGTTCTGATAATAGCTTTAATAATAATAATATAATTAATAATATATGTATATATGGGTATACAATTAATCATAATTTGATGATAATAATAATAATATAATAGCATAAGTACCTTGACAGAACTCCGACATCACCATCTTAGACCCTCATCACATGTGGTGCAATACAAAGTAATTGTAATCCATGTAATTGTTAATGTTTTTTCTTATTTAATTTTCAGGACAACTGGGATTCTGGGTCTCCAAGGTCAGGGGACCATAGACCTTTATATCAAGTGGCAGGGGAATGATATTTGTAAGAAGTTTCTTTTCATTTATGTTTTAAATGTTCATGCACATGTTCATTATTGTTCAATGTTTTATTTTATTTCAATATTGCCATTGTGTTAATCATTGCTCTTTAAAACGTGCAAATAAGGTTGGTTATTTTTACCGTATTTTATCAATTCACATTATTGTTCCATCATGTTAACTTTGGATAGTCTAATGGCGTGTCGTCCATTATCCCTAACTTATGTTGTACCTGTTTTGTCATGTTCCTGTTCACCAAATGTCTTAAATAAATAACTGTTAACAATTTCTTGTTGTCCCAGACCCAGCTCTTTAGAGAGCATCTCCTCTCATAGCACCACTTACAACAAGTCTTGCTGATCCTAGCACTTATCAGCCATCTTGAACTGACACTCAACTGTTTAAAAACAGCACTCACTGACGCACTTATTCTTACTGTACTATACCGTTTTTAAATTGTCCTAAAACTTTAAAACTTAACTGTGACCATGTTGTTAGTCGCTTTGGTTAAAAATGCGCCAGCCAAATGTAATGTAATGTAATTGTAATATTTTAGAATATGGGTGATTCTATTAATGATAATTAATAGCTAAAAAAACACAGCTCAAAAAGTACAGTACCTTTACTGTAAAGTTAATTCACAGTAACTTACTGGCAACAATTGGCCAGTAAGTTACTGTGAATAGGTTTTACAGTAAAGGCACTGTACTTCCATTTACAGTAAATACATAAAATACTGTAAATAGAAGTACAGTACCTTTACTGTAAAACATATTCACAGTAACTTTTTGTTGCCAATTGTTGCCAGTAAGTTACTGTGAATTTTACGGTACATTTTTTACAGTGTATCAAAGGGGCGCTCACAGTTTGCTGTTGCATTTTATTTTTAACCAGTCGTTGTCTTGGGGCCCCTGGCCAGCTCGGGGCCCCAAGCAATTGCTTGGTTTGCTTGCCTTCTAGCGACGGGCCTGCATGCAGGGCAGGGCTGGTTCTAACCTAGGCTAGGCTACTATATTTGGGTGGGCTGGTAGAAATTTTGGGTGGGCAACATAGCAAAGCTGTCAAATTGGAACAAAACTAACATAAACACAAAACAAACACAAAACAATCAGTACTACCTAGCTTGAGTTGCTGCAGCCAACAGCTTTATAGGTTTGCAGTTTAACAATACTGCCAAATACTTTTGGTAAAACCAATAACCTACTTTTGGTGACTTGATTATAAAAGTGCAAAACAATGAATGCAGCACTGGTGCTGACTTGTAATTTTCCCAGAGCTGTTGTGATCAGAATATTGAGATTCAGGCAGATAAGTTTCTTGAGAACTTTAGTCATTCAATTCAAACACATGGAAGTCATCCAATTCAAACACATGGAACCGGTTATGTGGTTGCCCTGCAACAAGTTGCACCATGTGCAATGTGAACAATGTTGGCTCACATCCACAACCTCAAGTTTCTTGAGAACTTTAAAGTTCTCAAGAAACTTATCATTAATCATCTAATCGGAAGACATGGAACCGGTTATGGTTGCCCTGCAACAAGTTACCCCACGTGAAATTTGAATTAATAATTTGCCCAGACTTGTAATCATAATATTGAGATTCAGGAAGATGAAATTGCTCACATACACAATACTCTCCTTCATACCAACCTCAAGTTTCTTGAGAAAATAAACAAATAGACAAAAAAGCAGGTCAAATTATTTCAACAGCTACAAAAATAGATGGCCATAGATACAAGTCATTGTGGGGGAAATGTCTTGGATGAGTATATTTTGTATATTTTCATTTACAGTAATAGAATATAATAAAATTGATTATATTTTAATGTCCCCATGATGGAATTTGTTTTAGAACAAGGGAAGTTAGAGCAGCCATTTCCCTTTACTAGCGGCATAACCCCCAACCCAGTCTCTGGTGGGTATGATGCCTTAGCCAGTCTTCTGCAACCTGCGATAAATGGTGGTGCTCAGCCAGTAGTATTCCAAGCCTTTCTCAGCATTTGGCAGAAGACATCTGCAGCAGGAAGAGAGGTAGTGGGATGGAGCTGTGTAATACCAGCCCAAAAACCATCAGCTGGGCTAGCACACAGGTAGCCTGGTGGCATCATTCATTGTAAGACCATGGTGACAGTCAGAGAGAGGTCTAAATAGATCTTGTAAGATTTTGGTGGCCAAAGGTCAAGGTCACTGTGACCTTATGTTCATCCAATTGTAGTAAATTAACCTTTAAAAAAAATACCTGAAATAATTCAAAATGTGTAATCACCTGCATTGTTTAAAATGTTGTACTATACTGGCTTTTTGAGTTGACAGAGTTTCATCAAAACCATCAGCTTTGTTTTTCCAGACTTACTTGACCAGCATGGACACAAATGCAAACAACCTAGTATAGTATTAAACTTCTCCAGTCTCAGTCCAGGGAGATAAGGAAACTCCAGAATGCTTGCATTTTGTGATTTATTACATCTTTTCATGAGACCCCGGATTCTGAATACTTAGAAAAATGGTACCAATTAGGACAGGGGTCGGCAACCTTTTTTGCCTGGAGAGCCACTTTTACCAAATGTATTATTTTTTTTAATCTCTGAAGAGCCTGTTACAAGAAAAAGTTTGGATATTTAACATACAGTTACAGTTAACATACAGTTTCATTCAACAGAGGATTTTTAAATAGCCTACATTTTCTACTAGTTTTAATGTGCAAGTAACTTGAAATGTAAAGTGGAATGACAGAAGTATAGGCCTTAGGCTTCCCATGTAGGCTAAACACCACCCCCTATTTTTCCAGTGTCCCTTGTATGCAAAGTAACATAGTTAACAACACAACACTCAATTTTCGTTGACATGTCATTGGCGAAATTGAACATTAGGCCTACCAGAGATTTGGTGATGGCCTTGGAGTCTGGATGGCTTATAGACCCTTTCAAGAGAGTTCCATTATCAGCATCATAGTTGGCCCCACAAGACTTCCTTTTTAACATTCCATATGTTATCTTAAAGGCTGTGGTGCAGGTTAAACAACACTTTCAATTAATGGGTACATTAAGCACTCAAGATATGTATATAAAGTTAGATATACCTCCAAAATGGTGTTAAAGTCCAGTTTTTGTAGTTTTTGGTTAGTAACGGTTATTTTTTATTTATTCGGCGATGACTTCATATGAGGTAGACGTGGTGGAAGCTATTTTTTACAGTCTATTGGTGGAAGCAGAGATAAGAAGGAATCCGACCTGCGGTCATATCCCTGTCCCACCCCATCTCTCTCTCCCACTTACTTACTGTCTCACTATTCACTGTCCTATACAAATAAAGGCAAAAAGCCCAAAAAATAGGCCTATACTTAAAAAAAAAAAAAAGATCTTTGGTGGAAGTAGCCTCAGCCTTATAGCAGCTACTACTAGCACTGTCTAACTGGGATGAGGAAGATTAGGCAAGACCCACAGTTAACATTTATGATGGCCCATATAATTTGGAACCTGTTAGACGTGTGAGGGCGAATGGGGAAATACCGACAGCTGATGGCCATCAAAGAGAAATTAATGCATGGTCAGAGGAGAATCACTGGAGAGTTGGTGAAGTGTCCTGGTGAGTTGCTAGCAGCAACGAGCGCTGGAGCTAGTCTATGAATAGCAGTGGGTAGGCCTACAATAACAATTTTTTTTTTACTGTCGAGTGAAAGTCAACGTTTTCTTTATATCTAGTGACAGTGATTATGTCGTTGGCTCAGAAGTACCCTAAACGTAGTCAGAAGTTCTAGAAATAGAAGGCTATGCTAGATGTAGCTTGACCCACCTGTGAACCCCTAGTGTTTATTTCTAAGCTTTCAGGCTAGAACTACTCTTTCTCCGGTGAAAATGTTGTTTGCAAACGTAGCCGACGCCGAGTAGGCTGGTCGTGTCTTCAGTGTGACTATAGTGCTAGTTTTCCCCGTGATTGACATTGTCATTGACACCGTCAGGGTACCGCTTACCGGGAGAGAGTAATAAGCGTGTCTGTGTCGCTGTGTTTAGCAAATTGGTGTCTGTGTGGGCGGTGTCGTCCCATGGAAACTGTGGTGGAGAGCTTGTGTTGTAGGGAGGGCGCGTTTTGGTCGCTGGTCGAGGAGCTCACCCCGCGGCCAGCAAATAACGTGCCTAACATAGCGTCCTGGATTTGAGGCATACTGCCTGAATCCGTTTGTGCTACACATAGCATACTCACACTTCAGGCAAGATCATGGTCCCCTTCAAGCCAGCACGCACGAGTATGTTCATGGTTTATGTTTACTTTACCAATCTTTTTACACTGAGTTCTTTGAACCAACAGTTATAGGAGAGAGATGTGTTGCATACACAATAAACATGCATAAGACACAGGCTTAAAATGACGTCTTCAACCTACTCAGAGTTTTAAACTGAACAATCTTTCCTACTTATCCCTATGCAATACCGGTACACTGTGTACAGGCAGGCTATACGCTGGGCTTATGGGGTTTTAGGCAGGAGTATAAGGAAGCCTCTACCCTCTTGTGTGGTTTCAACCATCAGACAACAATTCCAAAGTGGTGACCAGACCTATCAGGGCTTTCAATGGCCTCATTTAGATGAAAATGAATAAAAAGAATTGTTATGCTTATTCTGTTGTGATCGCTCCATTGCCCTTAAAATGTTATAAAGTACACAGAACACATGAATTTTGATTAAAAACAAAAAAACATTTTATTGGCATTGCTTGTAATGGTTACTGAACATTTAAACATTTACTGAACAAGGACAAAGACACAGGTTGGAAGTAAACAAATCTCTATAAAAAAATGGTTAGGCACAAAACATACAAGGAACACTGATGAAGGGCTAGACGCGAAACGTGTGCAATATTGTGGTCTTACCTGAGGGTCAGCTGATGGTTCCCTTTCTCACACACAAACCCATGATATTTCATGCATGCATACATGCAGTGATACATGCAAAAGCACATCAAGCAGACACACAGTGAGCCCAGATAACACCGCACACAGAAGTTGACAAGGCACAGGTAAAATGATTGGTAAATTATTTTGAATTACATACAAGAAATTTCATGCAAATAACAACAAAAAAGAAAATCCAAGCACACAGACAGAGGAGCAGACATGCAGCACCCCTTGAATGGGGTACAGCGACAATTATTACCACTTACAAAGACGAGAAAAAGTAATGATTTTGTGCAAAGTATAAAACAAAGCAACAGCACACAAAGACAAAACAAAACATGTAACATGCAGGGAACCACCACCAAATGAGATGAAAAGGACAGAAAGAAAGATACACCGACCTAGATATGTAAAAAAAGAAACTTGAATGAAACACACATGACCAATACAGTATAACACTCAAATATGATGACATCACAAACCAACAGACTAAAGCCAGCCTGGTACACCTGTGTCCCAGCATCAGAAGTGGAGGTGGGCAAGGGCTGATCCCCAGTATCACACTGTCCATGGTCTCCTGCTGTGAGGCGTCTGTCAACATCTTGTGAAAATAAATATAAAAAAGGTCAGCGAAGAGGGTATATAAGAGAAAAAAGATTACAGTACAGTGGACCCTGATATGCGCTACTCGATGTTTTAAAAAATACATGAAAGACATTCAGAACATATTTGATGATGTTGAAGGTTACTGTTAAATGTTTACATCAATACTAGTGGTAATAAATGTCTAGAGTGCATGTGGTGCATAAACTCTATGAGGTAGTGCATTTACTGTATTGGGAGGTAACTAAACTCTGAAGTGAGAAGTGGATAAACTCTGTTTCTGAAATGTCAGAGGTGGGTAAACTGTGTTTACTTGCGTTAGCCTCCACTACAGCCCTGGTGACACGGTCATGGCCAAATATATGTGAAAGAGAACCGTAGCAGTCTAACACAAACACACTGTTTAGTTGTGAAAGCTGCTTGATGATCACTGATCCCAACGCTAGCCATGATGCTTTCATGACGATATGGACATTTACTTTCGTGAATCACGAAATATCCTCTAATGTCAGACTGATCATGATTGTAGTGGAGGCTGTGTCAAAGGGAACACGGTATGCAAAATACACACAGCGCTAGCTAACGCGCAGCTTTTGAACATTAGCATGATGCTTACCGTGACAATATCTCGCTTGCGGCAGAGGGTGTCTCTGGACCTCGGGACAGGGCAGTCAGAGAGGTTTGCATGCACAGACGGCACAGCGGTAGGAATGAACTTCGCCATCCTCTCACTCTTTAAACCAAGTGAGACCATCTTGGCATCCCCTGAGTGGTAATCCTCCTCCTTGAAATGCGCGCTGCATATTCTCGAGAAGGCGGTGACAGAGCTAGCTGAAAAATCCGCCCACCTAACCTTGACAAATTGCACCTAGCTTCGGAAGATCCCTTTGTCCTTGGGGAAGCAATGGACCCTAAGTCCAGTTTTGCTGGAGTTCTTGCACCTGGCACAAACACAGTAGTAAACCATGTTATCTATTTATTTATATATCTACTCTCTCCCTCTCTCCATCAGCTATCTATGTTATGATGCTATGCTATATCTCTCTCTCTCTCTCACTATCTATCTATCTATCTATATCTCTATCTACCTCTATATATCTATCTATCTAGGCTATCTCTATCTTTATATTTACTTATATATCTGACACTGTTACTCTCTCACTAGCTGCTACTCTCACTAAGTTAATCGTCGTCTCTCTCAATGGTATCAAGGCGGCCTTTCCTCTGTCGTCCCACAACGAGTACCTCATGTGACGTCATGGAATGCATTGTGGGAGAAATAAGAATGATCGCAAACCTGTTGCTAACCGCTAAACTATCACCTACTTTTCCTTATTATATTTCTTTTTTGTGATACTTTACAACATCAAATACAATGGATAATTGTTTAAATGTTTATTACCAACTAGAAAATTGCCAGGAAAGACAAAAAAAAAAACCCTGCACCACAGCCTTTAACTGAAGAGAGGGGCGATTAAAGCAGAATGATATTGCATTTTCATTTTTTATCGGGGGAGTGCAAATCACAAATGAGTGATTATGGGCTAGGTTGATGTGGGCCCTTGAGACCAACATACCATAAAAATTTCTTCATCCTCGGTGCCACGGTTCAGGTAGTTATTTAGGAAAAACTGCATTTTTTGGGTTTCGGGGGGCCCAGCACGGAGGGGAGGGGGAGTGGCCCCCGTGGACCAAACACAATTTTCCGTAAAAGTCTAGTGGGGCTACATACCCACCAAATTTCATGTGCCCCGGTGTTTCGGTGTCCCGGGTATCGTTGACCAAAAGTTCAGGAAGTAGATGACGGGGGGGGGGGGCAAGGCACCTAACCCCTCACTGCTCCCCGAGCGCCGCCGTTGTAGCAGGCAGCTCACTGCGCCGGGATTAGTGTGTACTTCACCTCACTGTGTGTTCACTGTGTGCTGTTTGTGTTTCACAAATTGACCGATTGAGTTAAATGCAGAGACCAAATTTCCCTCACAGGATCAAAAAAGTATACATACTTAATATATATACTTATACTTAATTCTGTCTACGTAAATACGGAATGCACCTACACGCATCATTCTGTGTATCCCATATCAATTTCGTCCACAAAAGTATTGTGTTGTGTTACAGGCATTCCGTCCACGCAATAGTAACTTAACAACTTATGAAATGCATTCAGTGACATATGCTTTCATTGTGTGGTTCTGAAACGCATTCTACCAAGAGAGATATTTGAAAACTTCTTGTTGTTCTCTGTGGGTGTGTTTTTATTACTCAGTCCCAACCTCTCTGCACCCATGATTGATTTTGCCAATAGAGTACTGACAGCATTTGTAAAAAACTTTGGAGACTTATATGGTGAAGGGGACATTGTTTTTACTATACATCAGGTGATACATCTAACTGATGTATACCGACAATTTGGTGCCCTTGACCGTGTCTCTTCGTTTCCCTATGAAAATTTTCTTGGAAAAATAAAAAAAATGTTGAGAAAGCCTCATCAACCATTACAACAAGTGGTCAAGAGACTGTCAGAGGTGCCTGATGCCTTGACTTCACCTCCAAGTGCGCAGCCCCTTTTGTTGTGTTTGTTTGTTGACTCACACCAGGATGGTCCATTGCCTCTGCAATTCAGCAATGCCAAACAGTACAGAAAGGCATTAACAAAAGACTTCTGTCTGTCAACAGACTGGGGACAACTGTATAGTGATAGGACAGGAGATTGCACTGGTCCAAAACATTGTGAAATCATCTGGTTCAGTTTTTATAGTCTACAGAACATTTAGCTACAGAGATTCACATTTCACTTATCCCTGCCCATCTGCTCACATAGGCTGTTTTCAGGTACACACGCTAAAAGACAGTCTTGAAGTTGGGCACCTTGAGGATGTTCGAAGAAAATGTGTGCTTTTGCCAGACCAAGACTATTTTGTTGCCATCCCTCTTCTTCACCAATCCTAATTCCTAACCCTCAACAACCCCCAATTCATAATCCTGAAAAAATCCTTAAAAAGAAAAAAAAACATATAGCCTATAAATATGCATCTATCTATGTATCTATCTATCTATCTGACAAAATGATGTGAATGCTCTGAGTAGTTAGAGTGCTTCAGCTGAGTAGCGTTGTCTACTCTTCCTGCGAAGTGCTTTATTTTTCTTTCTTTTTTTTGTCTTTTATGTAAAGGTAACTCTGGGGAGGGGGCATCTGCCTCGAGTCCGGCAAGCCTTTGAAGATAGTTAGGCTTAGGTAGCTAATAAGTTATGTTATGATTAGTTACAGGCAGTTTACCTATCACTTAACATAGTGATCACTTGCAGCATATACACCAATAGTGACTTTGGTGTGTAGATTAAGACAGATAGATAGATACTTGTAATATAGGAAATTCTGGAAATATATTTCTAAGGGTTATTTTTCATACATTCAAAACTCATCAGAACTATCTTCACTATTCTTCTATTTCAAGTGTTTCATTCATTCAGAAATATTATTCTTTTTCAAGTGTTTCATTCATTCACCTTATTATCAGATGGCACAGATGTGGAAGGTGGTCGAGTTCACGGACAAAGACGCTGCCATAGTGCTATCCAGCTGGCTCGAGGAGGTTGGGGAAAGCTGAAGGTGTTACTGGCCTGGCTCCTATGACCACTGGCGGCTCCAAAAATCCGTTTTAAACCACCTTCCACCAGGTCAAAACTGGGATGTTTTTGATGACGTGAGGGTCTTGGTAGGCTGTGGTAAGGAAACATACTGCATTAAAACATTTCTTTAAGATTCAACTTGTTACATTGCACTAACACATGTCATTCACTTTCAGCAACATATGGTAAGGCCAAAGACTATTTGGATAAGTGTTTGCAACCTGACTGTGCAACTACAGACAGAAGGGGCACATTTATGTTGACCACTACAACATGACTCATTATGTCTATAACTCTATAAAACACTTACTTTCATAAAGGAAGTACACCATCCAGCACATACACATGGAAACCGATATTTTAGGTACTTGGCCACAAACTCAAAACTCTCTGAAGCTCTGTTCTAGAATCTTTGCTCTGAACGCTGCGTTGCTAGGCAACATCAAATAAACTAAATGAGAGTCTTTTCAAGGTATTAAAAGTGTACGTGTGATTACGAATGGATGTGTGTGGTTTGCAATTAGAATAAACAAGAAATAACATTTCCAATAATTTCCCATGATAAATTACATAATATTTGCACCTTCCTTACTTGTGAAGCTCACACCGTAGGCTATTTCAAGTACACTAGTGAAATGTAATACAACGTTGCCACCTAGCGTTTAGATGTAGGCTATTTAACATTAACGTGACATTTCGTCAACTCCATGCTTTTAGGAAAACAATCTTTTTATCATAGTTCCCTCTTCAATGAGCGATTACCAGCTCGTTTTTGTAACAGAGATAGCTGTTTATTGTCCCTACTTAGTACTTTACAACAAAACAACAAAGTAAAACCTAAATGCCCGTAAACATATGCATTTGCATACTTGTAACATTTTTAATAATACTCTCCCATCATGATATTTAACAATAATGAAAAAATTAATTTGAATACCGTCAATGTGAAAATAACTGTACTACGTCAGCAATAAATAGCTAATGTTCTCCTTACCATTTCAGTTCGTAAGTCCATACTATCCCATGGCTGAGCAAGGATTTCATGATTGGGCAAGGTTGCCTGGAGACATTGAGCATACTTGGAAGGCATTGTGCTAGATGCACAACTGCAAATGTGGTGATAGTTACCAAATATGGGTGGGTGGTTTGCCAAATGCTGGAAACTTTTGGAATGTTTTCTTTTTTTTTAGCTTATGCACCCTCACATTGGAGTCCCGAGTTCAAATACAAAATTTGGTATCGATATGTGACAGTGTTCCTGAGATATGGACGACTTCCTGTTTCGGAGCTTCGCCGCCGATTTCATTTGGCTGTGACGGGCAAACGCTTTCGACAATCAAAAATCCTTCTGGTAACTTTTGTGAGGCTTGGTCCAACGATAATGTACGTCAAGTTTCGTGGCGTTCGAACCAAGTTTGTGACCTGTGAAAATTTAGTTACGCTTTCTGTTCAATCCAATATGACGGACGAACGACACACCCACCTGACGTCATCTTCGCGAGCAACTTACACCGGTACTGACCGGACGTTTTAAAGTTGGAACGGTGTCTCTGTCTCAAATGGCCTAGGCGCTAGAGCTGACAAAAAATTAGGGAGACGGGAAAAATAATAAAACTTAAGAACAACTAGACTGCATTTCCGGCGGGAACTGCGAAAGTGTGCTTGCCCTGGTCCGGTCAGCAACGTGAGCGGACAGTGGCATACGCTATGCTGAACCTGGCTTGATCCAGGCATTGTAACAGTGCCTTTCAATGTTGGAGCAGTGGCAATATCTCAAAAGCTCTAGGAGAGGGCTATTCAACTATTGGCTTGCGGGTTGAATGCGATTTGTTGGATTTTACCTTTGGCCTGCCTTCGAATTTAGCTTCTATGACTGAGATCAAATCAATAAAATAAAATGACAGCAGTGATTGAAATGACAGCAGTGAAATGATGCGTCTTGCGCCTCTCAAACTGGGCTATCAGGTAACCTACAGTACAACAGAAATTATGAAATATGACCAAGGCATTAAAAAGCTGCTTGTTTGTCAGGATACTTTTTCACTGATTTATTTAAAAATAAATATGAGCTATGAGTGTGAATGTTATATATTCCATCCCACAAATTATGTTTTACTGGTTTATTTCACAAATAATCTATATAGATTTGCTCTATAAAGACCTTATGTCTGTTTGGGATTGTTTTGTGAGCCTGGGGTTGTTTTGAGAGCCTATTGATGTAGCCTATCTCAGAATAAAGGAATACTTCATATTACTCTAAACCACCGTCTGTAAATCAACTGTATACTACTGTCTACATTGCACTATATTTCTTGACCTGTCTCTGTATGTTTCATCACCTTTCTATACTTTGCCTCACATTGCAACACAGCTCAGATCTTTGGTTGCTATGAAGGCCAGTCGTTCTAAATGGATGGTTGCTATGGCCAAAGGCCAGTTCTATCTCTGCCGTTGTCAAGCGGGCATATCGTAGAATTCTGATTAACCTTATCTTAAAACATCTCTATTTTACTTAGCCCACTTCCATACAGTGGGTCCCATTAAGAAGTGGCCACTTCATTCACGCTTACCGTGATACACACAGCAGCATTAAATTAATCTGTCACCATACGCCTATGCCTATGTTTGCAAAGAAAACATTTTAATTTGATTCACATGAAACGTTACATTTCATGTACATGTTGACAATGAGTAGGCTAGTTTTGGTTGTTGGTGGTGTTATTGCATCCCTTAGTTATGCCTACAATGCAAGTTCCCTCGCGATTGGAAGCTCCTGTAGACAATAGTAGACGCATTTCAAAACATCGCGTTAGGAGTCCTTGCCACTTCTTTTAAGCCGTCACAGACGTAGGTGCTACTTTTAGGGCTAAAGTGCTTCGTGAATTACTGTTAGTAAAAAAAAAATAGCAGTCCTAAAGTTACACGTGACGAAGTTACGAGTGCAAGCATCTCATATCAAATGACCATGGCATTACGCTAAACAACATAAATCCCAATTAGCAACATAGCACTACATCTCCTCCTCCCTATAGCTAGCCACACAAGAAATTAATGATACTAAATCTCTGCTTAGCATGCTTCTCCGCTTAGCATTCTAATAACAGAAGGGGCACATTTATGTTGACCACTACAACATGACTCATTATGTCTGTAACGTTAACTGTATAAAACACTTACTTTCATAAAGGACGCACACCATCCAGCACATGGAAACCGATATTTTAGGTTCTTGGCCACAAACTCAAAACGTGTCTCTCTGACGCCCTGTTCTAGAATCTTTGCTCTGAAGGCTGTGTTGCTAAGGCAACATCAAATAAACGAAATGATAGTCTTTCAGTATTAAATGTGTACGTGTGATTCCGAATGGATGTGTGTGGTTTGCAATTAGAATAAACAAGAAATAACATTTCCAATAATTTCCCATGATAAATGACATAATATTTGCACCTTCCTTACTTGGGAATCTCACACCGTATTTCAAGTAGGCTACACTAGTGAAATGTAATACAACGTTGCCACCTAGCGTTCAGATAGTTCTAGGCTATTTAACATTAACGTGACATTGATTGTTTATTCTTTCGTCAACTCCATGCTTTTAGGAAAACAATCTTTTTATCATAGTACCCTCTTCAATGAGCGATTACCAGCTCGTTTTTGTAACAGAGATAGCTGTTTATTATCCCTAGGTTTACAGAAACACCTATTCATATTAATACGTAGCCTATGGAGTGCTGCCGACCACTGTTCATTACGGCCCAGAATGCCTTGCATGTCTTTACAACAAAACAACACAGTAAAACCTAAATGCCCGTAAACATATGCATTTGCATACTTGTAACATTTTTAATAATACTCTCCCATCATGATATTTAACAATAATGAAAAATTTAATTTGAATACCGTCAATGTGAAAACAACTCTATTATGTAAGCTATATATAGCTACTGTTCTCCTTGCTATTTCAGTTCGTAAGTCCATACTATCCCATGGCAGAGCAAGGATTTCATGATTGGGCAAGGTTGCCTGGAGACATTGTGTCTGCTCTGAGGCATTGTGCATACATGGAAGGCATTGTGATAGAAGGTGAATGGTGAAAAGGTGAATGGTGTGAGTTACCAAATACCCGTGGGTGGTTTGCCAAATGATGGAAACTTTTGGAATATTTCTTTTTTTTTTTTTTGCCTATGCACCCTCACACTGGAGTCCCCAGTTCATATACAAAATTTGGTATCGATATGTGACAGTGTTCCTGAGATATGGACGACTTCCTGTTTCGGAGCTTCGCCGCCGATTTCGTTTGGCTGTGACGGGCAAACGCTTTCGAAAATCAAAAATCCTTCCGCTAACATTTGTGAGGCTTGGTCCAAGGATAATGTACGTCAAGTTTCGTGGCGTTCGGACCAAATTTGTGACCTGTGAAAATGTAGTTTCGCTTTCTGTTCAATCCAATATGGCGGACGAACGGCACGCCCACCTGACGTCATCTTCGCGACCAACTTACACCGGTACTGACCGGACGTTTTAAAGTTGGAACGGTGTCTCTGTCTCAAAGGGCCTAGGCGCTAGGGCTGACAAAAAATTAGGGAGACGGGAAAAATAATAATAATAAAACTTAAGAAGAACAATAAGTGTGCTGCTTTGCAAGCACACTTAATAAGTGTGCTGCTTTGCAAGCACACTTAATAACAAATATTGATAACATTTTAGGATCAGCGCCATAGGATTCCCACGGTAGCCAGCGTCTGTGACGACACCTGAGCTTATAAAAATGGCGCCCATAGAGTCATAGAACGTTCTTCAACATATCCAACGTATTTTCCAGCCAGTAATCCATCTTGCGCGTAGCGCTCTAGAATCTTTGCTAACAACACCCCTTAGCTGTTGTAGAATCAGTGTAACCTACGGCCTCTCGGGGCTTATTGCTTAAAAAAGCTACATGGGATGTTGATATTTTATGAATAAATGAATGAACAAGAGTTTATACAGGTCATCATATATCTGTGATCCAAACACACATGATCAAATAGTTAGGCCTACTTAAATTGTCTGGTATAAAGTTGTCAATCAAATTATCTAATCAACATGCATTCTCCACTAGTTACCATTTGTTGATGTTACCAGAGTTACCAGAACAGCGACAGTGGTCCGCTAGCCTCTTGCTATCTGGGCAGTGCCATTCATAGACAGTAAAAAAAATGGTCGAACAGACTCCGTCGTTTTCAATGGGAGGGCACAGAGTCAAATTGAATGATTTTTCAGTTGGTCCCCCAAGTACTGCGCAGACTCGCACTTAACTTCATGACGTTAGCATCGAATTAAATATCATATGATAGATAGGCCAAAGATTGTTAAGGCGGAGCGATAGGCTACACAGAAATTCTTCTCACACTTCCTTTGCCTTCAAAGTCATCAAAGTTAAACATTTATTTAAGTATTATTATTAATATCATCCTCACAAGTGATATCAACAGAGGTGGAAAAAGTACGAAAATATTGTACTCAAGTAAAAGTACCAATACCTTGATAAAATATTACTCAAGTACAAGTTAAAATACCGATCTGAAAATGTACTCAAGTAAAAGTAAAAAGTAGTTAATCTAAAATGTACTTTAAGTAAAAGTTACTTAGTTACTTTTTTTTTTGGGGGGGGGGGGGGACCAGAACAACCAGTTTTACCAAAGACTTTCTAATGAGGAGATACAGCACTCAAAAAATCCTCCATAGTAATGCATGGGGTTAGTTTGTAACGGTAACGCCAATATGGCAGTTGTCTACACATCATATGTCTACACATATTACAACCCTTCCGCGACAAAACGTCGACATGTGAATACATTAAGCCAATCATGTGGTGTGTTGTAAAATACATTGAGCCAATCATGTGGTGTGCTGTGAAGACATCGTGGCAATCATCTGTTGTGATCTCGCTGCTGGAGCAAGATTGGTGTCGTGAAGCCTTACGCACACGCATTTCTGCTGGAATAGATGCACGATAAGTGCCCAAAAAGTGTTGCAATATGGCCGCCGAGTGGAGGTACTTGCCTGAAAAGGACATTGAGAAATGGAGATCTATGTGAAAAATCACCGGAGTTCTCCTTTAAGTTTGAGCAGTAGTTGATTTTCAAAGTTAGTTGCACTCATCCTTGGGTCGCTTTGCAGTGAACAGTAATCCAGCACAACTGAAAAGCCCCTCACAGGCAGCTGAGGCAGGCAGGCCAATATTGAGTTGCAGAGAGTTTTTTTAATATTTGGAAACGAGCAGAAGGTTCAGCAGATTAAAGGGCGTCGTACTGGGGGGGAAAGTGGGAAGTATAGGGCCCCAATGGAGGAGAGGGCCCGTGAAAAGTGGAATACAGGGGGCACAACATTTTCACCAGGCATTAGTAATAACTCAGGTAATCCACACATAAAAAATCCAAACAACTCCATAAGTAGAGTCATGTAATAAAGTGGAATAACACAGGGGAAAAGTATTGAACACGCTAAGAAAAAGCACTAAGGCAAGGAAAGGGAAGGAACGAGCTGGAATCTGTATAGAGAGTAGTTATCCTTTCTATCTGTGCAAATTAATATAAGCTTGGTTAGTAGCCTACATATTGATGGGCTATAAAAAGGTTTTTCATTACCAAGGTGTCACACAAGAAACATTTCATGATGGATAAAAGCAAAAAGCTCTCCCAAGACCTTTGCAACAATGGGCCAAAATCAGACCTGATACTGCGACCAATAAGTTTTGTCATACAGGAAATGTCTTGAAGCTGTCTTTACAAACAAAGGCTTTTCCACAAAGTATTGAAGAAATTTCAGTAGGCACGTTCAATACTTTTTTCCTGTGTCATTCCAACTCAAAACTCTTATGTTTGGATTTTTTATATGTGTGTTAATATAATGTGTGGTGAAAATTTTGAATAGACTCACTGGAAGTTCAGGCTAATTACTGAAAAGAAAATTAAGCGTTCAATACTTATTTCCACCATATATTTATTTTACCTGAATATTTTAACTTCCAAATTAAATGTCAAAATGAATGTCAGATGAAATTTAAAGTTTGACTGACTGGATTTTGTATACAAAACATGGTGAAAACTGTGTAAGGTCACTCTCACTCTCCCTTGCTAAAGAGCTAAATGGTTTAGTCCGCCTGCACGATTCATAAGGTAGTCTCTTTTGTTTATTTAGTTGAGCATGGCTAGTAGTGGACCGCTAATTGTTTTGCTGCTGGTGCAATGTCTTTCTCCAAGAAAGCCAAGTCAGGTTACTAAAAACAAAGGCCAAAACAGGAAAAAGAGAGACATCAAAATGAGGGGAAACAACTGCTAATAAACTTCTTTCCAAAGAAAGGTGAGCACAAACGTCAAAACACGAAATCCCATGGTGTTTGCTTAAATATCTCCTCAATCATTAGTGCTAAAACGAACTGAGACAACCGATTGGAATAGCGAATATACACTTTCATAGGTTAGGCTAATCTGATGCATTTCGTGATCCAGTCTCCATCACTTTCAGAAAGACTGCATGGCGCCAGCTTGATTCATGTCCTGTTGTAGGCTACATGCTGATCATTATCACTAGGCTAGTGGTTTAGGGCGCGATTTTTTTCTCTCCCTTTCCGTTTTCATTAGTCTTAACTTTTTTTTTACTCAAGTAACGGATGGGATTTTTGATGTAGCGAAGTACAATACTTCACTCAAAATGTAATCAAGTAAAATTTAAAATACCGATTTTATAAACTACTTAAAAAATACAAAATACACAGAAAAACGACTCAATACAGTAACGTGAGTAAATGTATTTCGTTACTTTCCACCTCTGGATATCAAGTCGTGTTAATGTTGAAACTACCACACATGATCATCTTCAAAAACAGTCATGGTTAAACAAACAAAAAAGTTATAGCCTACTTAAAGTTATAGCCACTGCTACCTAGCACTAGAAGCTAATCTTCACTTTTCTGACCTATGGTCAATCCATCGAAAACCTCAAATAATTATCGTGCCATTTTTCATTAGCTTTACCTTAACATACATAGCTTTGTTCATGAGTTTCCGTGCTGGCCGGACTGAGCCAGAGACTTTCTAATGTAGAGACACAGCATTCAAAAAATACTCCATAGAATTGCATGGGGCTTAGTTTGTCACGCCAATATGGCCGTTGTCTACGCATATCCCACCCCTTCCTCGGCAAAACGTTGACATGTAAATACATTGAGCCAATCATATGGTGTGTTGTGAAGACATCGTGCCAATCATGTGTTGTGATCTCGCCGCTGGACCAAGATTGGTGTCGTGAAGCCTTGCGCACGCGCATTTTTGCCGAAATGGATGCCTGACGAGTGCCCAAAAAGCGTTGTCAAATGGCCGCCGAGTGGAGGGACTTGCCTATAAGGACTTTGACTGAGCTTCTTATCCAAACAATACGGTTATCTCCCTACGGTGCGTTAGCTTCCCCTACAACCGGACTCGCTAACTATACTTCTTACGGGAACCTCAACGTTACATACGAGGTAGCTGAGCCTGTTTTGCCTTCTATATTGTTTATGTAGATAATACAGAAGCTACAATGTCGGCACAGGATATATGCTATATGAAGTTATGGCATTTAAAAAAAATCCTAAAATGAATGGGCTTCTATGGGGGTTAGTAGAGAAGTGGTCCCTCCAGCCTCCATTGATTCTTCTACTTCCGGGAATTCGCCCCTTGGTGCCATGTAATATCAAGTGGACATTAGCAAAGATTAGCTAACTATGCTAGCTATCGAAAAGGCTGAGGGCGGGTGCTTGTCTGAGCTTGTGCGGCTGGTGCTACTGTAAACATGTAGGCTTATTTGCGTTTTCATGGGCGGGGATAGGGATCAGTCGATTGCCTCTACTTTCAACTTTAGCTTTTGCAGTGGGTCAATCCCCTGCTCTTGGAAGTCAGCGATTGTCCTTCCACTATTAAAGGTGATCCCACTATCCTACATAACTATTAGCCTATCTCCAGACTGTCTGCTAAAGAATTTGAATCCCTTGTAAATGAACAGCTTAAACAGTTTTTATTTGATAATGATATTTTACTGTAAGTTACAGTGATGCAACCTTTTTGAAACAAGCCCACAGAGCTGTGTAGAAGATGAACAGGTGCCAGCGAAAGAGTAGTCTTCATGGTACAATTACCCATGTGACCGTGACCTTTGACCCCCATGACTTAGAGTAGCCTACCTAATAGCTGATGTTTATGACAGTATGAATGATGAATGGAATACACAGGTTTTGGCTGATTTTATTTTGTCACAGCAGTAGTGGAGTCAAACAGAAAATGCATTTGGTAAGCTATATGTTGCATTGAATTAAAAAGCCATTCACAACAATGCCTTCAAAATGGACATAACAGACCCACTATATCTAAACTTGACTATTAGTCATTAAACATTTCTAAAAGGCAGTACTTCAGTAATACATGTGGAAGATTACATTTAATAGCATTATACTTGCTGTTAGGGGAAAAATGAAGGTAAATAGATACAAACCCAGAAAAAATGAGATACAAACTCAACTATTTTAAAGGCACTAAGGGTGACAGCCTGTGCTGCTGACAGCTTAGGAATAGTGTTGCCACTATTTACATTCCAAAGCTTTTAGTAATATATATATTTTTTACAAAGTTTTAAAACATTTGCAGGTTAAAAGACTCAAAGTAAAAGTATAACAGACTAAATACACCAGCTCCCTACGATCACCTAAATTCAGATCTTCAGAGGCAGTGATTGTGTTGAGAAGGAGAGAACAGAAGCCATCAGTGGTAGAGGAAGGATAGTGGAGAGGGCCGGACGTCAATCAGCTGGTGGATCAGCCGGTGGATTACCAAATAGACCAGGCGCAATTTCACCAAAATCAATGACGATCTCTCTGGAAGCTGGCAGAACAACCCTGACACACAAACACACATGATACACATGCACACACACACACACACACACAAATGGAAAAAAAGGGAAAATATTTTGTTTAAGAAAAAGTTTAAGTGAACTTTTTCTCTTGTGATGCTTTGAATGAAATTCACCCAAACTTGAGTGAAACAAGAAGGGGGGGGGGTTCAAATTCACAGCGTTAACTATAACCTCCCCCAACAAGCACAGTTCAGTGAGTTTATCCCCATCTATCAGTCTTGGCACTTCCAGTAGAGCAGTTAACCCCATCTTTGCTCATTCTCCAGTCCTACTCACTCCTCTCCTTCCTTCAGCTATCCCCCCCATCCCCCATCCCCCCCATCTCCCACTAACATAATAACCCTTTTGTCATCTCGTCAAAATACTTTCCCTACACCTTTTAGGAAAATCTCTCCTCATGTTGATGAATACATGCTAGAGTTTGATGGAATCTGAATGGCCGTCAGCTTTTTATTTTAAAAGTGATCCCCAATGATATCGTTCTTCATATTGTTATTGTTATAATTTATGTGTGGATGTTGTCGTCCATATTAGCCAGAACAATACTTTTTTGCCGTTATAGTTGTAGTTATGGTTCTTGGTATGAACACACACACTACTGCATCACACAGTCCATCTCTCTCTCTCTCACACACACACACATACACACACACACACACACTACTGCATCACACAGTCCATCTCTCTCACACACACAAACACACACACACACACATACACATACACACTGTATGTTTGACTGGTGAGTACACACTGCAACACACTCACACATGCACACAGACAAAGAGCATACCTGTGTTCAAATAGCTACACAAAGCACAGTGTATAGTAAGGCTGCACACACACACACGGCCATATTTGTGAATGAACAATGCAGCAATGCCACATTTTTTATTTGTCTGGCTGAGAGTTAACCTTAGAACAACCAGCTAGATGTACATGAAGCATGTCTGGCCCCCTCTCTTTCCCCCTCTTTCCCTCATGTCAATGGCAGAGTAGGTGCTAGATGAGGAGCTCTGGAGACTCACCTGTATGGGATTCCTGCCAAATCAAGCATTCTTTTGGAGGCTTTTGTAGTGTTCTCGCCTTTGTACTTGTCTGACAAATAAATCATATCCTTTATACCTGTAGGTAACAGAGGGAGGGATGTAGGGAGGGAGAGAGGAATGGAGAAAGAGAGAGACAGAGAGAGAAAGGAAGTCAACTACCTGTATGACAGGCTGAGCAGGAGCTGACCTGACATGTCCCTACACATAAAACATCAATAATACAATAATATAGTTAGAGAACCAACTGTCCCCCTACCAGCTCCTCCAACCCCAGCACGAATATTAGATTAACCAAACGTGACAGCCCAACGAATCCTTGCGATACTGGGTAGGAGGAGCTGGTAGGGGGACGGTTGGGAAGCTTTTAGCTTACCGCCCTTAGCTAATCCACTGTTTGTGATTTGGGGCTATAGCGTATACTGGGACAAGCTCTGTAGTGGTTGATCAATGAAAAATACTGTCTCGGCTTACAGTATTTGAGTAATGCAGAAAAAGACCCTGGGGTCAAATTTAGCTGGAGTTACACTTTAAAAGAGAAAAAAAAAGAGTGATTTTTCACATAGATCTCCGTTTCTCGAGGTCACCGAGTACTGTCGATACGGAAAAAAAAAAAACGTTTTACCTAGTTCAAGTTGAATTCCAACAGCTAAAGCGGCCAGGCAGCTACAGCGCTACACTCTGGGGGCGTGAACATGGGAGTGGGACTTATTCTCTCCAGTTATATAAAACCTCCATGCTTCAAGGTGTGAGATGAAAATAGATGGATGGAGTAAAGTATGGAATGAGGGAGAGAGAGAATGAAGACAAACATGCACTCCTAAAAGTAATGTGTTGTCCCTATCTGCACACAGAGAGAAAAATGTTTGCAAATGAGGAGCGCACTTTGAGGGGGTGCATGTAGGGAAACAGGGAAGCTCTGCCTATCACTACAGCATGGGCGTAGGTTTAGGGTGGGACCCTAGGGACTAGTCCTTGTCAATATTTTGAGATGACAAAATTGCCCCCACCAATATTTTAGCGAACTCCTTTGTGCTATTTGGACTATTCCGACAGCCAGGACGACAGTAAAAGAAACACTGTCAATTGATTGGCTGAAACCAAAGGGAGTTTATCTGACACTGTATAGGCTAAGTTATCAGGGATGTCTACCAATACATACTGGTAACCCAAAAAAGGCCAGTGTAAAACATTTTAATATTCCCTTTAAAGCTGCAGTTGGCAAGATTTTTTTGATCATATTCACTGAAACCGACACTGTGCTCCGACAGAACAACATAAATCAGCCGGTTTTAGAAAAAAACCTGCACTTCTACCTCCACCTACAGTCTGTTATTTGTTTTGCAAAAATCCACAGCTCCTGGTTCTTCTGGTCCAATCAGAGCAGGGCTATGTGATATCTGACTGTCAATCACAGTCTGGTGCATTCTGGTGCGCACTGACGAGCACAAACTCGATGAGGGGGTGCTCGGTGGTAGTGGGGGAGGGGCACGAGAGTTGTAAACATTCAACATTTTGGCTAAGTTCCCTCAATCTGTCAGACTTGCCAACTGCAGCTTTAACTTTCAGCATGCATATTTTGCACGGAGAGTCACATTTTGCACAGAATAGAAGTCACAGTGTCACTGACTGTTAATTGGGCTACCAATCTTGCAGTTGCAATGGATCCAAGACATTTTCCTATTTCTATATTCTGTTCATGTAGGCTAATGTATTTGTGAATGTAGCCTGCACAATGCTAAGAACTAAAAGATGAACTATGGTGCATTTCCATTAGCCGCGTGAGACCATCCTGATCTCGCGAGCTTCAGATTTCCAGTCGCAGATCAGTCTGGCATTACCCTGGAAATCCAGAGTTCTCACGAGAGCACAATTTGAATTGTGCCCGCAAGATACTCTGGCCACGAGCAATGATCCAAATTTCTTCTATCTCTCGAGCGAGAGGGACCAATCAAATCGGTGTAGGCGGGACAAAGGCGAGCTACACTGATGACTGACACTGATGAATTGTTGTGATTGGTCGTAGCGCTATCCAACTGCGTGCAGTGAGAGTTTCAAATGCATGCTTGGTGCCGCCCCTCGAATTGGGCCATTTTCATTACTCGTGGCCAGACCCTTAATCTGAAAGATTCCAGGGTCTGGTTTACCAGGCTAGTCTGGCATCTCTCCGATAGAGAAAATTTGGAGCAGTTCACCAAACGAACATCCAATCAGCGTTGGTTTTGAGGCGGGTTTAGTTGTGACGAAACGAGAAGCTACTGTTCAATCTAAACAACATGGCGACGTCCACGGATGAGATGAGCATAGCTATCGCTGATGTTTTATCCGAATATTCGAGTATTCCTGGGGAAGCTACAGTAGGAAGCTAGGAGTCTCCACGGCCAAATACGAAGCAATCCATCTGGCGGAGTCAGGTTACATTTCCATACTCATAGAAATGAACATTGCGAGACACTTACAGTACGCTCCAGAATTATTAGTATAGTATATTATATAGTATATACTTTTTTGATCCCGTGAGGGAAATTTGGTCTCTGCATTTAACTCAATCGGTCAATTAGTGAAACACAAACAGCACACAGTGAACACACAGTGAGGTGAAGCACACACTAATCCCGGTGCAGTGAGCTGCCTGCTACAACGGCGGCGCTCGGGGAGCAGTGAGGGGTTAGGTGCCTTGCTCAAGGGCACTTCAGCCGCGGCCCACTGGTCGGTGCTCGAACCGGCAACCCTCCGGTTACAAGTCCAGAGTGCTAACCAGTGGGCCTCTGGCACCTCTGCTAAAGTTGACTAAAAACTGGTTTAAAAATTCTGTCGGTTATTTATTGTAATCTCACAATGAAAAAATAGGAAAATCCAACCTTGAACGGAAGCAAATTTATTTTGAGTAAAAGGAACATCTCATAAAGAAATAAATATTTTTAACAAAAACACGTTGCTCACAATTATTGGCACTCCTGCTTGTAATACCTTCATAAGCCTCCCTTTGCCAATGAAACAGCTTGTAATATTCTCCTATGACACCCCATAAAGTTGGAGATGCATCCCGTTCATACAAAGCAAGGGATTTAAGACCATTTATCTATACAAAATCTACCCAAATCGTCCAGATTCCTAGGTCCACACTTGTGCATTTTCCTCTTTGACTCACCCCACTGTTTTTCTATGTAGTTTAGAACAGGGGACTGAGATGGAAATGTCCGAAGCTTGATTTTTTGTTCAGCAAACCATATGTTTAGATCTGGACGTTTGTTTTGGTACCTTAGTTAGGTTCCCAACAAGGCCGTAGCCATGATGTCAACATTGGGGGGGACCAAATTTGTGGTGCGGTGTGAATTTCAATAACAGAATTTCAATACATTTCCTGCCATGCAAAAATATTATTAAAATCACAAACAAGTCATTAGTTAAGTCAGTCAATTAGGATATACCAAACTTTTGACGGACATAGGCACGGATGGATTATGAACCCCTGGGCATAGATGCAAAAAACCTACCCCAGTTAAGATAGGGGGCCCGGGGGCATACTTCCCCGGAAGACTTAAATAAAATGACCCTTTATATTATGACGACTTGTGAGTTTTGTGGAAATAGAAGAGAAGGGCGGAGAAGCAACTTCACACAGTCTTAGTCTTCAGGGCCCCCTGAGCTCTTGGGCCCAGAAGGTCCATTTAATCATCCATCCCTGGATATAGACCTGTGGTATGACTCCATTTGTCTCCAAAATGTATATTTTAAAAGAAAATACAAACTAGAGTATCTTTGATAACCTCTATATTACACTGAATGCTTACTCATAGGTTTGGACCTATAGCCCAATCATATTTTGTATTTTGATTTTATTATTCTGGCGGCTAATCACACAATTTTAAGATAGTTTGAACGGGATGGGATTCAAGATAGGCTAGCCTACTAAGTCAGGTCCCTCTTCTGTCTGACTCACCTCAAGTTACCCTATGCATTATAGGCTGGTTTCTGATAGAAATTACGTTTTGTGTTAACATGTAGAAACACAGCCTTTATTTAGTGAATGGAGGTGGAAATTCCTTTCTTTGGTTATTGTCCGCGATTCACATTAACTGTAGGCTATCACCGCCATTGTAAAAGTTTTTTCAACTTTTGTGCTGTCGCCACATTTGAGTGCTACGTTTTGCCTGCATGGATGCATCTAAATGTAACATGCAAGATGCAACAACCATTTCTAAGAGGCTTATAAACCGGTTCATTTCTGACATTACTACTAGCATATGAATGCATTATTTATGTTGTAAGACGTGAAAGAAATGAATGACACAGGCACGCACAAATTCAAATACAAGGACACTACGTTTCACTTTCGCTATCATTGCGAGAAAATAGGCTACAATATGGAATTGCTTCAAAGTTCCCTTTGAGTCTGATTCTGAATTGCTTCAAAAATGAATGGGGTTTCCTTAGACAGTGCTACACCTTTCCAACAAGTTTTGTGAGAATTGTACTGGTATCTTTTGCGATATTGTTGACAGCCTGCACCGCAGCAGGGTGCAGGAAGCTTTTGATAGCGCACGCATCAAACGCAAAACCTCCAGGACTCACAGTGTAGGCTACTCTCTCTGAAACCATCAACAGGTCACTAATTTGTGCGTTATTTACGTTTGATTGCATTTCAGATGGCGGGACTTGTTGGTTTCCTGTAATAGCCTATAGCCTTTTTTTTCTTTCTTTATTTTTCTATGTCCGAATATTGGGGGGGACATTTTGGTCACGTCCCCCCCAAAGTCTATGGTGACTACGGCCCTGGTTCCCAAGGCCTTTGGGAATAAAAACAGCCCCACACAGCCCTCCACCATAATTCTCATTAGGCATGGGGTCCTTTTCAGTATACCCATTCTTCTATGTATGCCAAACACACCTAAAGTGTTTCTATCCAAAAATTTTCATTTCATCTGACAATAGACCACACTTCCAGACAAAGTCACTGCACCATTCAGTAACTCCTGCCGTTTACATTGGTAATTAAATGATTGGACAGGCTCTTACCTGGCATGCCCTCTAAATAATCTATTAGCAGTGAGGTCACTTTTGAGGTCATCTTGGTGACCCCAAGATGATACCTTTGTCTGTAAGCTTAAGTCTCCAACAGTGGTTCTTATGGATTTTTTCCTATCTTACCATCCTCCATACTGTGCATGGGTAAGATAACCATGGGTCTTTGTCCAAGCATGTTCGTCACATTTCCAGATGATTAGAACCTTTTAATTATTGTTTTAACTGTAAATATAGGAATTTTCAACAAAGTACCTAGTTTTCATAGACATTCTCTGACTTATGGCAACACACTTTCTTTTTATTTAAATTTAGTATATTCTCTTTTCGATGTTGAAAAATGACTAGAGGATTTAGCCTTTGTGTGACTTTATTTTTATACCATAGTGAAAAAGAAAGTCATGAACTACTGCGGAAAGTTCACAGACACTCTGATTAACTTAAATAAATTGAAATTAGATATGAAAATGCTTCTGTTAGGTTTTGTATATAAGATTTTTTCAGGGGTGCCAATAATTGTGAGCAACATGCTTTCCTTAAAAATATTTATTTCTTTATAAGATTTTCCTTTTACTGAAAATAAATTTGCATCCCTTCAAGGTTGTATTTTTCCTATTTTTTTTTTTTTTTTACAATAAATCACCAACAGATTATTTTTTATACCGGGTTTTTAGTCATCTTTAGCAGAGGTGCCAATAATTCTGGAGTACTGTATCTCTTCTATGATCTCACCCCAGAAAGATTTTCTTTGACTTGTTAGTTTTTTTGAACGTTTATTTTGATCTAATGACTAGTATCTAGTGTGTCTCCTGGATAACATAGGTACACCTGGTCATTTGAGACCTAAGTGCGTGGGCCCTGGTTGAATTGACATGGAATGAATCAGTTACTGATATATAGACACTTTACAAACGGATAACCCCGTCATTGTAACCAAAATTTATTTATTTGGTTATTTGCAAAGCTTATGTCCGTGAACTAGCATGTTGCTAACTCCCCACAGTAGGCTGCTTGAAACACTGACTATCAATACACAGGACGAATTGACCAATCACAGTTCTTGTGGTCTGCGTTGCCTCGACGCAAAGTTACAATTTTTTGGAGGTGCACGTTGAGCTACGATGGAGGGGTCGGAAAGGGGTTTGCGACGACGCAGAGGGGTCTGCGGGGGTACGCCGTCGATTCAACGCAGAAGCAGAAAATAGCATTTACGGCTTCCACACACAGTTGCGTTCCGTCAACGCATGCCAGTGGGTGTTCCCGACGGTAGCTATGCAAATTACTTAAGGTATAACCGTAAATACGGTAAAGGTATAACCGTAAATTTCTCAACGCAAGCGATGGGAGCAACGCGACGCAATATACCCACAATTCAGTTCAGCAACGGATGACGTAACCCCATGTAAAGTGAACGGGATGCATCTCCAGCACTGCAACGCACGCAAGCCGTAAGTGAGGCCAGTACAGATTGAGTTTTTTCCTGTCCTTCATCCTTGCCTCATTTGCTCCACCCTTCCTCACCTGATTGGATGATGATCTTGGTACACTCATTGCAGGGGAACAGGGACACATAAATGGTGCAGCCCTTCACATCTGCCGAGGTTTTGTTCATGATGGCGTTCAGCTCAGCATGGCACACTGCAACCAAGGATGGAGAGGAACAGCCATCAGAGAAGGCAACAATTACATACACATCACTGAGTTACGTGTTGGAATGGTAGCTTTCTGATGAGCAGAGATGGAAACAACGGCGTTACTAACAGCGTTAGTTCAGTAATCTATCCAATTACTGTTTCCATCGTTTCGACCCGTTAACATTACTGACAATAAAATGTGGCGGGTTACTAGCGTTACTATGTAGTTACTTCATTGAAGCTGCTTTCATCCAACCAGGCTCTCTCAGACACAGGAGCTGCAAAGTGTTTTGCAGTGGGCGAGACAACTGCAAAAGTGATGATGATTGGCTAAGGTGTAAGGAGTAAAATTTCATGGAAAGCCAACCAGAGGCAGAGTTGGGTCAATTTACCCATGTTTTCCTTTTAAAATTGTATTCATTAATGCACGGATCAGCACCTTTCAGGCGTTATTGACGTTATTAAAGGAACCATATATAAGAAATGTATTTCAATTAATCACAAAATGGCCCTAATATGTCACTAGACATTATGTTAGCCCTTATGTTGCAGCCCTTAACTGATGTTGTGTTTTGTCATGTCATGTTGTGTTTTGGCCTGATGCGCCACCCTCCACTTATCTACTAATCACAAAGTCATTAGTTTTTCAGCATCCGGGTTGGCCACCTCGAGTCAGGATGGAGGGGGAGGTGATACACAGCTCTAAAGTAATTTCAAAGTGATTGCAGTTCCAGTTTTGGCCACAATCTTACATATGTTTCCTTTAAGTTTGATGTACAAATTCAAATGTTGTCTTCCAGAACATTGTAATGCTGTTAGCCAATTCTAGGATTAGTACAATACTACCAGTCACCCCTGTGGAAATACAGGTGTCTTTCATAGAAGTGCAATGTGTTTTGTTTGCCTTATCCTTTCTAATGTAAGTTGTATGTCCTGTCTGTGTTGTCTGTGTCTTGAATGGATCCTGAGTCTGGTAATAATGGTGATGATGATGATGATGATGAAAAGTTTGAATTAAGATACGCTACCCACCATACAGATATTTATTTCCAAGTGGGTCCTCACTCTCTCGAGCCCAAGGCAGCGATTCATTGGGGCAGCCATTCGGCATCCTATTGTAGCCGATGCCCACAATCTTCTTATCCGGGTTCACAATGCAGGCCCCGACCTTGGAAGAAATAATGTCAACATGTCAGATGAGGTCAAGAAAAGGGATATTTCTGCAAGACAAAAAGCAGGGGCCACAAAGATGGAACTGTGAACTGAAGAATGTCATTGAACATCCCGGCTCGCCAGCAGAGGAGGCAACAGAGCCTGTGAGTCTTAAAGGAGAATTTGCCAACTATTTCAACGTAATATACCCATTTAGAAATCATTTGGATGGTTAAATGACCTGTTCCGGTGAAAATGGTGACTTTCCCCGCTGCCCCTAGCATCCCCAGGTGGAAAACCAACCTTGCAACATTGAGACTACCGTCCCGGAAAGAGAAGTGAGAAACAAGAAACACGTTTTAAATCGTGTTTCTTACCTTGTAACATCCACATTGTTCTGCCAAACTTATGCTAACCATTTCGCTAGCTTGTAAACAAATCCATCGTTACCTTTTTCCACAGTTTGAAATAGCATAATGCACGATTTCTCCAGCAGAAGGGGAAATATAGCTAATCCTGCCTAGTTTTCCTTTAAGGTTGTCACGGGACGGGACCTTAGGGACTGTTCGTTATTTATAAATTTATTTTATAAATTAATTATTATTTTATAAATTTATAAATTATATTATTTCTACCAATTGACCTTGTTCCTGCCCATCTCTAGCTTTGCTGTCTCCATCCTTTCTGTTTTCGTTGTTTGCCAAAAAAATATATAGTAGGCCCTGTTTATTGGTAACCAGCAACAAGTGCAATTTGTTAATCGCTGTCATTCTCTCTCCTGCCAACAAAAATGTGTTATGTTCCAAGTAGCAGTGCGTAATTCTGCTTCATAAAGTTGAACAAATACATTGGTCATATAAATAGTCAGTTTATGGTCTACAGTGTAGAGTTGGTAAGTTATGGTAGGCCAACTTGGAGTGAATATACAGGGGGAATTCTTTGTCTACTCGTAGCTGAGTGGCAGGTGCGCACGTAGACATAGCCTACGGCCGAACACTGCAAGCGCCAATGAATCGTGCTCTCACGACAACCACGTCGTTAACTTAAATAGGCCTAGATGCACTCGGAGTTCGCATTCAAGCAAGCAAAACGATGATTTGAATACATCTGTTTCACTGGAAGGGCAAGGGGTAACAACAGGACAACACAGAGACAGGCCAGAATGCAGGACTAATGTTATGAGAGTATTACAGTAATATGGGATATTCTACGGCAGGGGACCCCAACCTTTTATGTACCATGGACCGGTTTGATTCCCATTTTTTTTTTTCACGGACCGGGGGGGGGGGGGGTTGTCGGGGGTTCCATGTTCCAAATGTGTTGTGCATGCATTACTTGAAAAGAACTAGCTCCAGTTAACAGTGAAGGTAACAAACTCTTAAAAATGTTTAAAACGTGAACTTGAAGAAGTGAAAATTGAACAATATGAACTATGAAAATTTAACAACTTGAAGCTACATTTATCAAGTGTGAACATGCTTAACAAAATATGGGAACAAATGGAACTAAACGTGCATTACGAATATAATCAGTGGGAGCCCTGTGCTTGTTTCCCTGCAACAAGAAGGTTCCATCAGGGGGTGATGGAAGACAGTGACACCCTCAGTGTGTTTGAAATGTCCAGTCGATTGCGCAATTTGGTCTTAGTTGCAGTCATTGCAGAAAACCCGGCCTCGCATAGATACGTGGTGGGAAATGGTAGCAACGTTTTCAGCGCTTTTACGCTATCTCGGGATATTCTGCTTTGGTTTTGATCCAAAAACCCGCCAGAGAGGTTTCCTCATACACACTCTTAAGACCACCGTCATTTGCAATTTCGATCAACTGCTCTTCCTCCTGCGCTGACAAGTTATGACTATTCGGGATATTGACAAATGGGTTGGGGAACCACTCATTGGTTTGCCGTGGATCTTTGGAGGATGGGAAGTAGCCTAACGCTCAAACTCATTTGAAAGCGCAACAAGGTGATTGCGCACCAGCTGCGAGAGAAAGGGCCCTGCCTCAGTCTCTCCCTAAACCCCCACTACTGTTTGGAACATATCAAATACAACCCGTCCCCATTCGTCCCCACAAATCAAGCTTGGCTTTAAATGCAGCTACTTTATCTGCCAGTTTAAAGACAGTTGTCATTCTCCCCTGGAGTGACAGGTTGAGGTAATTAAGCAACCCGAATATGCCACACAGGTAAGCGAGTTTTGGCACCCAGTCCTCATCACTAAAATGTGCAGCGGTGACTTTTTTTCTGTAAGAAATCTCTGCAGCGGCTCTCGAACACTCTGACCAGTGACCTGCTAAAGATGCTTGTTTTTTGTTGCTCATTCTAGCAGTTTAGCTAACTTTGTGTGACACTACCATACCAAGAACTGATCAAATGAAGTGAGCTGACCTGAGGCTGCGCAGCGCTGAAGGCAATATGTAAAGTGTTGAAGGCGGGACAGACAGACGTAAGAAATAAGACCTTGCAAAATGCAAACATGCGTGCAATCAAACAACTGCATATAGGCCTATGCCATGTAAAAACGCGACATTATTGCGAATTAAATAGAGTTTAGTTTGCATGCATTCTTTTTAAAACTCTTGTCGTAGGCTACGGCCCGGTTAGGAATGTCCCACGGCCCGGTGGTTGGGGACCGCTGTTCTGAAACGGCAAGACAGCGGGGAAAAGTTAAAATGATAAACCCGGAAAACGTTGGCATTAGTGTTAATTTTGTCACCTATTTTTAATTTAGTCTTAGTCTTAGTCTTGTGACGAAATGTCCTTTTTAGTCTTTGTCATATTTAGTCATTCAAATATCATTTTTGTTAGTCAAGTTTTAGTCGACTAAAAGTCTCGTCATTTTAGTCTAGTTTTAGTCATAAGAAAACTAAAGGTATCTTAGTCTTAGTCAGTTTTAGTCAACACATTTTAGTCTTTTTTTATAACAAATTATTTCTGATTACCATTTGAGTCAAATAGTGTTTCACACATCTCAATTTTCCAACAATATTGTGTGTCCACAGGGCTACTCGTCTGTTATAATTACTCATTCTGATTTTTTGTCAGTCAGTATGTTTACATGCACAGGTAAGTCGAGCTACAGTTATAGCTCGGCTGGGATTTGACCATAGACAGTAAAAGATTTGACTGGACCACTGTCATATTCGTAGACCAGTGTTTCTCAAAGTGTGTTTTTTTAGCTAGGGTTAGTTAAGTGGTCCTGAAACTGAAAAAGTTTGAGAAACACTGTCGTAGACCAAAGTATTAATGTTTTACTCCGCCTCGCTAGATGGCGATATGCGCCCAAATACAACACATTCCCCAAACAGACTCTCCATCTTAGCCATAGCTAACTTGCTAGCGAACTTTCCATATTACATTACATTACATTACATTTAGCAGACACTTCTTGACCAAAGTGACTTACATATGTCAGCTACATTACAAGGGATCACATTGTCCCAGAACAACTTGGGGTTAAGTGCCTTGCTCAAGGGCACAACGGTGGAAGCTGGGAATTGAACCGACAACTTTCAGGCTACTGCACACTAGCCCAGCTCCTTAACCACTACACTACCACCGCCCCTAGCTTACTTGCTAGCAAACTTTGCATCATCAGTCTAACTAGTTAAATAGTTGACATTACATGATGAACATTTTCGTATGAACATTCTGGTGGATGTTAATTTGTATGAGAGAAGCTTCAACTTCTGGGTATGTAGCATTGTGGCATAAAGCTTAGGTAGTTAGTTGGTAACTCTGGCAGAAATCTCCAGTGTTCTTGTTCCATGTAGTTTCGTGTTGCAGCCACAGGGTTGCAGCAACAGCACGTAGACTAGCCTACAGGAAAGCTGTTGCGTATGAACTCATTCGGAATATTTTGAAAACATAACAGCTAGATATTCTGTCTTCTCATTTTGTAGACGAAAATGAAGAGAGATTTTATCTTAGTTCTTATTTCATGCAAAACATTTTAGTCTCGTCTTTTTTCGTCAACAATAATTCATCTTAAGATAGTCTTAGTCAGTGTTTCAGGACATTACTGCCGTCTTGTCATCGTCTCGTTTAGTCATGAAAAAAAAGGTAGTTGACGAACATATTTCCTCTCGTCTCGTCTGACGAAATTAACACTAGTTGGCATGTTAGGTATTTTTCGGTCCCTGTGATTATTTGTGAAATTGTGCAAACGGCCTTTTCAAGTCATTTGAGAAGAAAGGAGTGTAGCAAGCTCCCAAATTGACGCTCGTCTGAGAAATTGAGTTTTGGATAATGTTCAGCTTCGGCAGCTTTACAACATAGACAGCTTTACAATGACTGAGGAAGCCTAGAGACGAGTCCATAGCAACAAGTTCATGTGTTGAATTTGTTATTACCCAGTGTGCTTTGTTGAATGGTCTCAGTGTTTTATTGTTTTATTTCATGTGAATACTTACTAGGAGTAACTTATTTCAATTAGGCTAATGCAGTTGCAGGAAGTGTGCATTTAGTTTCCATGCTTATTGTGTTTCCACAACAATGTTAGTGAGTAAATCTACTGAAATGGCCACCATCTTGGTGAAGTGGGATGTGTAAGATCAGAAAGCAGAGGTTGATGTTAGAACAGTAGTTGAAGTCGATGTGTTTTCGTAGCACTTAAAGCGTGGGCGGAAGATATCGACAATTGGCCGGGGAGGGACATGCCTTTTTTGAAAATGCTACTGAAGGGTCGTTGTAATTTTTTTTGCAGGCAGGGTAGGGTCTTGCTACTTTTGATTGAAGCACTTAAAATCCTTCCGGTGGCCCCGTTTATAAATAACGAAAAGTCCCTTAGAGACTCAAGAGTCCCATCACGACATTCTAAAGTGCATCGTCACTCGTCAAAAGTCTATTCAAATTTAGTAGGATGTCCAGTTCAGATTGAGAGGGGTTTCGTTATCAAACGTGGAGCGCATGGCGCAACAAGGTGTTCCTAGGTTTTTTAATCAGTCATATGGGTGTGTTTGGGGCGTAACATCATTTTAAACCAATGAATAAAAAATAAGCGTGCAAAATACCGAATTCAACTTTGCGCGGGTGGAAAACGAGTTTTACGCCATGCGCTGGTGTGCAAAATGCAGCCCCAAGACTTAGAGACTCCAATAAAAAGTCTTCAGCCCCATGCTAAAGTTGACTAAAAAGAGGAATTTAAAAAAATCTTAGTAAATTAATAATGTATCGTAAATAAATAAATGTTCTTCATTAAAATACAGGGTGCATAAGTATTCATACCCCTTTGTTAAATTCCCTTAGAAGCAGGCAGATTTTTATTTTTAAAGGCCAGTTATTTCATGGATTCAGGGTACTATACATCCTGAAAAAGTTCCCTTGGCCTTTGGAATTAAAATAATCCCACATCATCACATACCCTTCAACATACCTAGAGATTGGGATGGTTTTAGTTCAGATAGCCTAATAGCTGGTTTGATTTGCATTGAGAGATGATCTTATGGAAAGTACCCCATGCCAATCGTGAGATATGGTAAAGGGTATGTGATGACGTGGGGTTATTTTAATTCCAAAGGCTAATATAGTAATATTATATTATTACTAAGGAGATGGCAAAGAACAGACAGACAAAATTGAAAACTGAATCAGACCATGATTGGAAAAATATGTGTTTTAGTCCTAAACACTAACATAACACTAACCAAAGCATCCATATACACAGACACACACCACACACGCATGCACGCACGCAGAGAAATAATTGTGCAGCTTGAAAGGGGTGCAATAAAATCACCGACAACCAAAACCTAATCAATGTTGAAATGTAAACTATATGCAACATTTTAAGGTAAAGTAACTTAGTTTCTGACCATGGCAACGTGTCATCATAAAGATGCATTTTTAAAATATTGTGAACATACTCTGTCAATATGTATACTACTTCTAGTCTGCTTTAGTTACTTATTTATTTCATTTCTCATCCTTTGTGGTAGTCATTTAGCCCTAGTGAAAAATACAGTACTGGTATATATATACAGTATATATCATATTTTTATTTGAATATGAGCGCTAAATTACTATATTCAGAACCTGTATAAAGAACCTGACAGAACCATGATGAGCCTTGCAGGCCCATTCCCTTTTCATGACATAAAGAGTAGAATGGTGGGGGAATTATTTGGACTTATAGGCAGTGATACCTTAGTGTTAGGGTCCGGGCTCCATTTTGCAGCGTGGACGGCCACAGCCATGAAATACGTATCGTTGTCCATCTTATTCTATATTTGTCAGGAAAGAGAGAAAAAAACAATACAGGAGTATTAGCATAAAAGCCAGCTGAACTTAGCCCCACCTACAACATTTGAGATCAGGAAGTTTGGTCCGGAATGGTTACATTGAGGAGCAACTATGCCCGAATCAGACCTTTTGGGATCCATCAAATTGAATGAGCGGGCTTTGTACAATGATGGACAGGTGAGCAACCGTGCCTATCTATCACGTAATCTGAGCATGATTCGGTTGATTTTGTTTGCAACTAAAATGCTGTCTCCAGAAGCTAGACTGATGGCTTCTAAGACCCCGTTTACACATAGGAAAAATGCATATATTTCCATGTGGTTTGCCCTTTGATTTACACGGAAACAAAGGTTTTTATCACTGAAAACAATTATTTCTGAAAACTCTGGCCAAAGTGGAAATGTGGGAAAACTCCTGTTTCACTTTTGCATGTAATCAGGAGAAAGCAGTGTTTCAGCATTGTGACATGTTGTTCCCTCGTTTGTTCGAAATCTCTCTTGCTCGAGAGGTTTGCGACACCCTTCCCCAGCTGTTTTTAGCATTGGTATGAACGGAATTATTTTTAAAAACGGAGGGGAAATATCCATTTTTTCACACAGTGAAACACCTCAAAAGTTTCGGCCAGAGAAATTTTGCCTCGGGGGGAAGGACGGCCAAACCGCTTACCCTAGATGCACACAGTTGCATTGCGTTACTGAAGGCCAGTATGTTTTCCCAAAGGTCAGGGGTGTGTACTATGTAAATGCCTTGAAGTATAACCGTAATTTGATTGGCTGGTGCCTTGCGTTGCTGCCTACTGGTGCAGCAAAAGTTGAACATTTCTCAACTTTTTATGGAGCCGATGGGAGCAACACAACGGAACCACAATTTACTTCGGCAACGTATGGCGTAAACCCATATAAAGTGTTATGGCTTCTACACACAGTTGCGGTCCGTCAACGCATGCCAGTGGGTGTTCCCGATGGTAGCTATGCAAATGACTTACAGGCATGTATAACCATAATTTAATTGGTTGGTGCCGTCCGTCGATTGGCTTGATTTGGCCGGTGCCGTCGGTCGGTGCAGCATCAGCTGAACTTCTCAACGCGAGCGACGGGAGAAACGCAACGCAACGGACCCACAATTCAGTTTGGCAACGGAGCCAAATGTAAGCCCATGTAAGGTGAATAGAATGCGTCTCCAGCACTGCAACGCACGCAACTGTGTGTAGAAACTGTGTGTTACAGTGCTTGCAGACGTTTGCATTGAATGCAGTGCTGGAGACGCAACACAGAGTTTACTAAAAAGAAAGGTTTTAAACAACACTTTAGCAGCTGGTTTTTCCGCTTGCACCATTTTGCCAAAAACCTCTTTTTTAGTAAACTCTGTGTACACAAACAATGTTCATGTGTAGAGACCCTGGTGAGCAAAGTTTCATGTTGAGTCGAGACTTCTTAGTTTTTAAAAAAATCCCATTCATAGTGTTTAGCACTCCCATTCAAAAGGCCCGAAAACGACAATACAGTCAATCCTAAAAGTACCGTTTCCGTCCAAATTATACTTTTAAACGAAAGTTTGACTCACAAAAAGACCCTAGGTTGCATTTTGGCAAGTTACACTTTAAGTGTTTTCATGATTGCCTGTAGGCAGTGTGTCGTGTGTGTTATTTCTTCCAAGGATAGGTATACACGGAGTAGAGAGATGAGAAAGGGGGGGGCAAGAGCAGAGGGGAGTGGGAGGAATGAGAGGATTGAGGGAGTGGGGGTCAAGTGTGTATGTGTACATGAATTACATGTATTATGTAGGTTGGTATAAGAAAGAAAAGTATTGATGTACTGGAGCGGCTTTTGTATATTCTTGCTGAGAATATTAACCATCTTTATTTAAGCCAGCCCAGGAAATTTCATTTAGTATTAACCAATATCAACTGAGATTTCCTGGGCTGGCTTAAACAGACACAGAGCATAAATGGATAAGACACACATACAAACAATAAGCATGTTATGTAAACCTTGATAGGCAGGACACACATATAACTACAAATGAAGGGATAGAGATTCTGACAAAGTCAGAGAGAAGGAAAGAAGAGCAAGTGATTCAAACATGAAAGAGAGAATAGCAAGTGACAAATGTGAAGAGAGAGTAGAAGAGAGAAGATGGAGAGATACAGAAACAGCGATTGCGGCGCTAGGAGTAGATATAACATTCGTTGTGGAAGGACAGCGGGATGCACAGTTAGAGTTCTGAGATAGATATTGGCATGGATAATGGCAGACTATAGCCAGATACGGCTAGGAGAAAAGCAGAGTGAGCAGTCGTGTTGGCATGGGGGATGGCAGGTTGGTTACACGTGCAGGTTGGTGACGTTTTGTTTGCGGTAGGGTGTTCCATCCACATACAGAAATCGCTTCATTATCAGTGCAAGGATTCTTTGACGTTCTTGGAGAGTCATATCCTGGAAATCCAGAGTTCTCGCGAGAGGGCAAATTGAGTTACTCTGGCAATATTACTTATTCCCTTGTAGCCAGCTGCACTAATCACATCGGTGTATCTGATATAGGTGGGCCAGAGGTAAGCTAACCAGATGGCGACAGCGCTGCAACGTCGAAGTCCGGAATCAGTCGGTAAACATTGGTTGTAGTGTAATCCAATTGCATCGAAGTCCAGAATCAGACAGTAAACATTGGTCGTAGGGTTATCCAATTGCGTGCAGTGAGATTTTCAAATGCATGCTTGGTGCCACCCCTCGAGTTGGGCCATTTTAATTTGTCATGGTCAGACCATTAATCTTTCGGATTTGGGTCTGGATGCACATTTCGGACACGGTATCATGATCTCCAAACCCTCCTCCCCATTTCAGGAGAATGTCGTGACAATATGACCTTCCAGTTGGGAGAAAATCAACATTAATGAAGGTGTACCAAGTTTGTTTTGTACTCCGGCTTCTGTCTGGCGTGGAACCGAGGCGTTCAAACGTCAGTCATACGTCAGTGACACGCAGCTGTGCAGGCGGGGACTGAACCAGAGCCCGTCTCTGACTGAACTCCACTTTGCCCTCATAGACATGAACTAGGACGACCCATCTTGCTACGCATTAATTATCTTTGCTTCTACCAAGTTTGGCTTTACATCAAAGCATTGCTGAGATATGAGCTCACTTCCTGTATTGCAGCACCCCATATAGAGGCCAAATGATGCCAATTTCTTAGTGTGTCATCACAATCAGGTCACAAGTACCCTTACCAAGCTTGGACTTCATACATCAAAGCCTTGCTATGAGCTCACTTCCTGTTTGGCGGCTTCGTCAGCATATTTGATTGGCTGTCATGGGCAAATAAACTTGAAATTGAAAAATCTGACAAGTATCGTCCATGCGGCACAGTCTGAAGTTCATCTCTGCCAAGTTCCATGAAAATCGGATGAAATTTGTGACCACTGACACTTTTCGTAGAGTTTGGATCAAATCTGGCACAGGTCCAATATGGCAGAAAGTGATGTGATAGGGGTTGATGAACTTGGGATGGTCCAAGGATTAAGATGCTACCTCAATTGTGAAAATCAGACAAACGAGTCAAGGATCATGCGCATGAATGCATGTTCAACATTGAACTGGTGGTGGTGGCACTAAAGCGTTCAATGCATATGCAGAAACATTTGGACAGTGTCCTGGCTAATGGTATCGAGTTTGGTTACGTTAACTCAAAGTGTCGCAGAGATGTTAGCCCAACTCCTGTTTGGCAGCTTCATTGCCATATTTGATTGGCTGTTACGAGCAAATACACTTGAAAATGAAAAATCTGAAAAGTATTGTTTGTATGGCTCGGTCTGAAGATCATCTCCGCCAAGTTCCGTGAAAAGGTTTTTATTGAGGTTCAATATGGTGGATAGTGACACGATAGGGGTTGATAAGTATAGTATATATACTTTTTTGATCCCGTGAGGGAAATTTGGTCTGTGCCTTTATCCCAATCCGTGAATTAGTGAAACACACTCAGCACACAGTGAACACACAGTGAGGTGAAGCACACACTAATCCCGGCGCAGTGAGCTGCCTGCAACAACAGCGGCGCTCGGGGAGCAGTGAGGGGTTAGGTGCCTTGCTCAAGGGCACTTCAGCCATGCCTACTGGTCGGGGTTTGAACCGGGAACCCTCCGGTAACAAGTCCGAAGCGCTAACCAGTAGGCCACAGCTGCCCCCACGGCTGATAAGGGTTGGACTCCGGTGTTATATTGACCTAAATTTTGTTGAAACATGATACCGAGTGTGAATGCATGTCTCATAGCCCATCTCGGCTTGTCCCCTGCACTCCAAAATCTGGCGCTAGTTAGCCGATGCTACCAACAGCTTTTTCAATAGTGGTGCTTAGGCATCGGGCATGTGAAAACTTTTGTGTTTATGGTGAAATCCAATATTGCCACTGTTGCTATGACGCCACAAGTATCCATCTGTCATCCATTGGGTCTTTCAAAGTACCAGGAGGTAAAAGATCATTTTCAATGTAAACACATCAGGTATCTACAAAAATGATGCAACATCAAAGTACCAGGAGGTAAAAGATCATTTTCAATGTAAACACATCAGGTATCTACAAAAATGATGCAACATATCTTCTGCATCCTTATAATTTGGTCCTGAATCCATGTAAGTTTGGTTTTACATACATCGAACTGTTTCTGAGATATATGGGTGTGACAGGCAATTATATTATTGGGTGTGATTGAAATGTGAATATGTGACTTTTTTAATGTTTGTTTGACTATTATCTGTGCAAAATTTTGTGAAGAATGGGCAAAAGTTGTGACATATGAAAGCATTAGCTTTGCTGCTCTGCCATCATAGTAATAACTAGATGTACCGCATAGCGGTACAAAATATGACCGCCGCTCAGTCCTGTACATCCGTTCCGCGAAAATAAATCACACTTCAATTTGTCTCCATATTTTACTCCATCCCCCACTCTTGAAACTTTTGTGTATGCTTGTTTGGCATGCCTGAGTGTGTGTGTGCGGCTGCACAGAAAGTAGCCTACTGGTGCTGAAAAGGTGAATAGATTGTAGAATAGCCAAAGAAGATGTAGCATTGTTATAAAACCTTTAAAATCTCTAAACAATCACAAGTAGGGCAGTTAATCACAGTTCATCCATTGCAACTGGATTGATGAAAGGTCACTTACACCTGTAGGCTACATTGTATTTGGGAAAAGCAAAAGACATCTCTGTCAGTTCCATGCCGTTTTCAACAGCTATCAAAAACAAAGGTCATTTTTGGATGGATGGATTTTTTGTGAATGTTTCTTCTTCTACATAAGATTTTAGTCATCTTTAGTTCATGTAATACTTTATTGTCAATGCACAAATTAAGTAACAGTAGTCTGAAACGTTATTGTTAATGCACAAATTAAGTAACAGTAGCCTAGTCTGAAACGAAATGCTGTTTTACATCTAACCAGTGGTGCAAATAACTGACATGTCCAAATGGGCCTTGATGAAATGCGTCGCTAGACTGTTCATACACATTTTAACGGGCAAAGTTGAAGAGCTTTTGTCCGTTATTGTTAGTGCAAATATAGGCTGATTCATGTTCCCTTGCATTGTTTAACTGAGGTCCATGGCTAGTCTGGCTTTCATCAGACCAAGCTCAATCTTTTAAGAAATCAAAAAATAAATAGCGGGCGGATCAGGCTGGGTTCACCCAGCCTAGTCCATAGGCACCCGATATTGTTTAATTTTCCGATTGAGATATACACGCTCTGGCTATTCTAAATGCAAAAATGCATCAGGGAGTTATGACAAAACGGTAACTAACAAACTAGATCCTAATAGAAAGCTGTTAGCTTCCCTAAGCTACAGGTAGGATTATAAGGTAGGCCTATTTACAACATAAATTGTCAATAGGCTATGCTGGCGACACAAATAAAATCTCCTTTGGAAACCAATGGCTTACGCCTTACAGTATCAAGCGGACTTAAACTGTCATATCGTGGCGAAAAGTTGTAATAACATTCACGCAGCTCCATGAGTCAAGGAAAGCGCGAATGAAGTAGCCACTTCTAAATGGGACCCACTACACAGTAGCTTAAGGTGTTTTGCTAAAGCAGCCATAATGAAATGAAGGTGTCATTGTTTGGATACTTCACACACACGTGCTTTTTAATTTCACAGACTACAACTACCAAGCTGTAATCAAAGCACATCGATTCCCCTCTCACACCCTGCACGCACTTAAAACAAAATAAACAGGCGTCTCCGTCTCACGCATGTATAGGCAAAACTGTATCAGACCGGTGTAACGTTGGTAAATCTTCCATTGCACAGAATGATTTTGTAGCACGTGCAATAAATGACAGTCGAAAGATACAAACAGTGCTGCTATACATTTGCTTGGTATTTATAGTTTTCTACAAATGCAATAAATCAAATGCCTCCATCACTCAACCAACGCTAACGGTAACATTACCTAGGTCCTTATTGATATTACAAGATTAACGTACCTGCAGTAAAAACCAAGCATGTCCGATAAACATCCTCAGATTTATTTCGGCTTCAAGAAGAAATGGGAATTACACTTCATGTGAACATCGTCCTATCCTTATTAGATGTTCGCTGCGGTAAATTACAGTCCTTGTATGAAGCGTCCATTGTTTTTTCCAATCCACTTTTAACTTCCAACAAAATTACGTCTCACTGCAACGATGCGCCATCTAGTGGACAAACGACTACTTCTCGCCAATACTGAAAATGCAGCCATGATGATGATGAATATTTATTTTGGCTTTCTTTTAATCCTACTGATTTTCATTTTTTACCGGGGGGGGCAAATCACAAATGAGTGATTATGAGCCAGGTTGATGTGGGCCCTTGAGACCAACATACCATAAAAGATTCACAGAGAACTGTGTCTGCCCTACCCTCCTTTCGGGGGGTCCAGTCCAGCGGGGGGGGCTGCAGATGAAAACGAAAATGACGGTTCCATGCTATCCATGTGGGGGTACATGCCCACCAAGTTTTGTGTACCTCGGTCCTTTCAGTGTCCCGGGAATCCTTGTTGGTGTACGTCACTAAATGTACACATAAATTATTTTATTGTAAGGCCCCCCATGAACGAAAGTACACAAAACTTGGCATGCATTCAGAGGGTGTCATAATGATCCTACACTTTTAATTTCGTGTAGTTTTGACCTTGTCAGCCAGAGATATTGAGATGAAAACACCTAATTTTTTGCTTTTTAATTTTTAACTAGGTGGCGCTATACATGAAATAAGTGGTAATGGGATGGGTTGACATGCCCCCTTAAGACCAACATACAAAAAAAAGGTGGACCTCCTAGGCCCTACGGTTCTCGAGATATTCACAGAAAACTGTCTCCGGCCACCTACAGGCCAGTTGGTGTATAGTAACATAAATTAATTTATTGTGTGGCCCCCCATGAACGGAATTCCACAAAACTTGGCGTGCATACAGAGGGTGTCATAATGATCCTACACTTCCAATTTCGTGCAGTTTTGACTATGTTAGGTCACAGATACCTTCAATTACACCACCTCATTTTTACTTTTTTGTGTTTAACTAGGTGGCGCTATACATGAAATGAGTGGTTATGGAATGGGTTGACATGGCCCCTTGAGATCAACATACAAAAAAAAAATGGTCCTCCTAAACCCTACGGTTTTCGAGATATTCACAGAAAACCGTGTCTGCCCTACCCTCCTTTCGGGGGGTCCAATTCAGCGGGGGGGCTACAGATCAAAACGAAAAACGATGGTTCCATGCTATCCATGTGGGGTTACATGTCCACCAAGTTTCGTGTACCACGGGCTTTCAGTGTCCCGGGAATCATTGACGGAAATTTGGGCATGCGAAAAAGAAAAAAAAAAAAAAATAAATCTGACTAAACCTATATGACCGCCGCTTCGCTGCGCGGCGGTCATAATAATATATGCCTATGCAATATTAAACCATAGAGAGGGCTGGAATATAAAAGGTATCATGATCATATTGCCAAGAGTGACATAGAACCATTGATTTGTTTATTTTATTTATATTTATTTATATAACATATTTTATAACTTAAACCAAAACACTTTTCCACAATATTCTATATTTTTAGATGCATCTGTTTATCTCAAGAGTATGGCCATATTTTACCATAGAGGACACTGAGGTCATGTATTTCTTTCTTTCATTTCATTTACTAAGTAAAAATAGCTAACGAGACACATAGTTGCAGACACTTCTGACTGCCAAGACGAATGTAGAGTCGACTTGGCTATTTGAAAAATCCTGGCTCGGGCCTTTTATGTTATATCTAATATTTGTTTAATCAACCTCATAGGATTAATTAATTAAACATAAAATCCACATTTACAGTAGCAGACATCTGGCGCAACACAGAGGGTTAGCCTACTATATTTACTATTGTTGTGGTTTCATCTCTCAAGAAAGGAAACCATTTAGACAAGGATCCAGGAACTTCAAAAGAACCCCCATTCTACCCAACCCAACCCAACCCTACCCACATCAATAAGCTGTGATCATTTACAATGCAAAAAAGAAAACACATTGGACTTCCTTGTCTGCCTAGTTTGAATGAGGGTGAGTCAGAGTTGCAGTTGGACTACCCTCTCACTGCAGGGGAGGGGCAGGTGTCACATTCCCACAAATCATTATGGTTGGATTGATGAGACTGTGTGTGTATGCAAATGCAACAATGCATAAACACATATACAGTACCCTCCAGAATTGTTGCCACCTCATGCTAAAGTTGATTAACTTATTTATTTGAAAGAAAATAGGAAAAATCCTTGAAAGGGAAGCAAATTTATTTTGAGAAAAAGGAAAATCACATAAATCACATAATAAAACCAAGTTGCTTACAATTATTGGCACCCCTGCTTACAATACCTTCTTAAGCCTCCCTTTGCAAAAAAAAAAAAAAACAGCTTGTAATATTCAGCTATGACACCCCATAAAGTCGGAGAATACAAAGCAAGAGATTTAAGACCGTTCGTCTTTACAAAATCTCCCCAGATCGTCCAGATTCCTAGGTCCACACTTGTGCATTCTTCTCTTTGACTCACCCCACTATTTTTTCTATGGAGTTTAGATCAGGGGACTGAGATGGCAATGGCCGAAACTTGATTTTGTGTTCAGTAAACCATATTTGTTTTGATCTGGACGATTGTTTTGGTTCATTGACCTGATGAATGATTCAATCATGACCAACTTTTAGTGTTTTGTCAGAGATCGACAGATTTCCTTTGAAAATGTTCAGGTTTTTCTTGTTGTTCAGGATACCATGCACCTTAATTAGATTCC
>NC_055980.1:24459074-24525867 GCF_018492685.1 Alosa sapidissima
AAAGTCGGAGAATACAAAGCAAGAGATTTAAGACCGTTCGTCTTTACAAAATCTCCCCAGATCGTCCAGATTCCTAGGTCCACACTTGTGCATTCTTCTCTTTGACTCACCCCACTATTTTTTCTATGGAGTTTAGATCAGGGGACTGAGATGGCAATGGCCGAAACTTGATTTTGTGTTCAGTAAACCATATTTGTTTTGATCTGGACGATTGTTTTGGTTCATTGACCTGATGAATGATTCAATCATGACCAACTTTTAGTGTTTTGTCAGAGATCGACAGATTTCCTTTGAAAATGTTCAGGTTTTTCTTGTTGTTCAGGATACCATGCACCTTAATTAGATTCCCAAGAAGTCCAGCAGCCATGGGGTCAGACCTGGTTTTGTTGGTTAAAGTTTTTTTTTTTTTTTGCAGAATCTTGTAGACTAGGTGTACCTCTTTAAGATTTAGGGGGGTGCCCAGTGATATATCCCTTGGGCAATTTTGTATATTAACCCTTTCTTGTTAAATGTGTTGAATACAAGGTGAGACACTACAGGTGAATAGGGTAAAAAAAATAAATAGCAGATATCACTATGAAACTTCCCCAGTTGATTACTTACATTAATATGGAAAAAAAGTGTATTACAAGTTATCTGTAATTTAATATTTAAATATGCAAATTAGGATATACCTCTAATTTCAAGAGGATTACTCATATTAAATGCAAATCAACTCAAAGAAAATGTAGTAAAATACATTGTTCTGTGTGATAGTTTTTCAGACTGTACTTCATGCATTCAAATTTGGACAATTTAACTCTTTACTATGTCAATTAATGAATTTCTATATTTTGGATAATGCCAGTCAAGGAGCCATGGGGTCAGACCTGGTTTTGTCGGTCATATAGGGATTGTCAAAGTTTTGTTTTTTTCCCCCCGTCATCTACTTCCTGAATTTTTGGTCAACGATACCCGGGACACATGAAATTTGGTGGATATGTAGCCCCACTAGACTTTTACAGAAAAATGTCGTCCCCGGGGGCCACTAAATAACTACCTGAACCGTGGCACTGAGGATGAAGAATCTTTTATGGTATGTTGGTCTCAAGGGCCCACATCAATCTGGCCCATAATCACTCATTTGTGATTTGCACCCCCCCGGTAAAAAATGAAAATGCAATATTATTCTGCTTTAATCGCCCCTATCTTCAGTTAAGATGTTCATAACTGCACCAAATTTTATGTGTATGATTGACCTGGCATTCTCTGGGGGTATGTCAAGTTTAGTAGAATTTCATCCATGGGGGGGTCTAAAAAAAAATAGGTTATGTGTACATTTAGTGACTGTACACTCATTGGCCTGTAATGCGGGCAATGGGGGTAGAAGATCATTTTCACGTGCAGCATGCATATGCAACTTGGAATGAGCTATAGTATTTCAAAAGTAACAAATATTAAACGGTTTCTCAGTGAATGTGACCTTTAAGTTATTCCCATACAATTACACTAGATGGTGCCAAACCCCACTAAGAACTGGTTAGTTGCTGTTGGTTGTTGCAATGGTGCTGCCCAACTGAACCCTCTGCTATGGATTCTTGCTAATTGGATTTTTCCTTTGTTCAATAACTGTATTTTTGAACCATCATTGTGGACAGTTGTAGTTTTTCCCACGCAACAAACAGACAAACAAACAAATGTCAGGTTAACAAAATGCAATTAATATTAATTAGTATGTAGATAAATAAATGAAGATGTGCATATTGTTTTTAATTATTACTCTAAATGCACTATGACAACATTTACAGCTAACAGTTCCAAACACAAATGAGATGACATAAGAGGGAGTCCTGCCAAGAATATTAAATGTAAATATATTATATTGTATTGTATATATATTGTATATAGTATATGAAATATGGAGGGTTTTGAGGCAGAGAAGGTCAAAAAATATTTTGTACTAATCTTAATTACAAATTTAACCTGGTAATATTGTTCTATATCAAATGTTCCCTCTTTAATTGTTCCGGAACAGAATCGTATATTAGAATTAAAAACCTACACCTTTAGGCCCTGTGCCCACCAATCGTGATTTTTGATTTTTTCTAAATGCATGATTGAAATTGATCCGCAGACAGCTCACACACATCTGGTCATGCCACTGTAGAGTGAATGCATGCGGAAATAAACTGTACCTGTTTATCCTGTTGTTTTAGTTTCATTTACAAAAAAATAATTTACATTTATAGTTAACAATCTTTAGTCACTGCTGGAGTAGTTTCACATTTTGGTTTAACCAAAATTACAATCAGAGCATCAAGCATCAAGATGTCAGACTCAGAAATATGTAAGCTATACAGGTGCATCTAAAAAATATACAGTATATTTATAGTGGAAATGTCTATTACCCTGCCAAGACTAATTTAAAGACCGATATCCAGAAATTCCAGAGTTAAAGGCTCAGGAAACCATTGCTGCTATTTTGACTAATTAGCTATTTAGAGCTCTATTTTATTTCAGTATTATACATTCTTTATTCTAATATTTTGAGATACTGGATTTTTGATTTCCATGAGCTGTACTGCAATCTGCAAAACACTGCAAAACTGTAATCATCAAAATTAGAATAATCAAGATTAAAACAAAAACAGGGCTTAAAATATTTCACTTTATGTGTAATTAATCTAGATTACATGAAAGTTTCACTTTTTAAAATAAATTACATGGAAAAGTGACATTTTCCATGATAGTCAATATCATGTCATATATTTACAGGTGCATCTTATAATATTTTTTATTATAAGATGCACCTGTAAATATATATGGTATACTAATTTATCACCAACTAAACACTAAACAATAGAAAACCAACTGTTTTTGATAGTTTGATAATGATCACAATAATGACAATAAATATAAATATAAAAGCATGAAAGCAAAAACTTTTGGGGAAAATTTCACCGGGCCTACCTCACTCTCAGTGACTCCTCTTGACTCCATCTTTCACTGCAAAGACGCATTACACTACATTACACATACACTAATAACCTTGTATTATATCAGCATGATGAGAGGGTGTGTCGTAGACTGCAGGAAGGAACCTCCTCCAAGTTATGAGTTTTTTGGTTGGATTTTACTTTATACACACCTTAGTGGACATGTTCCCTCTTTAATTGTTCCGGAACAGAATCGTATATTAGAATTAAAAACCTACACCTTTAGGCCCTGTGCCCACCAATCGTGATTTTTGATTTTTTCTAAATGCATGATTGAAATTGATCCGCAGACAGCTCACACACATCTGGTCATGCCACTGTAGAGTGAATGCATGCGGAAATAAACTGTACCTGTTTATCCTGTTGTTTTAGTTTCATTTACAAAAAAATAATTTACATTTATAGTTAACAATCTTTAGTCACTGCTGGAGTAGTTTCACATTTTGGTTTAACCAAAATTACAATCAGAGCATCAAGCATCAAGATGTCAGACTCAGAAATATGTAAGCTATACAGGTGCATCTAAAAAATATACAGTATATTTATAGTGGAAATGTCTATTACCCTGCCAAGACTAATTTAAAGACCGATATCCAGAAATTCCAGAGTTAAAGGCTCAGGAAACCATTGCTGCTATTTTGACTAATTAGCTATTTAGAGCTCTATTTTATTTCAGTATTATACATTCTTTATTCTAATATTTTGAGATACTGGATTTTTGATTTCCATGAGCTGTACTGCAATCTGCAAAACACTGCAAAACTGTAATCATCAAAATTAGAATAATCAAGATTAAAACAAAAACAGGGCTTAAAATATTTCACTTTATGTGTAATTAATCTAGATTACATGAAAGTTTCACTTTTTAAAATAAATTACGTGGAAAAGTGACATTTTCCATGATAGTCAATATCATGTCATATATTTACAGGTGCATCTTATAATATTTTTTATTATAAGATGCACCTGTAAATATATATGGTATACTAATTTATCACCAACTAAACACTAAACAATAGAAAACCAACTGTTTTTGATAGTTTGATAATGATCACAATAATGACAATAAATATAAATATAAAAGCATGAAAGCAAAAACTTTTGGGGAAAATTTCACCGGGCCTACCTCACTCTCAGTGACTCCTCTTGACTCCTCAACATCACTCCATCTTTCACTGCAAAGACGCATTACACTACATTACACATACACTAATAACCTTGTATTATATCAGCATGATGAGAGGGTGTCGTAGACTGCAGGAAGGAACCTCCACCAAGTTATGAGTTTTTTGGTTGGATTTTACTTTATACACACCTTAGTGGACATGTATATGTGTCACGGTCAAGGTAACTTTATTGTCCCCGAGAGTGTTTATGCGTTGTAGCATTTGCATACACACACAGTCTCATCAATCCAACTATGATTTGGGGGCAGCTGTGGCCTACTGGTTAGCACTTCGGACTAGGTTGCCGGTTCGAACCCCGACCAGTAGGAAGCGGCTGAAGTGCCCTTGAGCAAGGCACCTAACCCCTCACTGCTACCCGAGCGCCGTTGTAGCAGGCAGCTCACTGGGTCGGGATTAGTGTGTGCTTCACCTCAATGTGTGTACACTGTGTGCTGTGTGTGTTTTACAAATTCACAGATTGGGATAAATGCAGAGACCAAATTTCCCTCACAGGATCAAAAGAGTATACATACTTATAATTATACGTAATGATTTGTGGGAATGTGACACCTGCCCCTCCCCTGCAGTGAGAGGGTAGTCCAACTGCAACTCTGACTCACCCTCATTCAAACTAGGCAGACAAGGAAGTCCAATGTGTTTTCTTTTTTGCATTGTAAATGATCACAGCTTATTGATGTGGGTAGGGTTGGGTTGGGTTGGGTAGAGTGGGGGTTCTTTTGAAGTTCCTGGATCTTTGTCTAAATGGTTTCCTTTCTTGAGAGATGAAATCACAACCATAATAAACATAGTAGGCTATTAGATGTCACATAAAAGGCCCTAGCCAGGATTTTTCAAATAGCCAAGTCGACTCTACTGTCGTTTTGACTGTCAGAAGTCACTGCAACTATGTGTCTCGTTGGTTATTTTTACTTAGTAAATGAAATGAAACTTTAAGAAAGAAATACCAAGGACATGACCTCGGTGTCGGTAAATATGGCCATACTCTTGAGATAAACAGATGCATCTAAAAAAATAGAATATTGTGGAAAAGTGTGTTGGTTCAAGTTATAAAATAAGTTATAAACTAAACAAATGTGGTTCTATGTCACTGTTGGCAAAATGATCATGATATCTTTTATATTCCAGCCCTCTCCATGGTTTAATATTGCATAGGTATATATTATTTATTTTGGACCATGCATTTATGGATAGGCTATTGAACTTTATGTGAGATGCGTGAGACACTGCATTGCATTAATTAGTTTAGGACACATCCAACTACATGTCGCATGACTGATGATAATTGTCTTATTGTGGCTTAGGAAACGAAACGAAACTTGTAAAAAGGAATACCAACGACCTCTATGGTAGATACATGTCACATGTTTTAAAGGAATACCAACAACCTCTATGGTAGATACATGTCACATGTTTTAAAGGAATACCAACAACCTCTATGGTAGATACATGTCACATGTTTTAAAGGAATACCAACAACCTCTATGGTAGATACATGTCACATGTTTTAAAGGAATACCAACGACCTCTATGGTAGATACATGTCACATGTTTTAAAGGAATACCAACGACCTCTATGGTAGATACATGTCACATGTTTTAAAGGAATACCAACGACCTCTATGGTAGATACATGTCACATGTTTTAAAGGAATACCAACAACCTCTATGGTAGATACATGTCACATGTTTTAAAGGAATACCAACAACCTCTATGGTAGATACATGTCACATGTTTTAAAGGAAGTCAACATGTGTGGTTTTGGAGGAATGAAAGCTGGGTGAATTCATTATTGCATTTACATATTTCCATAACCCCAGGCTGCATTGCATACTTTAGATATTTGAAGAGCTCCTCCTGTTCACCTCATTTGGGGGCCTAACAGCAAAGCTACAAAGGCGGCACCTTTGGTGTTTCTACCTTTTCTTCTATGAATTATTACTGGGGGGCCTAGCAGCATATAGCTGCAAAGGCATCCTACGGGTTTCTACCTCTTTCTTCTAAGAATTTAACAAAGCAAGGCTGCGAAGACACCCTAAGTGTTTCTATTCGCTACTTCTGCCATTACTTATTATGACCGAAGCGGTCATATAGGGATTGTCAAAGTTTTTTAATTAAACTGCTTATAGGCTATGCCGAAATAGTTTCAACATTTTGAATATCAGTGTCGGGTGAATTAGGAAATGTTCTCAAAGTAGCCTTATGGCTGAAAGCTGCTTGGGATCCCCCCTGTCAAGCAATATAACCATACAAACCTGCTCACTCATTGTTTAAAAAAAAAGTAATTTCGGCTTTGTCGGAACTGGCCATTGTAGGCTACGTAAAAATAAACTTCCAAAACTAACGAAAAATATTTATCTTCTTTCAGTTAATGCAAAAGTTTCCAAAAAGTTAAAAACGGATGACATGATGCGCATCACTGACATAATATGCAAATAATACAGCCTAGATATTCCAATATATTCGAATACATGTGTTTATTTTAGAGGGGATATTCAAACGTCATTTTTGCAATTTTGACAGCAATTTTGACAGCCCTAGTCCACTGTAGGCTACGCCAATCATCTATTAACACCTTCCACCTAACCCCAGTGAGTGGGGGTCGCTATAATGCGTATGAAATAGCACCATTGAGTAGCCTATGCAAAATAGCCTTAAAATCGTTCCGGCACCACTCTCGACAGGCTATGGACAACAGGCTGGTTAAAACGATAGCAAAGTATAGTTATGTTGCATACTTTTTGTGCACTTTCAGTCACCTACACTACGCCTAAATTACGCATGATCCGTCGTTTGACTCCTGAACAGTTTACGTAACTCAGAAGGTTAATTGCGTTAACCCAAACTAAAAGGAAAAACACTTTCCTTTGTTTTTATAAACAGAAATGATATTTCGTGTTGACATCACGCCGTGAAAAAAACGAGATATAGCCTATCCATCCAGAAGCGCGCATTAGCCGACAGAAAGTGGAGGCAGTGGTTCTCAAACTTTGCCATATCCTACACTGGTGTAAAAGGCGTGTATGGTATCATATTTTTTGTAAAGGTCTGCCAGGGATATTCTTAGGCCTATGAATGGTGTGCCTTCTCACAAAAGCATAGTCACTGGGCTCAGCTAGATGTAGCTTTCTCCTTCACCAACCTGTGAGCCTATGAGGCGGTCACGTCGTCGGTGGCACTCTCAGTGGGGTGTACTACGAATCTCGATTAGTGGGTTAGCGAGGTATGTTGCGCTCAAAGCCAGGCTATGCTGTGACACCAAAGTGAATCTGTTTTAGTTTCGCTATATCACCATGGCATCTTATGCGGTCAACCAAACCTGGTCGGGAGGAGGTTATGTGCTAAGTTATAGCTCAAATTGTGTAATCTACCGCACACTGACCAATCAATTGTCTTAAAAACGAAGTTATCACTCGTGTAGGATTCTGTCATATATCTTACAGGTGGAGCTCCGCCTCTACTAACATTTTGGATCTCGAATGCGCTTTAATAGTGCTGTGCGTGCAAAATATCCCACTATGGACGTGCATACCATACAACAACTGATGACAATTGATTTATTTGATGTTATAGGTTAGACACAAAAAATGACCGCAGTGTAGATTAAGCAATCGCTCATGAATGCGGAAGTAATTGTTTTTAAATAGAGGCGGTCTTGTGCGTCTCCACGTTACACGATTGGCCAAAGTCATCCCAACACCGAGAACGCGAACAGATCTGAGCTGAAAGCCTAGTTTGACAAATATATCACATAACTGCAATCGTAGTATCACTTAACGTATACCCCTGAGTCAAGGCTTTGTCAAGCCTCGATATGTCTACATAGCCTAGATATGTCTAACGTGCTTCGTAGTATACCCCACTGGTCCTTCTCATCTGCTGATACAGCAACATAGCATTGCTCCTCATTGCCTTACTCCTTTCCTTTTCAGAATGTTCTTTCTATCCATAATCATAAGTCTTTCTTCAGTGAATTAGCAAGATACCATCAGAAGCCAACAATCATAAAACACCTGTGCGCGCACCTGTTCCCTTGAATTTTCCCTGGGGATCAATAAAGTATCTATCTATCTATCTATCTATCTATCTATCTATCTATCTCCCCTGCGCATGAAGCTGTCTGCGTGATGTAGGCTAGATTTTGTGAGTTCTTTCTATCTGCTTTACTTTTGTGAGTTGCGACCACCTAGGCTATGTTATAGAGACGTTCTATGAGGTACCAGTGTTTAGCTGTGTCACAAAACAATAAGCTTTGTCAGACTACTTTTAAAATGATATTCAGGGCTATATACATTTTAAACATTCGGGGCTGAAGACCCGACAAAGCCTTGCGTTAATTCTTCAGGTGGGAAGTGTCAGGAATTTTCATACGAGAGACACATACGAGAGACACATACGAGGACGTAACAGGAAGGCATTTGGCTGAGCAACGGAAGTTAATATGCTCTATATTTTGTCCAAATGATGTCTGTCTGTCATCGTTGCACTCGGAGAAAACCGGAATGTTTCATTTGTCCTGCGTTTCTTCTACGGCTGCAAACGGGATTCACTCGCAGTTAACCAAATATTTCTTTATTAGGGCAGGCATATTTCTGACTATTAAATTATTTCTAAACCAGTCTGCTAAAGTCTGAAGTGAAGTCTGTGTAGGGTTTTCCAGGCTCCATTTCTTTTTACGAGACACCCTGCCCACAAGAGACATCTGCCGGTTGTTTGGGTTGTTGCAGCGTTGTTGCAGCGTCACTGGAAAAATACAAATTAAAGTCGCGTGATCCCGTGCGCGGACCGCAAGGGAAGCTGGCCAAATCAAAGCAATGCCCACTGTATGTATCTATCTATCTATATTGTGAAGTCACGCTACACATGTTATGTTTTTTCTCCAACAGAGAAGATATTGTTGAATAAAGACCATGTGCAAGCAATATTTCTGTCAAAAGAAAGGAAAATGAAACATGCCTTGATCAAGCAAGGAATGCATCAGGTAAGTCCATGTTCACATTTATGTTTCACAAATGTCCAGGGTCATCACTTGAGGCTTGAATTATTGTGTGCTTGCTAAAATGTGTTAGCTCTAACAATTACACACTGTGACTGAGAGATCTCTGGGTTTGCTTTGTAGAAGAAGTCCTGCTTTGAAATGGCCATAAATGCTAATGGTGTATCCCCTAAAGCTAAATACACAGACGTTGTGACTGACATATTCCTGTGTACTGGGGGGATTGATCCCCAGACTGATGATGCTGCTTGTAAAGGTTTGCAAAATATTTAATCGCATTATGTTTTTTTTCCTAAATGAAGCACAAAACATTTGTGAAGCAGGTTCAGACAATATTGATTATTGTGATGCGTCCTTGCAATCTTCTCCCATTTCAATAGAGGAACAAAATCATGGCGTGGTGTTGAAATAGCAATTTCACTGGATCTAAACAAATTAATCTAACCATTAGTGCAACTCAAACAAAAAGGAGACTGCACATTTTCCATGGTTGCACTAAGACTTTGGAAAACTCTCCCAATGAACCTTAGAAATATATCAACCCTAAATGCTTAGAAATATATCAACCCTAAAAATCTAGGCTTAAAGGTTTTTCCATCTGGCATTTGGCAACTACTGATCCTAAAGTTGGGTTTTGGAGGATAGTATTATTGTTGCACAAAGAGTACAAAGCTTTATTCACAACGCCAGACCAGGTTACTAACACACAAGCATCCTAGGTGAGCACGAGAGCAACAAATCTGTCGTAAACAAAGTCTTACCATTATTTATAGGACTAAATTGGGTATTCTTAATGGATTACATAACATGAACGTAAAAAAGAACTATCATGATAAAGAAAGTTAATTATAAGAAGGCTGTTATTACTCAGACTCCCTAAGGCGGTTGACCTCATAGGTCAATTTACAAGAGAAACTCAAAATAACTCTTTGTAATGACCATCTTTGTAATGTCTACATTTCTTTAAAGGATAATTCCGGTATTTAGCACGGAGTCCCTTTTCTGGTTTGTTTTTGATGAACTAGAGTGGTGGACACTGAAATTTTGACGATGGGTCCTGTCTCCACTTTCTGGCTCGTTTTGAATAGCCTTAGACTGTTTCAGAGTGGCTGGCTATGGGCGTGCACAAACATGCCCTTAAAACAACCCTTAATGTTCATTTTCAAAACTGTGCAACTCACCGAGTGGTTAGCGGTGTTTGTTGTTTATTAAAAACAAATATATCGGCGCAATGTATGATTTCAATCTGTGTTATTTGCTATTGTGGAACTATTTTTTCAGATACCTCACAACCACATATAAACTTCCGCTCAATATTTGAGTTTGAAGCATAGACAGTAAAAGAAGGTCTCGCGGAAAGACTACAACCAAATATAAACAGACCTCCTTTCCGTTTCCGGTAGCACAGTAACATCAAGGAGTAATGAGTCTTCCAAAAGAAATCAATGGGATTTTACAAAAGGGCAAATAAAACACGACTATGCTATTTGTTTTGGAACATCAACGAACGAACGTTCACTCCTACTTACTGAGAAATCAGTAAAATACAGTATGTCGAAAGTTCTTGAAAAACATTCTTTGAATGTTTTATTTATGTACAGGAGAGTCTGGTGGTGCTTTGTTTCTTGAAAGGAACAGCCGCTCAATTCAGGTAAGAAAAAAAATTGTTCATGATTTCCAGTTCCAGAAAAACTGGGTCAGCAACTCATAGACATGTGAATGTGAGTATCTCTCTCTCTCTCTCTGTCTGTGTGTGTGTGTGTGGAGGGGAAATCATTTAGAGGATTTGGCCTCCTTTACCCTGCTATTAACTCATTCATTTCTTCCTGAAGGTTGGAGTTATCAGTTGGGGTGTGCAGGACATTTGCACAGGGGGCTCAGAAAAATCCAGTGCAACACACAGAGACTATCACATCAGCCTCTTTAAAGTACAAGTACGGCAGTTCTTGAAGGACAACGTGAAGGATGGAGTAACATTTCTAAACTGAAACTATGACCTCATATTTTCCAAAACAATTTCTGTCTACAGTGTCAATTTAACTTTTAATTGATTTGATATAAAGGAAATGTATGCTTTTAGTGTATTTAAAACACATTCAATATTGTGCTAACCTGAAAACATTGTGCAAAAAAACTATAAAGATTACATTTTGAATTTGACTGTTTGCATCCATCATGAACCATGTAATTTACAGGAGTAAGCCATACACTTTTCAATTCTTCTATAAAAATAAATGAATGAATGAATGAATTAAAATATATTTTATATAATGTACATACATAGTTGGCTTCACTGTGATTGGTCTTTAGGCATCTTCCAGGTGTATTGCTACTGTAGATAAATGCACCAATGTTAACCAATCAGAAAGCATAATACATGAGAGCAGTAAATAAACGCTTTTCTAATTGGCCCGTGCTCTACAACCCTTTCCTTTCTACGGTAGGGAAGAGTCCACTTTGAAAAGCCTGGTATGTCCCCTAGTCTCGTCAACATGTCTTATTTCAAAGCCAACAATGGTTTTGTATACTGTATATCCATTTGGCTATTGATTGAATAATTGTTTGAAGTAGTATATAGTAATAGAAGTGGTAAATGAAGTAAGCCTACCGTATCCATAATTTAGTAAGTCCGTGTTTTTAATTTACAACATTGTTTGGCCAAAGTTGTTGTTTTATATACACATACATACTTAGATCATTCTTACAAATCCCTAAGAAACAAGGCTGTATACCATGGCCTGAATTGTGGCTTTGTGTATGCAGAGCACGTGGTGTGTGTATGCAGAGCACGTGGTGGCAGATCAGAGTTCAGATGAGTCTCGGGATTGCTCAGCTGATCAAACTTTGAAATTAATTACTAATGGGAATAGGAGTTACAGGAGGGGGGCTGGGTCGGGTAGTGGGGGGTTGGTCAAATACCCACTTAAAGCTGCAGTTGCCAAGATTTCTTTGATCATACTCACTGAAACAGACACTCCGACAGAACATCATCAGCCGGTTTTAGAAAAAAAAAAAAAACGCACCTCTACCTCCACGACTGTTATTTGTTTTGCAAAAATCCACAGCTCCCGGTTCTTCTGGTCCAATCAGAGCAGGGCTGTGTGAGATCTGACGGTCAATCACAGTCTGGTGTACACTGATGAGCACAAACTCGATGAGAGGGTGCTTGGTGGTAGTGAGGGAGGGGCATGAGAGTTGTAAACATTCAACATTTTGGCTAAGCTTATTCAATCTGTCAGACTTGCCAACTGCAGCTTTAAGAGTAAAACAAAATATGTCTCCATTTTTTCCATTCTTGAGTTTGAGTGACCCTAATCAAAGGTCAAATTTGGTGTTTTGTCCATAAACCTTTGTGGTATTGTAGCATAGGTAAAAAGTGTGCCACATACACAATATAACATTATAAAACAATTATTAGGGTGATGAGTGATCACTTTAGCAAGAAATTATGCCTAAAATGCTCAACATATCAATTCATGCTTATTAGTGCGCTTGAGTGTAGCCTGCTCAGCCAGCTACTCCAGATTACACCCATTTGAAAGGAATTTCAGAGCACAAAGTGCAGAGATCTCTGTGAAATCAGGTTTAACAGACTTTTGCATAGCATCAGCATCAGCTGAAGTCTGTAGGCCTTCCATATGTGAGGGTAAAGAAAAGAGAGGGTAAAAGGATCAGAAAGACAAACAGACAGGCGTGTGTGTGTGTGACAGAGAGAGAGAGAGAGAGAGAGACTAGTTGCCTGTTGATAGCTGGCAGTTATAGAATGCATAATATATAATAAGCTGGGGAGTGAGAGACTAGTAGTGCCAGTTGGTCATTGAAAACTGGCAGCAAGATATAGAATAAAATGTAGAATATAGAATAACTGATCCTCTAGCCTACTACATTTGAGCAAGCACACTTTCATAGTTAATGGGGGCACAGGTTATATGCTGAGGTGTTTCTTTGTGTTAGTCATAGGTGATGACACTGCTCTACAGCAACACAAGAAACAGATGTTGGGCTATGTATCCAGTGTCAAAAGGTAGATATGTGTGGACGGGTTAATGATCCACTAGAGACATATATGCCAAATTTCTGTTTTTTGTCCATGAGAGAGGAGAGTACGGAGATGGTGATTACCACAGATCAGCCAGCAATAGCATTATAGTGCAGATGATTTGCAACAAAACAAAGCAGTTTGGCATAGGAACTGCAACAAACCCAGCTGTAACAGTGAGCCTCTGCTAAGCATGTGATTCTTCAGAATGGTAGACCATCTTATGGACCTGGACCAGCACCTGCAACTGTGTCAAGTCCTACTAGTGAGACTCGTTCAGCAGCAAATACTGCCAGCACAGATAAGTGGTTCTTCTGTCAGAAGCAGACAAAAGAGCATCTTCATGAGGCGTCTTTCAACGTGAAACGTGACCGTTCAACATGGTAAAAAGAGATATGACGAGGGTAAGGAATTTGAAAAGCAAGCACATAATGTTGGCATAGTTGCATCAGATATCGAGTTTGTCAGCCTATCATTGTACTTGCATTATGTATTTGTGGGTACCTACATATAAGCTTAGTTGTTACATTTTAATACTGAGTGCTTTTACAAAACTCTGCCAATTGGCCTACATTTTCATCAGAGGCAAAGAGCTGACCTGAGACCTGCTGGATGGGGTAAATCTGGTCATGATAGATTTGATATACAAGCCATTCTTAGCTCCAGTCAAGGCCTCACTGTCTTCAGTGTACATGTTTTTTTGCTCTTGGGTGCTCCTTGTTGGTGCCCCCCCAATCCCAATCCTCCCCCACCTTTCTTATGCAGCCCTTGCCACTTAATCTACTAAACCCCTATTCTACTGCACCCCCCCCCCCCCCCCCATAAATGCACAAATAGGCTGACACCAGACATAATTTCACTGCATTTCTTACTTCCAGTAACTATATGCATGTGACAATAAACTTCCTTGTATCCTTGTAACAGCTGTGCTGCTACAACCTTGTTACTCTTTGATACAGTGGAATAAACCTATTAAGTGTACCAGTTAATTACTTACATGTACATATGACATGTATGTTGTCTTCAATGTCTTGGAACAGGTCTACTAATTCACTACATCAACTGTGTTGGTACACACTTATTGCTCTTTGATACAGTGGCATAAGTACTAAGTACTTGGGCAATTCCATGGAAAATTACGTTTTTTCTAACATCCATAACACCAATAAAATGTGATGGTATGGTATGATGTGAATGATTACATGAAATGAAGTTAGCTAAGTAACATGGTTAGCATAGTTAACATGCTAGCATGTTAGCATGATAGTTAGCATAGTTAGCATAACTGCTAAAAATGATTAGCTAAGTTAGCTAAGTAATATGGTTAGCTAAGTAACATGGTTAACATAGTTAGCATGCTAGTTAGCATAGTTAGCATAACTGTTAAAAATGATTAGCTAAGTTAACTAAGTAACATGGTTAGCATAGTTAGCATGCTAGTTGTCATAGTTAGCATAACTGCTAAAAATGATTAGCTAGGTTAGCTAAGTAACATGGTTAGCATAGTTAGCATTTTAGCATTGTTAGCATGCTATTTTTGCATTTTCATGCACTGTATTTCCTTCAGGAAATGCTTTTCTAGTTATTATTCTTCTTCCGACCAAATTTGACGTTTAATGACACTAAAACCACTGAACCGTTTGACGTCATTGAAACACTCCTACAAAGGTCTTGTAACGGACAATTGTACAATGTCATTTTTACATTTGTAAACTTTATACTTTTTGAGATATTTACGATAAAAGAGCAATAAATTCCCATTGACTTAACATTGACCTCCATGGCGGCAACTTTAAGCATTATGACGTGACCTGCAGCTGAAAACAATTAACAGCTGAACGCGAGCTACCGCTGGAGCTGTGAATCTTCTGAACGTCTTCGCCTGCTGTGCCGTGGTCACTTTATTTGCTCGTAAACCTTCAGAGGCACATTTCTCTAATTAGAGACAAGGTAAGTGTTCCGGTTTTTTGGTATTTGAGTCATTTATGTCGTCAAACATTATGTAACGTTAGCGTTATATGTATGAAATGATGGGTCACAAATAACTAAACTAACGTTAGGTAACGTTAGTGAAATAGTTGACGTTAGCACCTTGCTACGTTGATATGTATTATGTAAAGAAACCCACTGTTAATCAACGTTAATATGTCGTCAACTTTATAGTGACCGATTAGCTGTAGGTTTCGATAGCGAACGACAATCAAACGTAATGCACTAATTAGTGCATTAGTTCATAGGCCTACTAACCAGCAGCGTTTTAACTACAACGTTAACGTAAACCAGAGAAGTAACGTTAGGCATATAGATACTAGGCTCTGGTTCTATCAGGTCACTTTCGGCAGAATCAAGCACCTAGAATAGCTTATGAATGCAGACTGCATGTTGCTTGATTGTAGCCTAGGCTACTGTGTGAAGGGACCTGATGAAACCCATCATGGGTTTCATTCATGGCATGAATAACGTTAGCTACTTGTTGATGGTCATAACGTTATAGCTTCTACCTTTCACATTTTAGTTAAAGCTAGCAAATATGCTCCTTGTTTTTATTTTAACAAATGTTTAACGTTGTACACCGCTTGTTTGTGTATCAAATAGGCCAGGCTACGTTTTCATTCTACGCTCCTGATTCTTACGTAGCCTAAGTAAACACTATCACGGTATGCTATAGTTTGTCTATTGATGGGTTTCATCAGGTCCCTTTCCACAGGTGTATACAATCAAGCACCTAGATTATAAATGCATTGGTGCTTTATTAATACTCCTGTGGAAAGGGACCTTATGAAAGCCATGAATAGGCTACTGTTAGGAAATGGACCATACGACTAAAGTCTTGTTAAAACACACTAAGTTGAGCTATAATGTTTGTGTTGTCAACATAGGCTACAATGTTTACTTGGCCTACTCATTTCTGCATTGTTCTGGTCTATAAATTAAAGTGTAGCCTGGCCCGAGAATCAAGCTTTCCAGTTGTAGTACATAATCTGTAGGAAAAAATGTGGCTGACAGACCTAGCAAGCTGTTCAAGTTATAGCAGTTGGTTATCAAGATACTTAGTATCAGAATGATCCGTCCTTACTCATATGATTATCAACAGTAACAACAAACCCATTGCCTGCAAAGTTTCCTAAGCTGTTAACGTTTTATATGTAAAAAAATGTGATTAGCTATCAACTATCCTTAAACTGAAAACAATAAAACACAGAATTCTGCTTTGTTTGCAATTTAATACTATAGGCTAGTATTTAAGCTTAACTACCAGTAGCTTGATGGTACAACAATTGGATTATACTCTACCTATTTTTATTGTCCTAGAATTGTTGAGAGAATTGTTTAAAGCTTAAACTGTTTACGATGTTGGTCGTTAGGTTAAAAGTGTGTCCACCTAATGTAATGTAACAACTTCACTTAAATAAATGAGTTGTATTGAACAGTTGTACAATTGCAGACATTCCTTGTATTGTTTTAGTATAATTATATACATAATATAATAATATATAACAACCAAGTAAGTGGTTTTCAAGAATACTGTAAGACTATGTAATCTGAATAATCATACTGTAAGTAATATAATGTTATACACAGCAGCTTTTTTGCATTTACATGCAATGTTAATTCCCTGGAATTGCATTTTCTAGTTATTATTCTTCCCACCAAATTTCTGCATCTAATTCAGCTTTAACCGTTTAACGTAGAAACTTCGTTCAAACTTTGTAACGTAGGTCTTGAAAAGGACACGTGGGGAACGTATTTTTCACTTTTGTAAACTTTATACTTTTTGAGATATTAATAAAAAACAAGCTTATTTTTCCCCATAGACTTTGCATTAGACTATGACATCACAATGGACTAATTAACTTGATTTGCACCTGTATCAACTTCCAGCTGCTCACTACTAGGACCCATCAAAGGGCCAGTTAAACTGATTGCACCTGTATCAACTGCTTTCTGCTTAACTAGGCCAACTCTCTGTGTCTCTCCATTACACTATCTAAATTTAACTTTTAAACTATATACTCTGTCTCAGGCTTTAAGCATACAATCTGGCTCTCTTAAGACTACAGATTCTGTTCCTATTTCCTCTGCCCACAACTGTTTCAAAATAAATGTCCTCACTACAATAATTCACTATTAAATATTTTAACTATTTAAACTACTCAACTATTTAACTGTTTAGACATTTGAACTGTCAGTTGTTATCAACTATGACTCCTGCCAACTGTTTCCAAATAAAAGTTTGTTTTGCATTTTATGTTAATATACAGTATGTTTATATTTTCATGCACTGGTAATTTCCTCGAAATTACATTTTCTAGTTTATCCTGGTGCCACGCACCTTGCATGTAGCTGTTTGCTTATTTCCTCTGTGTACAAAGTTATTGTAACTGAAAGTAACGATAAAAGGCACAACTCCAGGAGGACTTCTTGTCGCCATGGTCAATGCATTTTTTTTAATATATCTGTGTGTGCGCACATAGCGCATGCGTTACACGTTGCACCTTATGGCAAAGGGGCAATGCCGCTCGTTATACTGTACGTTTCCCAAAGTATATGTAGCAATAAAATAAAATAGAAACACATGAATACATTTAGATAAAAAAAGCAATAATTGCATGAAATACAGCTTGTTCAGGATTCTCAAAGCTCGAGTCCGAGTCAAGTCTGAAGTCTTTTGAGTGGAGTCGCATGTCTGAAGTCACTGTTTTTGCGACCTAAGTCCAAGTCCCCATCTTTTTCACTAGAAGAGCATTTATGCTTTATCAAGAATCAAAAAGATTAGCGTGGCACCGCTCTAGATGTGTCATTAAATTAATTGTGCTATTTCGCGAGGTATAGAGATCTTTCGGTTTCACACACAAAGTGCACTTAACTGTTCTTCATATCCTAGTTGTCTCTGACAAATTGAAAATAATGAGCGTATAGGCTTATGTCCATCGAGACAGTTGCAGCCAGCCACAGTCATCTTCAACCAGTAACAGGAGCTACGTTCTGCTATTTGCGCAGATTTTTTCTCCTCTGTTCTCGCAGTGTTGTTTGCGAATATGTATCAATACATAATACCACTTAATTTCAGGTTAAAATGCATTGTAATGCACGTTACTGAAGTTTGTACCGAGTAAAATATTACCCAATTTTTTTTTGTAATGCCTTACATTGCCGCGTTACAGCAAAAAGCAATATATTACAGTAATTACATTACTTTTGTAACTCGTTACTCCCAACACTGACCACTAAGAGGAATAGTAATGGGGAAAGTAAACAGCCTTGTCTAACTCCTGTTGTGATGTGAAATGCCTGTCAGCTGGTCTTCATGTATGATTCTACATTGCTCATTGCTCTTACAGTTACTCATTAACATGTACATATTGCCCCACCCCCTAACTCCTATACTTATGTTCATAGGTTTTCAGTCAGGATTAATCCTGACTCCAACAAGTGCACTGCCAAGGAGCAGATGAGCAAGACGACTGAGAGAGTGGTGAAGCAGAAGACGTCATACATGAACCCCCATGTAATCTCCTTCATCAGGGACCTCACTGAATTCTATTTGCTAACTATTTGCTAATTGACATGCAGGTGAGGTTCTGATAATAGCTTTAATAATAATAATATAATTAATAATATATGTATATATGGGTATACAATTAATCATAATTTGATGATAATAATAATAATATAATAGCATAAGTACCTTGACAGAACTCCGACATCACCATCTTAGACCCTCATCACATGTGGTGCAATACAAAGTAATTGTAATCCATGTAATTGTTAATGTTTTTTCTTATTTAATTTTCAGGACAACTGGGATTCTGGGTCTCCAAGGTCAGGGGACCATAGACCTTTATATCAAGTGGCAGGGGAATGATATTTGTAAGAAGTTTCTTTTCATTTATGTTTTAAATGTTCATGCACATGTTCATTATTGTTCAATGTTTTATTTTATTTCAATATTGCCATTGTGTTAATCATTGCTCTTTAAAACGTGCAAATAAGGTTGGTTATTTTTACCGTATTTTATCAATTCACATTATTGTTCCATCATGTTAACTTTGGATAGTCTAATGGCGTGTCGTCCATTATCCCTAACTTATGTTGTACCTGTTTTGTCATGTTCCTGTTCACCAAATGTCTTAAATAAATAACTGTTAACAATTTCTTGTTGTCCCAGACCCAGCTCTTTAGAGAGCATCTCCTCTCATAGCACCACTTACAACAAGTCTTGCTGATCCTAGCACTTATCAGCCATCTTGAACTGACACTCAACTGTTTAAAAACAGCACTCACTGACGCACTTATTCTTACTGTACTATACCGTTTTTAAATTGTCCTAAAACTTTAAAACTTAACTGTGACCATGTTGTTAGTCGCTTTGGTTAAAAATGCGCCAGCCAAATGTAATGTAATGTAATTGTAATATTTTAGAATATGGGTGATTCTATTAATGATAATTAATAGCTAAAAAAACACAGCTCAAAAAGTACAGTACCTTTACTGTAAAGTTAATTCACAGTAACTTACTGGCAACAATTGGCCAGTAAGTTACTGTGAATAGGTTTTACAGTAAAGGCACTGTACTTCCATTTACAGTAAATACATAAAATACTGTAAATAGAAGTACAGTACCTTTACTGTAAAACATATTCACAGTAACTTTTTGTTGCCAATTGTTGCCAGTAAGTTACTGTGAATTTTACGGTACATTTTTTACAGTGTATCAAAGGGGCGCTCACAGTTTGCTGTTGCATTTTATTTTTAACCAGTCGTTGTCTTGGGGCCCCTGGCCAGCTCGGGGCCCCAAGCAATTGCTTGGTTTGCTTGCCTTCTAGCGACGGGCCTGCATGCAGGGCAGGGCTGGTTCTAACCTAGGCTAGGCTACTATATTTGGGTGGGCTGGTAGAAATTTTGGGTGGGCAACATAGCAAAGCTGTCAAATTGGAACAAAACTAACATAAACACAAAACAAACACAAAACAATCAGTACTACCTAGCTTGAGTTGCTGCAGCCAACAGCTTTATAGGTTTGCAGTTTAACAATACTGCCAAATACTTTTGGTAAAACCAATAACCTACTTTTGGTGACTTGATTATAAAAGTGCAAAACAATGAATGCAGCACTGGTGCTGACTTGTAATTTTCCCAGAGCTGTTGTGATCAGAATATTGAGATTCAGGCAGATAAGTTTCTTGAGAACTTTAGTCATTCAATTCAAACACATGGAAGTCATCCAATTCAAACACATGGAACCGGTTATGTGGTTGCCCTGCAACAAGTTGCACCATGTGCAATGTGAACAATGTTGGCTCACATCCACAACCTCAAGTTTCTTGAGAACTTTAAAGTTCTCAAGAAACTTATCATTAATCATCTAATCGGAAGACATGGAACCGGTTATGGTTGCCCTGCAACAAGTTACCCCACGTGAAATTTGAATTAATAATTTGCCCAGACTTGTAATCATAATATTGAGATTCAGGAAGATGAAATTGCTCACATACACAATACTCTCCTTCATACCAACCTCAAGTTTCTTGAGAAAATAAACAAATAGACAAAAAAGCAGGTCAAATTATTTCAACAGCTACAAAAATAGATGGCCATAGATACAAGTCATTGTGGGGGAAATGTCTTGGATGAGTATATTTTGTATATTTTCATTTACAGTAATAGAATATAATAAAATTGATTATATTTTAATGTCCCCATGATGGAATTTGTTTTAGAACAAGGGAAGTTAGAGCAGCCATTTCCCTTTACTAGCGGCATAACCCCCAACCCAGTCTCTGGTGGGTATGATGCCTTAGCCAGTCTTCTGCAACCTGCGATAAATGGTGGTGCTCAGCCAGTAGTATTCCAAGCCTTTCTCAGCATTTGGCAGAAGACATCTGCAGCAGGAAGAGAGGTAGTGGGATGGAGCTGTGTAATACCAGCCCAAAAACCATCAGCTGGGCTAGCACACAGGTAGCCTGGTGGCATCATTCATTGTAAGACCATGGTGACAGTCAGAGAGAGGTCTAAATAGATCTTGTAAGATTTTGGTGGCCAAAGGTCAAGGTCACTGTGACCTTATGTTCATCCAATTGTAGTAAATTAACCTTTAAAAAAAATACCTGAAATAATTCAAAATGTGTAATCACCTGCATTGTTTAAAATGTTGTACTATACTGGCTTTTTGAGTTGACAGAGTTTCATCAAAACCATCAGCTTTGTTTTTCCAGACTTACTTGACCAGCATGGACACAAATGCAAACAACCTAGTATAGTATTAAACTTCTCCAGTCTCAGTCCAGGGAGATAAGGAAACTCCAGAATGCTTGCATTTTGTGATTTATTACATCTTTTCATGAGACCCCGGATTCTGAATACTTAGAAAAATGGTACCAATTAGGACAGGGGTCGGCAACCTTTTTTGCCTGGAGAGCCACTTTTACCAAATGTATTATTTTTTTTAATCTCTGAAGAGCCTGTTACAAGAAAAAGTTTGGATATTTAACATACAGTTACAGTTAACATACAGTTTCATTCAACAGAGGATTTTTAAATAGCCTACATTTTCTACTAGTTTTAATGTGCAAGTAACTTGAAATGTAAAGTGGAATGACAGAAGTATAGGCCTTAGGCTTCCCATGTAGGCTAAACACCACCCCCTATTTTTCCAGTGTCCCTTGTATGCAAAGTAACATAGTTAACAACACAACACTCAATTTTCGTTGACATGTCATTGGCGAAATTGAACATTAGGCCTACCAGAGATTTGGTGATGGCCTTGGAGTCTGGATGGCTTATAGACCCTTTCAAGAGAGTTCCATTATCAGCATCATAGTTGGCCCCACAAGACTTCCTTTTTAACATTCCATATGTTATCTTAAAGGCTGTGGTGCAGGTTAAACAACACTTTCAATTAATGGGTACATTAAGCACTCAAGATATGTATATAAAGTTAGATATGCCTCCAAAATGGTGTTAAAGTCCAGTTTTTGTAGTTTTTGGTTAGTAACGGTTATTTTTTATTTATTCGGCGATGACTTCATATGAGGTAGACGTGGTGGAAGCTATTTTTTACAGTCTATTGGTGGAAGCAGAGATAAGAAGGAATCCGACCTGCGGTCATATCCCTGTCCCACCCCATCTCTCTCTCCCACTTACTTACTGTCTCACTATTCACTGTCCTATACAAATAAAGGCAAAAAGCCCAAAAAATAGGCCTATACTTAAAAAAAAAAAAAAGATCTTTGGTGGAAGTAGCCTCAGCCTTATAGCAGCTACTACTAGCACTGTCTAACTGGGATGAGGAAGATTAGGCAAGACCCACAGTTAACATTTATGATGGCCCATATAATTTGGAACCTGTTAGACGTGTGAGGGCGAATGGGGAAATACCGACAGCTGATGGCCATCAAAGAGAAATTAATGCATGGTCAGAGGAGAATCACTGGAGAGTTGGTGAAGTGTCCTGGTGAGTTGCTAGCAGCAACGAGCGCTGGAGCTAGTCTATGAATAGCAGTGGGTAGGCCTACAATAACAATTTTTTTTTTACTGTCGAGTGAAAGTCAACGTTTTCTTTATATCTAGTGACAGTGATTATGTCGTTGGCTCAGAAGTACCCTAAACGTAGTCAGAAGTTCTAGAAATAGAAGGCTATGCTAGATGTAGCTTGACCCACCTGTGAACCCCTAGTGTTTATTTCTAAGCTTTCAGGCTAGAACTACTCTTTCTCCGGTGAAAATGTTGTTTGCAAACGTAGCCGACGCCGAGTAGGCTGGTCGTGTCTTCAGTGTGACTATAGTGCTAGTTTTCCCCGTGATTGACATTGTCATTGACACCGTCAGGGTACCGCTTACCGGGAGAGAGTAATAAGCGTGTCTGTGTCGCTGTGTTTAGCAAATTGGTGTCTGTGTGGGCGGTGTCGTCCCATGGAAACTGTGGTGGAGAGCTTGTGTTGTAGGGAGGGCGCGTTTTGGTCGCTGGTCGAGGAGCTCACCCCGCGGCCAGCAAATAACGTGCCTAACATAGCGTCCTGGATTTGAGGCATACTGCCTGAATCCGTTTGTGCTACACATAGCATACTCACACTTCAGGCAAGATCATGGTCCCCTTCAAGCCAGCACGCACGAGTATGTTCATGGTTTATGTTTACTTTACCAATCTTTTTACACTGAGTTCTTTGAACCAACAGTTATAGGAGAGAGATGTGTTGCATACACAATAAACATGCATAAGACACAGGCTTAAAATGACGTCTTCAACCTACTCAGAGTTTTAAACTGAACAATCTTTCCTACTTATCCCTATGCAATACCGGTACACTGTGTACAGGCAGGCTATACGCTGGGCTTATGGGGTTTTAGGCAGGAGTATAAGGAAGCCTCTACCCTCTTGTGTGGTTTCAACCATCAGACAACAATTCCAAAGTGGTGACCAGACCTATCAGGGCTTTCAATGGCCTCATTTAGATGAAAATGAATAAAAAGAATTGTTATGCTTATTCTGTTGTGATCGCTCCATTGCCCTTAAAATGTTATAAAGTACACAGAACACATGAATTTTGATTAAAAACAAAAAAACATTTTATTGGCATTGCTTGTAATGGTTACTGAACATTTAAACATTTACTGAACAAGGACAAAGACACAGGTTGGAAGTAAACAAATCTCTATAAAAAAATGGTTAGGCACAAAACATACAAGGAACACTGATGAAGGGCTAGACGCGAAACGTGTGCAATATTGTGGTCTTACCTGAGGGTCAGCTGATGGTTCCCTTTCTCACACACAAACCCATGATATTTCATGCATGCATACATGCAGTGATACATGCAAAAGCACATCAAGCAGACACACAGTGAGCCCAGATAACACCGCACACAGAAGTTGACAAGGCACAGGTAAAATGATTGGTAAATTATTTTGAATTACATACAAGAAATTTCATGCAAATAACAACAAAAAAGAAAATCCAAGCACACAGACAGAGGAGCAGACATGCAGCACCCCTTGAATGGGGTACAGCGACAATTATTACCACTTACAAAGACGAGAAAAAGTAATGATTTTGTGCAAAGTATAAAACAAAGCAACAGCACACAAAGACAAAACAAAACATGTAACATGCAGGGAACCACCACCAAATGAGATGAAAAGGACAGAAAGAAAGATACACCGACCTAGATATGTAAAAAAAGAAACTTGAATGAAACACACATGACCAATACAGTATAACACTCAAATATGATGACATCACAAACCAACAGACTAAAGCCAGCCTGGTACACCTGTGTCCCAGCATCAGAAGTGGAGGTGGGCAAGGGCTGATCCCCAGTATCACACTGTCCATGGTCTCCTGCTGTGAGGCGTCTGTCAACATCTTGTGAAAATAAATATAAAAAAGGTCAGCGAAGAGGGTATATAAGAGAAAAAAGATTACAGTACAGTGGACCCTGATATGCGCTACTCGATGTTTTAAAAAATACATGAAAGACATTCAGAACATATTTGATGATGTTGAAGGTTACTGTTAAATGTTTACATCAATACTAGTGGTAATAAATGTCTAGAGTGCATGTGGTGCATAAACTCTATGAGGTAGTGCATTTACTGTATTGGGAGGTAACTAAACTCTGAAGTGAGAAGTGGATAAACTCTGTTTCTGAAATGTCAGAGGTGGGTAAACTGTGTTTACTTGCGTTAGCCTCCACTACAGCCCTGGTGACACGGTCATGGCCAAATATATGTGAAAGAGAACCGTAGCAGTCTAACACAAACACACTGTTTAGTTGTGAAAGCTGCTTGATGATCACTGATCCCAACGCTAGCCATGATGCTTTCATGACGATATGGACATTTACTTTCGTGAATCACGAAATATCCTCTAATGTCAGACTGATCATGATTGTAGTGGAGGCTGTGTCAAAGGGAACACGGTATGCAAAATACACACAGCGCTAGCTAACGCGCAGCTTTTGAACATTAGCATGATGCTTACCGTGACAATATCTCGCTTGCGGCAGAGGGTGTCTCTGGACCTCGGGACAGGGCAGTCAGAGAGGTTTGCATGCACAGACGGCACAGCGGTAGGAATGAACTTCGCCATCCTCTCACTCTTTAAACCAAGTGAGACCATCTTGGCATCCCCTGAGTGGTAATCCTCCTCCTTGAAATGCGCGCTGCATATTCTCGAGAAGGCGGTGACAGAGCTAGCTGAAAAATCCGCCCACCTAACCTTGACAAATTGCACCTAGCTTCGGAAGATCCCTTTGTCCTTGGGGAAGCAATGGACCCTAAGTCCAGTTTTGCTGGAGTTCTTGCACCTGGCACAAACACAGTAGTAAACCATGTTATCTATTTATTTATATATCTACTCTCTCCCTCTCTCCATCAGCTATCTATGTTATGATGCTATGCTATATCTCTCTCTCTCTCTCACTATCTATCTATCTATCTATATCTCTATCTACCTCTATATATCTATCTATCTAGGCTATCTCTATCTTTATATTTACTTATATATCTGACACTGTTACTCTCTCACTAGCTGCTACTCTCACTAAGTTAATCGTCGTCTCTCTCAATGGTATCAAGGCGGCCTTTCCTCTGTCGTCCCACAACGAGTACCTCATGTGACGTCATGGAATGCATTGTGGGAGAAATAAGAATGATCGCAAACCTGTTGCTAACCGCTAAACTATCACCTACTTTTCCTTATTATATTTCTTTTTTGTGATACTTTACAACATCAAATACAATGGATAATTGTTTAAATGTTTATTACCAACTAGAAAATTGCCAGGAAAGACAAAAAAAAAAACCCTGCACCACAGCCTTTAACTGAAGAGAGGGGCGATTAAAGCAGAATGATATTGCATTTTCATTTTTTATCGGGGGAGTGCAAATCACAAATGAGTGATTATGGGCTAGGTTGATGTGGGCCCTTGAGACCAACATACCATAAAAATTTCTTCATCCTCGGTGCCACGGTTCAGGTAGTTATTTAGGAAAAACTGCATTTTTTGGGTTTCGGGGGGCCCAGCACGGAGGGGAGGGGGAGTGGCCCCCGTGGACCAAACACAATTTTCCGTAAAAGTCTAGTGGGGCTACATACCCACCAAATTTCATGTGCCCCGGTGTTTCGGTGTCCCGGGTATCGTTGACCAAAAGTTCAGGAAGTAGATGACGGGGGGGGGGGGCAAGGCACCTAACCCCTCACTGCTCCCCGAGCGCCGCCGTTGTAGCAGGCAGCTCACTGCGCCGGGATTAGTGTGTACTTCACCTCACTGTGTGTTCACTGTGTGCTGTTTGTGTTTCACAAATTGACCGATTGAGTTAAATGCAGAGACCAAATTTCCCTCACAGGATCAAAAAAGTATACATACTTAATATATATACTTATACTTAATTCTGTCTACGTAAATACGGAATGCACCTACACGCATCATTCTGTGTATCCCATATCAATTTCGTCCACAAAAGTATTGTGTTGTGTTACAGGCATTCCGTCCACGCAATAGTAACTTAACAACTTATGAAATGCATTCAGTGACATATGCTTTCATTGTGTGGTTCTGAAACGCATTCTACCAAGAGAGATATTTGAAAACTTCTTGTTGTTCTCTGTGGGTGTGTTTTTATTACTCAGTCCCAACCTCTCTGCACCCATGATTGATTTTGCCAATAGAGTACTGACAGCATTTGTAAAAAACTTTGGAGACTTATATGGTGAAGGGGACATTGTTTTTACTATACATCAGGTGATACATCTAACTGATGTATACCGACAATTTGGTGCCCTTGACCGTGTCTCTTCGTTTCCCTATGAAAATTTTCTTGGAAAAATAAAAAAAATGTTGAGAAAGCCTCATCAACCATTACAACAAGTGGTCAAGAGACTGTCAGAGGTGCCTGATGCCTTGACTTCACCTCCAAGTGCGCAGCCCCTTTTGTTGTGTTTGTTTGTTGACTCACACCAGGATGGTCCATTGCCTCTGCAATTCAGCAATGCCAAACAGTACAGAAAGGCATTAACAAAAGACTTCTGTCTGTCAACAGACTGGGGACAACTGTATAGTGATAGGACAGGAGATTGCACTGGTCCAAAACATTGTGAAATCATCTGGTTCAGTTTTTATAGTCTACAGAACATTTAGCTACAGAGATTCACATTTCACTTATCCCTGCCCATCTGCTCACATAGGCTGTTTTCAGGTACACACGCTAAAAGACAGTCTTGAAGTTGGGCACCTTGAGGATGTTCGAAGAAAATGTGTGCTTTTGCCAGACCAAGACTATTTTGTTGCCATCCCTCTTCTTCACCAATCCTAATTCCTAACCCTCAACAACCCCCAATTCATAATCCTGAAAAAATCCTTAAAAAGAAAAAAAAACATATAGCCTATAAATATGCATCTATCTATGTATCTATCTATCTATCTGACAAAATGATGTGAATGCTCTGAGTAGTTAGAGTGCTTCAGCTGAGTAGCGTTGTCTACTCTTCCTGCGAAGTGCTTTATTTTTCTTTCTTTTTTTTGTCTTTTATGTAAAGGTAACTCTGGGGAGGGGGCATCTGCCTCGAGTCCGGCAAGCCTTTGAAGATAGTTAGGCTTAGGTAGCTAATAAGTTATGTTATGATTAGTTACAGGCAGTTTACCTATCACTTAACATAGTGATCACTTGCAGCATATACACCAATAGTGACTTTGGTGTGTAGATTAAGACAGATAGATAGATACTTGTAATATAGGAAATTCTGGAAATATATTTCTAAGGGTTATTTTTCATACATTCAAAACTCATCAGAACTATCTTCACTATTCTTCTATTTCAAGTGTTTCATTCATTCAGAAATATTATTCTTTTTCAAGTGTTTCATTCATTCACCTTATTATCAGATGGCACAGATGTGGAAGGTGGTCGAGTTCACGGACAAAGACGCTGCCATAGTGCTATCCAGCTGGCTCGAGGAGGTTGGGGAAAGCTGAAGGTGTTACTGGCCTGGCTCCTATGACCACTGGCGGCTCCAAAAATCCGTTTTAAACCACCTTCCACCAGGTCAAAACTGGGATGTTTTTGATGACGTGAGGGTCTTGGTAGGCTGTGGTAAGGAAACATACTGCATTAAAACATTTCTTTAAGATTCAACTTGTTACATTGCACTAACACATGTCATTCACTTTCAGCAACATATGGTAAGGCCAAAGACTATTTGGATAAGTGTTTGCAACCTGACTGTGCAACTACAGACAGAAGGGGCACATTTATGTTGACCACTACAACATGACTCATTATGTCTATAACTCTATAAAACACTTACTTTCATAAAGGAAGTACACCATCCAGCACATACACATGGAAACCGATATTTTAGGTACTTGGCCACAAACTCAAAACTCTCTGAAGCTCTGTTCTAGAATCTTTGCTCTGAACGCTGCGTTGCTAGGCAACATCAAATAAACTAAATGAGAGTCTTTTCAAGGTATTAAAAGTGTACGTGTGATTACGAATGGATGTGTGTGGTTTGCAATTAGAATAAACAAGAAATAACATTTCCAATAATTTCCCATGATAAATTACATAATATTTGCACCTTCCTTACTTGTGAAGCTCACACCGTAGGCTATTTCAAGTACACTAGTGAAATGTAATACAACGTTGCCACCTAGCGTTTAGATGTAGGCTATTTAACATTAACGTGACATTTCGTCAACTCCATGCTTTTAGGAAAACAATCTTTTTATCATAGTTCCCTCTTCAATGAGCGATTACCAGCTCGTTTTTGTAACAGAGATAGCTGTTTATTGTCCCTACTTAGTACTTTACAACAAAACAACAAAGTAAAACCTAAATGCCCGTAAACATATGCATTTGCATACTTGTAACATTTTTAATAATACTCTCCCATCATGATATTTAACAATAATGAAAAAATTAATTTGAATACCGTCAATGTGAAAATAACTGTACTACGTCAGCAATAAATAGCTAATGTTCTCCTTACCATTTCAGTTCGTAAGTCCATACTATCCCATGGCTGAGCAAGGATTTCATGATTGGGCAAGGTTGCCTGGAGACATTGAGCATACTTGGAAGGCATTGTGCTAGATGCACAACTGCAAATGTGGTGATAGTTACCAAATATGGGTGGGTGGTTTGCCAAATGCTGGAAACTTTTGGAATGTTTTCTTTTTTTTTTAGCTTATGCACCCTCACATTGGAGTCCCGAGTTCAAATACAAAATTTGGTATCGATATGTGACAGTGTTCCTGAGATATGGACGACTTCCTGTTTCGGAGCTTCGCCGCCGATTTCATTTGGCTGTGACGGGCAAACGCTTTCGACAATCAAAAATCCTTCTGGTAACTTTTGTGAGGCTTGGTCCAACGATAATGTACGTCAAGTTTCGTGGCGTTCGAACCAAGTTTGTGACCTGTGAAAATTTAGTTACGCTTTCTGTTCAATCCAATATGACGGACGAACGACACACCCACCTGACGTCATCTTCGCGAGCAACTTACACCGGTACTGACCGGACGTTTTAAAGTTGGAACGGTGTCTCTGTCTCAAATGGCCTAGGCGCTAGAGCTGACAAAAAATTAGGGAGACGGGAAAAATAATAAAACTTAAGAACAACTAGACTGCATTTCCGGCGGGAACTGCGAAAGTGTGCTTGCCCTGGTCCGGTCAGCAACGTGAGCGGACAGTGGCATACGCTATGCTGAACCTGGCTTGATCCAGGCATTGTAACAGTGCCTTTCAATGTTGGAGCAGTGGCAATATCTCAAAAGCTCTAGGAGAGGGCTATTCAACTATTGGCTTGCGGGTTGAATGCGATTTGTTGGATTTTACCTTTGGCCTGCCTTCGAATTTAGCTTCTATGACTGAGATCAAATCAATAAAATAAAATGACAGCAGTGATTGAAATGACAGCAGTGAAATGATGCGTCTTGCGCCTCTCAAACTGGGCTATCAGGTAACCTACAGTACAACAGAAATTATGAAATATGACCAAGGCATTAAAAAGCTGCTTGTTTGTCAGGATACTTTTTCACTGATTTATTTAAAAATAAATATGAGCTATGAGTGTGAATGTTATATATTCCATCCCACAAATTATGTTTTACTGGTTTATTTCACAAATAATCTATATAGATTTGCTCTATAAAGACCTTATGTCTGTTTGGGATTGTTTTGTGAGCCTGGGGTTGTTTTGAGAGCCTATTGATGTAGCCTATCTCAGAATAAAGGAATACTTCATATTACTCTAAACCACCGTCTGTAAATCAACTGTATACTACTGTCTACATTGCACTATATTTCTTGACCTGTCTCTGTATGTTTCATCACCTTTCTATACTTTGCCTCACATTGCAACACAGCTCAGATCTTTGGTTGCTATGAAGGCCAGTCGTTCTAAATGGATGGTTGCTATGGCCAAAGGCCAGTTCTATCTCTGCCGTTGTCAAGCGGGCATATCGTAGAATTCTGATTAACCTTATCTTAAAACATCTCTATTTTACTTAGCCCACTTCCATACAGTGGGTCCCATTAAGAAGTGGCCACTTCATTCACGCTTACCGTGATACACACAGCAGCATTAAATTAATCTGTCACCATACGCCTATGCCTATGTTTGCAAAGAAAACATTTTAATTTGATTCACATGAAACGTTACATTTCATGTACATGTTGACAATGAGTAGGCTAGTTTTGGTTGTTGGTGGTGTTATTGCATCCCTTAGTTATGCCTACAATGCAAGTTCCCTCGCGATTGGAAGCTCCTGTAGACAATAGTAGACGCATTTCAAAACATCGCGTTAGGAGTCCTTGCCACTTCTTTTAAGCCGTCACAGACGTAGGTGCTACTTTTAGGGCTAAAGTGCTTCGTGAATTACTGTTAGTAAAAAAAAAATAGCAGTCCTAAAGTTACACGTGACGAAGTTACGAGTGCAAGCATCTCATATCAAATGACCATGGCATTACGCTAAACAACATAAATCCCAATTAGCAACATAGCACTACATCTCCTCCTCCCTATAGCTAGCCACACAAGAAATTAATGATACTAAATCTCTGCTTAGCATGCTTCTCCGCTTAGCATTCTAATAACAGAAGGGGCACATTTATGTTGACCACTACAACATGACTCATTATGTCTGTAACGTTAACTGTATAAAACACTTACTTTCATAAAGGACGCACACCATCCAGCACATGGAAACCGATATTTTAGGTTCTTGGCCACAAACTCAAAACGTGTCTCTCTGACGCCCTGTTCTAGAATCTTTGCTCTGAAGGCTGTGTTGCTAAGGCAACATCAAATAAACGAAATGATAGTCTTTCAGTATTAAATGTGTACGTGTGATTCCGAATGGATGTGTGTGGTTTGCAATTAGAATAAACAAGAAATAACATTTCCAATAATTTCCCATGATAAATGACATAATATTTGCACCTTCCTTACTTGGGAATCTCACACCGTATTTCAAGTAGGCTACACTAGTGAAATGTAATACAACGTTGCCACCTAGCGTTCAGATAGTTCTAGGCTATTTAACATTAACGTGACATTGATTGTTTATTCTTTCGTCAACTCCATGCTTTTAGGAAAACAATCTTTTTATCATAGTACCCTCTTCAATGAGCGATTACCAGCTCGTTTTTGTAACAGAGATAGCTGTTTATTATCCCTAGGTTTACAGAAACACCTATTCATATTAATACGTAGCCTATGGAGTGCTGCCGACCACTGTTCATTACGGCCCAGAATGCCTTGCATGTCTTTACAACAAAACAACACAGTAAAACCTAAATGCCCGTAAACATATGCATTTGCATACTTGTAACATTTTTAATAATACTCTCCCATCATGATATTTAACAATAATGAAAAATTTAATTTGAATACCGTCAATGTGAAAACAACTCTATTATGTAAGCTATATATAGCTACTGTTCTCCTTGCTATTTCAGTTCGTAAGTCCATACCAAAGATTCTAGAACAGAGCAAGATAGATCAGTTACGTCATAGGCATGAAGTACGCTCTGAGCCCGACAGGGCGCCATTTTGGTAAGCTCAGCGCAACATTTCATATACAGTTCCAATTCTATGAGCCCACCTGAACAGCTGTTTTTAACGTTGCCAGCTGTTTTTTTTTTTTACTCGGTAATGAACTGCAAGAACTGACAGTGTGAAAGGCCTGATTTATCTTTTTCCAAGTTTACACTGAATAAGGATAGGTAAATAGGCCTATTATTTAGACAGAAGTAGCTATTGCACTGGTAAATAGATCACATAAATTCCCATTGAGAGACTATAGCCTACTGATAAACTAGCTAGCAGGCAAACTAACTTAGCTAACGTTATATTATCACCATTGTTCTTTTTTCTACCTGTAGGCTATACGTTAACCCTTTGTTCACGGCCTGCTTAAACACAGAGCATATGCATAGGCTATTATTATCAATCACTAATAAGGTCAAGATTTCACTCAAGCGTCTGATGTAACTTAAATAAATGCAAATAGTTGGCCTAGGCTAAACACAACCGTGCTTGACACTAATTATTATCGTTTCCATGCAGTCAAAAACTCCCAAATTGTCCTGCTTGCCTATGTGAAATGCATATGACCACAGAAGTTCGTTTTAAAAATCATTAGCCTATATACAGGCTGGAGCCAAATTAAAACATGTCTTTGTAAATGGCTTTGTAAATTAGGCTACGTTTAATTAAAAAGTGTTTCTTGCGTGCGTTCATTCTCTCATTCCCTCCAAAATGTTCCTGTTCTAGGCTGGCCAAGTGCATGAACCCAGCATCGGTGCGCGCGTCACATGAAACACAATTGAGACAATAGATTGACCATATTGTACAACTGCAAAGCCTTATCATAGGCATGTTATATTCATGACATGAAAAGTGGAACTTATAGAACGAAAATGAGAAATTGCGCAGTCGGCTAAACGTTTTAAACTTGCGCAAAACCGATGAACCCAGCATCGGTGCGTCGCATAAATTAAAACACAAATTGAAGCCGCACAGCTTGACCATTGGACAATCCTACCACAAAACCTTTCCATAGGCATGCAACGTTTATGACATAAAAATTGGAATATGAACGCATTTCATCACACCTGACAAATAAACAGCTGTGGCCGCGATTTGACTGATTTATTGAGCTCTCAGCGCAGTGCCGACTTGCGCGTCTTTGATGAGCGTATACAAAGGAAAGCCCTCTAACCGGACGGGCAAGACTGACAAGGAGGCCAGCCCGTGGCTACACGTAGCCTATGTCAAACAGGTGCTTTAATCTCTTCGACCTCCACAAATTAAGCTACAGTTAACTCCGTAGTCGTTTGAATAAGTTTGCGATTGACAACGCGACTGACAACGTTGTGATAAATAGGCATTCTAACTTTTGCTAAGTCAACTTGAATGCATCAATTTTGAACAAAGTTGTGTAGGCTACACCGCGCCAGTTGTAGTCTGCATGAAGTTCTTGCACAAGCCACCGTTTTGATTTCTGTAGGGGAGATGCGGGCTGAACCCGCTTGAGGGAGAGAGGTGCAGGGAGAGAATGGGTGCTCTACACTACGCACATCTCTATGAAATAATGTAGCCTAGACTAATCCATATTTTAAATATTTTAAAAACAATCATGGAAACCATGTCAATAGGCTAGACAGATATTGTGAGTAGGCCTAATGCAGGAATGGACGTTACAGTTATTCAGTAACTATAACGAATTACTGAAATTTAAATTGTAATGTGTTACCTTTAGACTACTTCGTTTCCCAATAAAGTAACGAAATTACAGTAACACGTTACCCCCAACACTGGCCTATTGAACTTTGGTGGAATGATGGACAGATGTCAGTGCCCTAGCCTAATTTACCCTCGGAAATAATTCTAGGCCTACATTGTCTTTATACAATATAGCCTACTTAACTGGTCTAGACATGGTGTGGTCTATTGGGTTTCACGTAATTTCAACATAAAGCTTTACAGAATAAATATTGTTAACATGTTAGGATCAGCGCCATAGGATTCCCACGGTAGCCAGCGTCTGTGACGACACCTGAGCTTACCAAAATGGCGCCCATAGAGTCATAGAACGTACTTCAACATATCCAACGTATTCTCCTGCCAGTAATCTATCTTGCTCTGTTCTAGAATCTTTGCTTTCAACAATAAAAACAAAAACAAAGCTTGAACGTTCTATTTGGGCCCCAATCTACTTCCTCTGCATTAAGATAACATATGGAATGTTAAAAAGGAAGTCTTGTGGGGCCAACTATGATGCTGATAATGGAACTCTCTTGAAAGGGTCCATAGAGTATCGAAGCCATGATGCAGCGTTGTCAAGGCATATCACTGGATCTAAACAAATCAATCTACCATTGTTAATCACCATAGCGGTGGCTTTCTTATTCTATTTCAATAATTGTATAATGTTTCTAAAACTTATATATTTTTGTACACTGTAGGAATCGCATACTACAACATATATTCATACCAACACGATCAAATTCGTGACTACAGAGTTTTATTTTAGCATGGGTTTCCTCTGTAAAAGAGATCTGCATGTAACTTCACAGCATGCGGTTAAAATCCTTAAATTCACGGACGTGTTTTGGCTTTATTTTTTTGGCAAAAAACGTCACTCTTAACAGCCGCCAGTCTTTGAGAAGACGTGAAATATCCACTGGAATATTGTTTCTTTCTATTACATCTGCCAGGGAATCCGTGTTATGTGGCTAAGCTGCTGCCTAGCAGGTAAAACACATTTAAATGGCTATATGTAAGGGATAACGGTCACCGAGGTGTCACCTATTATGAATTATGATTTCTTGAGCATGATCATCATGATTACACAATTGACCTTAAATTCATGTTATCATGTCTGTGGCCTCTCAACTAAAGTTGTGAATAATGTGTTTACTGTGTAGAACTGCACAAGTTGTGTTCAAATCAGAATTTGAGCAGCGATGAGCACATTTTAATTCAGGATAATTCATACCCGTACGGTAGTCTTAGTGGTACCCACCTGTCTGGCCCCTGATCTGTCTGGACCCTGAAGCAAGAGGTTAGGCTTCAGTCTGTGTGTGTGTGTGTGTCTGAAGCATAAGGTTGGGCTTCAGTCTGTGTGTGTGTGTCTGAGATGAGAGATTTGCCTGTTAAAACAAACCTTCACACAGACCAGACTTAAGCTGTTTGCAAGACACTGAAATAACAAAGTCCCCCCTCTCTCTCTCCTCTCTCTCTATCTCTCTCTTTTTGTCTTCATTCTCTCAATTCATTATATATGTGTTTCTATGTGTGTGTGTGTGTGTGTGTGCTAGGGGCCAGTAGCCACAAGTGCATTTTACTTCCTGGTGTCGTGTCAAAGCCTCGGTATATTGAAAAAACTGGTGTAGGCAATATTATCAAAATTTGCCATGTTTCTGTTCTTTTTGCGTGTGTGACTACAGTAAAATAACCTACAACTATATGAACATTAAAGCTCACATTTACAAAGTTTGTGATGACTCTATGGCTACAGCCTTGGGATAGCACCTCTGACACGCACGCTCAACGATAAAGAACGTTCGCCAAAGCCTGGCAGATCCAAAAAAGGCTGCTCCCGAAGACGAGGACATGCTCGACGTGACCTCACACGCCTGCTTGCAGCACCTCAGGGAGTTTTTGGTGTTGTTCTCGCGTCCCCAAACCTCTGGTTAATTAAAGGAACTAGTACAACCTTTTTGAACATTGCGCCCAACAAAATCAAGATGAATGTGGGCTGGCCACGCCCAAAAACATCTTTAAGCTTTGTGCCGGTGACCAAGCGACCAACCAGCAAAATGAAAAATCGCCGGAATTCTCCTTTAACACAAAGCAAACATCAAACACACTTATGACATCCAGATTTGGCTTTCCTTTTTAATTGACTTTGTGTGAAATGTGTAGTGAGCCTAATCTAGTGTATTAGGTGCAATGTTTAAAAGAAACCCAACTTTAGCATTGCCAGAGAGTAGCCTAGCCTATGCATATGGCTCACATCTTCACTCCACACACTGTACCAGGTTGTTATGTTGGAACATTTCTTACAGATAATGATCATTACTTTGTCTTACTGCATGATGCCTTCAATTTCACAAACAGGGCACCCAAGTGCTGTTTTCCAAATTGTGGAAATTCTAACTGCTTTACAACAGAAGTTTCTGTCAGACTCATGCATTCAGAATGCAGGAGTTTAATTATCAGATTTTGTTTTCTCAGAAATGGCAACACCCAAGGCTTACTGTCAGTGTGTGTTTTATACAATGTTTACAACCTTGTGTGTTGTTACCTTTCTACCCACGTTCTTATTGAAGTGAGTATTAGTACTGGTATGATTAACTATTGAAGTGAGTATTAGTACTGGTATGATTAACTATTGAGGGTATGATAAACAAGTCCTACCCACGTTCTTATTGAAGTGAGTATTAGCAAAGTCCTTTTAGGCAAGTCCCTCCACTCTGCGGCCATATTGCAACGCTTTTTGGGCACTCATCGGGCATCCTATTCGGCAGAAATGCGCGTGCGCAAGGCTTCACCACACCAATCTTGCTCCAGCGGCGAGTTCACAACACATGATTGGCACGATGTCTTCACAACACACCATATGATTGGCTCAATGTATTCACATCATACCACATGATTGGCTCAATGTATTCACATGTCGACGTTTTGCCGAGGAAGGGGTGTGATATGTGTAGACAACGGCCATATTGGCGTTACAAACTAGCCCCATGCATTTCTATGGAGTATTTTTTGAGTGCTGTGTCTACACATTAGAAAGTCTCTGGTATTAGTACTGGTATGATTAACTATTGAAATGAGTATTAGTACTGGTATGATTAACTATTGAGGGTTTTTGATAAAAAAAAGTCCTGTCCCTCTGTGAAGATGTCAAGGTGTTGGTGCCCCCTGCTCTCCCTCCAGGACTTGTACTCTGGTAGGACCAAGAGAGAACATCACCAAAGACCCCACCATCCTGCACACACCCTCTTTAACCTTCTCCCCTCTGGCAGGCGCTACAGATCCCTGCACACAGAAACAACCAGACACAAGAACAGCTCTTTTCCCACTGCCGTCACTGTACTGAACTGCCGTCACTGTACTGAACTGCCATCACTGTACTGAACTGCCATCACTCTCCTGAACTGCCATCACTGTACTGAACTGCCGTCACTCTCCTGAACTGCCATCACTGTACTGAACTGCCATCACTGTACTGAACTGCCGTCACTGTACTGAACTGCCATCACTGTACTGAACTGCCATCACTGTACTGAACTGCGGATAAGTGGGGTCATCCCCACTTTGGCCATTCACCCACTTCTACGCATTACATACTTTATCATTCCAATATGCATCTTGCACACTACATTTACACTATTACTTTGCACTCTACATCACACTCCAGGTGTTCTTGTCTTGAATATTATGTCTTATTTGTATTTATATATTATGTTGTATGTGCCTATATTGTTGTCTCTATTGTATAGTATGTGTCTAAATTACTATTGTCTACTAAATGTATACCACTATATGTATATTTGTTGAATGTAGAGAGTTAAGTCAAATTCCTTGTAGTAAGCATTCTTGGCCAATAAACTGATTCTGATCTGATGTGTCCTGAGCTTGTTTCAGGATATTTGCATTAATACAGTTTGCATATTACTTTGTGCCTGGGGCCAGTAACCAGCAGGTGCATTTTACTTCCTGGTATCGTGTCAAAGCCTCGGTAGGAAAATTGAAAAAAGATTGGTGTAGGCAATTTTATGATAACATTTCACAGGCCCTTGCCATGTTTTTGTTCTTTTTGTGTGTGCCTACAAAAGCCGTATGAATATTAAAGCTTGCTTTTAGAAAGTTTGTGACACTGCTGAACATGCATGTGAAATTTTATCTCTACTTCCAAACTTGGCAGTCAGATTGTTTTTATATCTGTTGTGTTCAACCAAAATGAAAAGTCATGATGGTGGTAAAAAGTGACAGACTTAGTAAAACCTGAGGGAACAGAAAGAGGTTAGGTGCCTTGCTCAAGGGCACTTCAGCTGTTCCTACTGGTCCGAAGTGCTAACCAGTAGGCCACGGCTGCCCAAATTAGGGATGATGGTCAGCTCCTGAATCACCTGAGGGAAGCATAAACATTGTGAGTAGCCAGACTAGTATCTCGTGGCAGTGAAATGAAAATGAGTTTGACAGGGACAGATGTGAAGATTAGTATCATGCAAAGAAATTTGTTTTAAATAATTCTTAAACACGCCAACCAGTTTGACTCGATTCCCTAACGTAAAATACAAAGTAGGACCTAAAGTAGCCTCCAAGGAAGTAGGCTACAAGTGAAAAAAAGAAGTCAAACATTGTTATGTTGTAATGCAGTAGGCTATATAAGAACTATACGTATATAAACTGTAAGTAAAGACGCAGCATAGAAGTACGTATAAGTATAGGTATATATACTCTTTTGATCCCGTGAGGGAAATTTGGTCTCTGCATTTATCCCAATTAGATAGATAGATAGATAGATAGATAGATAGATACTTTATTGATCCCCAGGGGAAATTCAAGGTCTCAGTAGCATACAGACAACACACACACATTCACTAACAGCAGAAAAAGTAATTAAAAGTATATAATATAAAAACACAACTAAGCAATAAGGACAGTAGAAGATAAAGAATATACTAAATATACTAAAATACAAATTATACTAACTGTCACCCTTGTTGTCGGTGGGAGTGTGACCACCTTTTGCGTGAATGGTATAGCGTTCTTGACTACCCTTGTGTGTACCGTGTTCTTGACTACCCTTGTGTGTACGTATGTTTAGACATAACATGGCAATATAATGAGTTTTTAAACCATTTACCTCTATAGTAGGCAATATGGATAGCTGACACTATGATCACCTGTAGGCCTACCCTAATGACATGGCAAAATGTCTGATTTTCCATTATAATTCAGCCTACTTATAAGATATTACCTCTTATCAGCATTTCTGATTAGTCCTATATTTGAGGTAGAATTCTGTGTTGGCACAGGCACAGACGACACATCAAGCCCATAAGGACACATTTGCACAAACTTTTTTTTTTTATCAAATGTAAACATTATCATAGGGTTCCCAACCGTTCCGTATAATACGGAATTGTCCCATATTTGAAAGGAAAAAGATGTGTTCTTTTTTGAACTCATACGGAACGCATTTTGTTCCGTATTATTGAGAATCACCTCAGTGCATATCCATGACAGATCAGTATAATAAGTTAGACTATGAACGAAGATAAAGGGAAACCTTGCTGCTGTCATTTATCCCTCTCGGTTTGTCTGTCATCACTATCCCAACAGAGAATGCACTTTTCGTTTAAGCCACTGAGTCACGTAGGCCTATATTGCAAACCTATATTACGTTGATAGTAGTGTGATACGACATGTCTTGCTCAGAGTTTTACAGTGCATCTGTGCAGCATTGGCGCCGCCAGCCGTAATCCTGTACGCAGTGTGCATACAATTTTTCAACGCTTTATTCATGAAATCATTCAATATTACAACAACAAAAATATCTTGTGTATGCTACTGTCTTAACATGTCTGAAACATGCTTTGTGCACAAATGGTAGCCTATGATTAGGGCAAAGAGAATGGACATCTCAACATAAGGATACATTAGAAGATTATGATTGGTGTAAACTTTGTCACGACATGATAAGCAGTTCTGGCGTTTAAAAATGCAACATTCCATTCAGGTGTTGAACAGTAGGCCTAAAAGGCACACTGTTCTTAGTAGTTATGCTGAAGGCAGTGAGATTAGGCATGGCATCCTACAGTCACTCTGTTTGGAACATCATCTAAAAGTTTGTGACAACCAAACAGCAGTGTAAGCAAATGCCTATTGTTAGGTCACCATAGTTGTTTTTTCTCTAGGCCTATCCTATCGCAAACATCGCGACATAAGCTCATTGGTTGCTCAATGGGGGGCGGGGGGTAATTAGTGTGTGTGTGTGTGTATGTGTACCGTATCTATTCAAGCCACAGAGTGAACAGAACAAAACCCGTTTCACCAGTTTCATAGATTTGATGTTCTCTCTGAAAAGCAAATGGAAAAACACCCAAGGCCAAATGTGTGTGTGTTTGTGTATTGTATGACTGTATCTATTCAAGCCACAGAGTGAACAGAACAAAACCCGTTTTACCAGTTTTATAAATTTGTGTTGTCGTTACCATGTCAACCATGTCCTTGCTGAAGTATTGGTATGGCATTTTAACATTAAATGTCCCATTAGCTATTGATGGGAACATTTTGCTGGTGTCAGCCTGCTGATGGCTGTTGTTGATGACAGGGAAGGTAAAAGTGGTGTAGTGAAGATCATGAAGTGTGCCAACTCTGTATCTTTCCAAACAGGGGTGTCAAGGGCGGGGGAGTGGGAGTGGTTAGCAGCCTATCGTGGTGTGATTTAGATTTAAAGAAGCAATGTGGAATTTTAGATAATGTTTGTAAGTTGTCTTGAGACTTGAATTGGATTTAATACAGCAGTAGCCTATTGGTCCATTGTGGTAGGCCTATAGACCCTTTCAACCAAAGATTCTAGAACAGAGCAAGATAGATCAGTTACGTCATAGGCATGAAGTACGCTCTGAGCCCGACAGGGCGCCATTTTGGTAAGCTCAGCGCAACATTTCATATACAGTTCCAATTCTATGAGCCCACCTGAACAGCTGTTTTTAACGTTGCCAGCTGTTTTTTTTTTTTACTCGGTAATGAACTGCAAGAACTGACAGTGTGAAAGGCCTGATTTATCTTTTTCCAAGTTTACACTGAATAAGGATAGGTAAATAGGCCTATTATTTAGACAGAAGTAGCTATTGCACTGGTAAATAGATCACATAAATTCCCATTGAGAGACTATAGCCTACTGATAAACTAGCTAGCAGGCAAACTAACTTAGCTAACGTTATATTATCACCATTGTTCTTTTTTCTACCTGTAGGCTATACGTTAACCCTTTGTTCACGGCCTGCTTAAACACAGAGCATATGCATAGGCTATTATTATCAATCACTAATAAGGTCAAGATTTCACTCAAGCGTCTGATGTAACTTAAATAAATGCAAATAGTTGGCCTAGGCTAAACACAACCGTGCTTGACACTAATTATTATCGTTTCCATGCAGTCAAAAACTCCCAAATTGTCCTGCTTGCCTATGTGAAATGCATATGACCACAGAAGTTCGTTTTAAAAATCATTAGCCTATATACAGGCTGGAGCCAAATTAAAACATGTCTTTGTAAATGGCTTTGTAAATTAGGCTACGTTTAATTAAAAAGTGTTTCTTGCGTGCGTTCATTCTCTCATTCCCTCCAAAATGTTCCTGTTCTAGGCTGGCCAAGTGCATGAACCCAGCATCGGTGCGCGCGTCACATGAAACACAATTGAGACAATAGATTGACCATATTGTACAACTGCAAAGCCTTATCATAGGCATGTTATATTCATGACATGAAAAGTGGAACTTATAGAACGAAAATGAGAAATTGCGCAGTCGGCTAAACGTTTTAAACTTGCGCAAAACCGATGAACCCAGCATCGGTGCGTCGCATAAATTAAAACACAAATTGAAGCCGCACAGCTTGACCATTGGACAATCCTACCACAAAACCTTTCCATAGGCATGCAACGTTTATGACATAAAAATTGGAATATGAACGCATTTCATCACACCTGACAAATAAACAGCTGTGGCCGCGATTTGACTGATTTATTGAGCTCTCAGCGCAGTGCCGACTTGCGCGTCTTTGATGAGCGTATACAAAGGAAAGCCCTCTAACCGGACGGGCAAGACTGACAAGGAGGCCAGCCCGTGGCTACACGTAGCCTATGTCAAACAGGTGCTTTAATCTCTTCGACCTCCACAAATTAAGCTACAGTTAACTCCGTAGTCGTTTGAATAAGTTTGCGATTGACAACGCGACTGACAACGTTGTGATAAATAGGCATTCTAACTTTTGCTAAGTCAACTTGAATGCATCAATTTTGAACAAAGTTGTGTAGGCTACACCGCGCCAGTTGTAGTCTGCATGAAGTTCTTGCACAAGCCACCGTTTTGATTTCCGTAGGGGAGATGCGGGCTGAACCCGCTTGAGGGAGAGAGGTGCAGGGAGAGAATGGGTGCTCTACACTACGCACATCTCTATGAAATAATGTAGCCTAGACTAATCCATATTTTAAATATTTTAAAAACAATCATGGAAACCATGTCAATAGGCTAGACAGATATTGTGAGTAGGCCTAATGCAGGAATGGACGTTACAGTTATTCAGTAACTATAACGAATTACTGAAATTTAAATTGTAATGTGTTACCTTTAGACTACTTCGTTTCCCAATAAAGTAACGAAATTACAGTAACACGTTACCCCCAACACTGGCCTATTGAACTTTGGTGGAATGATGGACAGATGTCAGTGCCCTAGCCTAATTTACCCTCGGAAATAATTCTAGGCCTACATTGTCTTTATACAATATAGCCTACTTAACTGGTCTAGACATGGTGTGGTCTATTGGGTTTCACGTAATTTCAACATAAAGCTTTACAGAATAAATATTGTTAACATGTTAGGATCAGCGCCATAGGATTCCCACGGTAGCCAGCGTCTGTGACGACACCTGAGCTTACCAAAATGGCGCCCATAGAGTCATAGAACGTACTTCAACATATCCAACGTATTCTCCTGCCAGTAATCTATCTTGCTCTGTTCTAGAATCTTTGCTTTCAACAATAAAAACAAAAACAAAGCTTGAACGTTCTATTTGGGCCCCAATCTACTTCCTCTGCATTAAGATAACATATGGAATGTTAAAAAGGAAGTCTTGTGGGGCCAACTATGATGCTGATAATGGAACTCTCTTGAAAGGGTCCATAGAGTATCGAAGCCATGATGCAGCGTTGTCAAGGCATATCACTGGATCTAAACAAATCAATCTACCATTGTTAATCACCATAGCGGTGGCTTTCTTATTCTATTTCAATAATTGTATAATGTTTCTAAAACTTATATATTTTTGTACACTGTAGGAATCGCATACTACAACATATATTCATACCAACACGATCAAATTCGTGACTACAGAGTTTTATTTTAGCATGGGTTTCCTCTGTAAAAGAGATCTGCATGTAACTTCACAGCATGCGGTTAAAATCCTTAAATTCACGGACGTGTTTTGGCTTTATTTTTTTGGCAAAAAACGTCACTCTTAACAGCCGCCAGTCTTTGAGAAGACGTGAAATATCCACTGGAATATTGTTTCTTTCTATTACATCTGCCAGGGAATCCGTGTTATGTGGCTAAGCTGCTGCCTAGCAGGTAAAACACATTTAAATGGCTATATGTAAGGGATAACGGTCACCGAGGTGTCACCTATTATGAATTATGATTTCTTGAGCATGATCATCATGATTACACAATTGACCTTAAATTCATGTTATCATGTCTGTGGCCTCTCAACTAAAGTTGTGAATAATGTGTTTACTGTGTAGAACTGCACAAGTTGTGTTCAAATCAGAATTTGAGCAGCGATGAGCACATTTTAATTCAGGATAATTCATACCCGTACGGTAGTCTTAGTGGTACCCACCTGTCTGGCCCCTGATCTGTCTGGACCCTGAAGCAAGAGGTTAGGCTTCAGTCTGTGTGTGTGTGTGTGTCTGAAGCATAAGGTTGGGCTTCAGTCTGTGTGTGTGTGTCTGAGATGAGAGATTTGCCTGTTAAAACAAACCTTCACACAGACCAGACTTAAGCTGTTTGCAAGACACTGAAATAACAAAGTCCCCCCTCTCTCTCTCCTCTCTCTCTATCTCTCTCTTTTTGTCTTCATTCTCTCAATTCATTATATATGTGTTTCTATGTGTGTGTGTGTGTGTGTGTGCTAGGGGCCAGTAGCCACAAGTGCATTTTACTTCCTGGTGTCGTGTCAAAGCCTCGGTATATTGAAAAAACTGGTGTAGGCAATATTATCAAAATTTGCCATGTTTCTGTTCTTTTTGCGTGTGTGACTACAGTAAAATAACCTACAACTATATGAACATTAAAGCTCACATTTACAAAGTTTGTGATGACTCTATGGCTACAGCCTTGGGATAGCACCTCTGACACGCACGCTCAACGATAAAGAACGTTCGCCAAAGCCTGGCAGATCCAAAAAAGGCTGCTCCCGAAGACGAGGACATGCTCGACGTGACCTCACACGCCTGCTTGCAGCACCTCAGGGAGTTTTTGGTGTTGTTCTCGCGTCCCCAAACCTCTGGTTAATTAAAGGAACTAGTACAACCTTTTTGAACATTGCGCCCAACAAAATCAAGATGAATGTGGGCTGGCCACGCCCAAAAACATCTTTAAGCTTTGTGCCGGTGACCAAGCGACCAACCAGCAAAATGAAAAATCGCCGGAATTCTCCTTTAACACAAAGCAAACATCAAACACACTTATGACATCCAGATTTGGCTTTCCTTTTTAATTGACTTTGTGTGAAATGTGTAGTGAGCCTAATCTAGTGTATTAGGTGCAATGTTTAAAAGAAACCCAACTTTAGCATTGCCAGAGAGTAGCCTAGCCTATGCATATGGCTCACATCTTCACTCCACACACTGTACCAGGTTGTTATGTTGGAACATTTCTTACAGATAATGATCATTACTTTGTCTTACTGCATGATGCCTTCAATTTCACAAACAGGGCACCCAAGTGCTGTTTTCCAAATTGTGGAAATTCTAACTGCTTTACAACAGAAGTTTCTGTCAGACTCATGCATTCAGAATGCAGGAGTTTAATTATCAGATTTTGTTTTCTCAGAAATGGCAACACCCAAGGCTTACTGTCAGTGTGTGTTTTATACAATGTTTACAACCTTGTGTGTTGTTACCTTTCTACCCACGTTCTTATTGAAGTGAGTATTAGTACTGGTATGATTAACTATTGAAGTGAGTATTAGTACTGGTATGATTAACTATTGAGGGTATGATAAACAAGTCCTACCCACGTTCTTATTGAAGTGAGTATTAGCAAAGTCCTTTTAGGCAAGTCCCTCCACTCTGCGGCCATATTGCAACGCTTTTTGGGCACTCATCGGGCATCCTATTCGGCAGAAATGCGCGTGCGCAAGGCTTCACCACACCAATCTTGCTCCAGCGGCGAGTTCACAACACATGATTGGCACGATGTCTTCACAACACACCATATGATTGGCTCAATGTATTCACATCATACCACATGATTGGCTCAATGTATTCACATGTCGACGTTTTGCCGAGGAAGGGGTGTGATATGTGTAGACAACGGCCATATTGGCGTTACAAACTAGCCCCATGCATTTCTATGGAGTATTTTTTGAGTGCTGTGTCTACACATTAGAAAGTCTCTGGTATTAGTACTGGTATGATTAACTATTGAAATGAGTATTAGTACTGGTATGATTAACTATTGAGGGTTTTTGATAAAAAAAAGTCCTGTCCCTCTGTGAAGATGTCAAGGCGTTGGTGCCCCCTGCTCTCCCTCCAGGACTTGTACTCTGGTAGGACCAAGAGAGAACATCACCAAAGACCCCACCATCCTGCACACACCCTCTTTAACCTTCTCCCCTCTGGCAGGCGCTACAGATCCCTGCACACAGAAACAACCAGACACAAGAACAGCTCTTTTCCCACTGCCGTCACTGTACTGAACTGCCGTCACTGTACTGAACTGCCATCACTGTACTGAACTGCCATCACTCTCCTGAACTGCCATCACTGTACTGAACTGCCGTCACTCTCCTGAACTGCCATCACTGTACTGAACTGCCATCACTGTACTGAACTGCCGTCACTGTACTGAACTGCCATCACTGTACTGAACTGCCATCACTGTACTGAACTGCGGATAAGTGGGGTCATCCCCACTTTGGCCATTCACCCACTTCTACGCATTACATACTTTATCATTCCAATATGCATCTTGCACACTACATTTACACTATTACTTTGCACTCTACATCACACTCCAGGTGTTCTTGTCTTGAATATTATGTCTTATTTGTATTTATATATTATGTTGTATGTGCCTATATTGTTGTCTCTATTGTATAGTATGTGTCTAAATTACTATTGTCTACTAAATGTATACCACTATATGTATATTTGTTGAATGTAGAGAGTTAAGTCAAATTCCTTGTAGTAAGCATTCTTGGCCAATAAACTGATTCTGATCTGATGTGTCCTGAGCTTGTTTCAGGATATTTGCATTAATACAGTTTGCATATTACTTTGTGCCTGGGGCCAGTAACCAGCAGGTGCATTTTACTTCCTGGTATCGTGTCAAAGCCTCGGTAGGAAAATTGAAAAAAGATTGGTGTAGGCAATTTTATGATAACATTTCACAGGCCCTTGCCATGTTTTTGTTCTTTTTGTGTGTGCCTACAAAAGCCGTATGAATATTAAAGCTTGCTTTTAGAAAGTTTGTGACACTGCTGAACATGCATGTGAAATTTTATCTCTACTTCCAAACTTGGCAGTCAGATTGTTTTTATATCTGTTGTGTTCAACCAAAATGAAAAGTCATGATGGTGGTAAAAAGTGACAGACTTAGTAAAACCTGAGGGAACAGAAAGAGGTTAGGTGCCTTGCTCAAGGGCACTTCAGCTGTTCCTACTGGTCCGAAGTGCTAACCAGTAGGCCACGGCTGCCCAAATTAGGGATGATGGTCAGCTCCTGAATCACCTGAGGGAAGCATAAACATTGTGAGTAGCCAGACTAGTATCTCGTGGCAGTGAAATGAAAATGAGTTTGACAGGGACAGATGTGAAGATTAGTATCATGCAAAGAAATTTGTTTTAAATAATTCTTAAACACGCCAACCAGTTTGACTCGATTCCCTAACGTAAAATACAAAGTAGGACCTAAAGTAGCCTCCAAGGAAGTAGGCTACAAGTGAAAAAAAGAAGTCAAACATTGTTATGTTGTAATGCAGTAGGCTATATAAGAACTATACGTATATAAACTGTAAGTAAAGACGCAGCATAGAAGTACGTATAAGTATAGGTATATATACTCTTTTGATCCCGTGAGGGAAATTTGGTCTCTGCATTTATCCCAATTAGATAGATAGATAGATAGATAGATAGATAGATACTTTATTGATCCCCAGGGGAAATTCAAGGTCTCAGTAGCATACAGACAACACACACACATTCACTAACAGCAGAAAAAGTAATTAAAAGTATATAATATAAAAACACAACTAAGCAATAAGGACAGTAGAAGATAAAGAATATACTAAATATACTAAAATACAAATTATACTAACTGTCACCCTTGTTGTCGGTGGGAGTGTGACCACCTTTTGCGTGAATGGTATAGCGTTCTTGACTACCCTTGTGTGTACCGTGTTCTTGACTACCCTTGTGTGTACGTATGTTTAGACATAACATGGCAATATAATGAGTTTTTAAACCATTTACCTCTATAGTAGGCAATATGGATAGCTGACACTATGATCACCTGTAGGCCTACCCTAATGACATGGCAAAATGTCTGATTTTCCATTATAATTCAGCCTACTTATAAGATATTACCTCTTATCAGCATTTCTGATTAGTCCTATATTTGAGGTAGAATTCTGTGTTGGCACAGGCACAGACGACACATCAAGCCCATAAGGACACATTTGCACAAACTTTTTTTTTTTATCAAATGTAAACATTATCATAGGGTTCCCAACCGTTCCGTATAATACGGAATTGTCCCATATTTGAAAGGAAAAAGATGTGTTCTTTTTTGAACTCATACGGAACGCATTTTGTTCCGTATTATTGAGAATCACCTCAGTGCATATCCATGACAGATCAGTATAATAAGTTAGACTATGAACGAAGATAAAGGGAAACCTTGCTGCTGTCATTTATCCCTCTCGGTTTGTCTGTCATCACTATCCCAACAGAGAATGCACTTTTCGTTTAAGCCACTGAGTCACGTAGGCCTATATTGCAAACCTATATTACGTTGATAGTAGTGTGATACGACATGTCTTGCTCAGAGTTTTACAGTGCATCTGTGCAGCATTGGCGCCGCCAGCCGTAATCCTGTACGCAGTGTGCATACAATTTTTCAACGCTTTATTCATGAAATCATTCAATATTACAACAACAAAAATATCTTGTGTATGCTACTGTCTTAACATGTCTGAAACATGCTTTGTGCACAAATGGTAGCCTATGATTAGGGCAAAGAGAATGGACATCTCAACATAAGGATACATTAGAAGATTATGATTGGTGTAAACTTTGTCACGACATGATAAGCAGTTCTGGCGTTTAAAAATGCAACATTCCATTCAGGTGTTGAACAGTAGGCCTAAAAGGCACACTGTTCTTAGTAGTTATGCTGAAGGCAGTGAGATTAGGCATGGCATCCTACAGTCACTCTGTTTGGAACATCATCTAAAAGTTTGTGACAACCAAACAGCAGTGTAAGCAAATGCCTATTGTTAGGTCACCATAGTTGTTTTTTCTCTAGGCCTATCCTATCGCAAACATCGCGACATAAGCTCATTGGTTGCTCAATGGGGGGCGGGGGGTAATTAGTGTGTGTGTGTGTGTATGTGTACCGTATCTATTCAAGCCACAGAGTGAACAGAACAAAACCCGTTTCACCAGTTTCATAGATTTGATGTTCTCTCTGAAAAGCAAATGGAAAAACACCCAAGGCCAAATGTGTGTGTGTTTGTGTATTGTATGACTGTATCTATTCAAGCCACAGAGTGAACAGAACAAAACCCGTTTTACCAGTTTTATAAATTTGTGTTGTCGTTACCATGTCAACCATGTCCTTGCTGAAGTATTGGTATGGCATTTTAACATTAAATGTCCCATTAGCTATTGATGGGAACATTTTGCTGGTGTCAGCCTGCTGATGGCTGTTGTTGATGACAGGGAAGGTAAAAGTGGTGTAGTGAAGATCATGAAGTGTGCCAACTCTGTATCTTTCCAAACAGGGGTGTCAAGGGCGGGGGAGTGGGAGTGGTTAGCAGCCTATCGTGGTGTGATTTAGATTTAAAGAAGCAATGTGGAATTTTAGATAATGTTTGTAAGTTGTCTTGAGACTTGAATTGGATTTAATACAGCAGTAGCCTATTGGTCCATTGTGGTAGGCCTATAGACCCTTTCAACCAAAGATTCTAGAACAGAGCAAGATAGATCAGTTACGTCATAGGCATGAAGTACGCTCTGAGCCCGACAGGGCGCCATTTTGGTAAGCTCAGCGCAACATTTCATATACAGTTCCAATTCTATGAGCCCACCTGAACAGCTGTTTTTAACGTTGCCAGCTGTTTTTTTTTTTTACTCGGTAATGAACTGCAAGAACTGACAGTGTGAAAGGCCTGATTTATCTTTTTCCAAGTTTACACTGAATAAGGATAGGTAAATAGGCCTATTATTTAGACAGAAGTAGCTATTGCACTGGTAAATAGATCACATAAATTCCCATTGAGAGACTATAGCCTACTGATAAACTAGCTAGCAGGCAAACTAACTTAGCTAACGTTATATTATCACCATTGTTCTTTTTTCTACCTGTAGGCTATACGTTAACCCTTTGTTCACGGCCTGCTTAAACACAGAGCATATGCATAGGCTATTATTATCAATCACTAATAAGGTCAAGATTTCACTCAAGCGTCTGATGTAACTTAAATAAATGCAAATAGTTGGCCTAGGCTAAACACAACCGTGCTTGACACTAATTATTATCGTTTCCATGCAGTCAAAAACTCCCAAATTGTCCTGCTTGCCTATGTGAAATGCATATGACCACAGAAGTTCGTTTTAAAAATCATTAGCCTATATACAGGCTGGAGCCAAATTAAAACATGTCTTTGTAAATGGCTTTGTAAATTAGGCTACGTTTAATTAAAAAGTGTTTCTTGCGTGCGTTCATTCTCTCATTCCCTCCAAAATGTTCCTGTTCTAGGCTGGCCAAGTGCATGAACCCAGCATCGGTGCGCGCGTCACATGAAACACAATTGAGACAATAGATTGACCATATTGTACAACTGCAAAGCCTTATCATAGGCATGTTATATTCATGACATGAAAAGTGGAACTTATAGAACGAAAATGAGAAATTGCGCAGTCGGCTAAACGTTTTAAACTTGCGCAAAACCGATGAACCCAGCATCGGTGCGTCGCATAAATTAAAACACAAATTGAAGCCGCACAGCTTGACCATTGGACAATCCTACCACAAAACCTTTCCATAGGCATGCAACGTTTATGACATAAAAATTGGAATATGAACGCATTTCATCACACCTGACAAATAAACAGCTGTGGCCGCGATTTGACTGATTTATTGAGCTCTCAGCGCAGTGCCGACTTGCGCGTCTTTGATGAGCGTATACAAAGGAAAGCCCTCTAACCGGACGGGCAAGACTGACAAGGAGGCCAGCCCGTGGCTACACGTAGCCTATGTCAAACAGGTGCTTTAATCTCTTCGACCTCCACAAATTAAGCTACAGTTAACTCCGTAGTCGTTTGAATAAGTTTGCGATTGACAACGCGACTGACAACGTTGTGATAAATAGGCATTCTAACTTTTGCTAAGTCAACTTGAATGCATCAATTTTGAACAAAGTTGTGTAGGCTACACCGCGCCAGTTGTAGTCTGCATGAAGTTCTTGCACAAGCCACCGTTTTGATTTCCGTAGGGGAGATGCGGGCTGAACCCGCTTGAGGGAGAGAGGTGCAGGGAGAGAATGGGTGCTCTACACTACGCACATCTCTATGAAATAATGTAGCCTAGACTAATCCATATTTTAAATATTTTAAAAACAATCATGGAAACCATGTCAATAGGCTAGACAGATATTGTGAGTAGGCCTAATGCAGGAATGGACGTTACAGTTATTCAGTAACTATAACGAATTACTGAAATTTAAATTGTAATGTGTTACCTTTAGACTACTTCGTTTCCCAATAAAGTAACGAAATTACAGTAACACGTTACCCCCAACACTGGCCTATTGAACTTTGGTGGAATGATGGACAGATGTCAGTGCCCTAGCCTAATTTACCCTCGGAAATAATTCTAGGCCTACATTGTCTTTATACAATATAGCCTACTTAACTGGTCTAGACATGGTGTGGTCTATTGGGTTTCACGTAATTTCAACATAAAGCTTTACAGAATAAATATTGTTAACATGTTAGGATCAGCGCCATAGGATTCCCACGGTAGCCAGCGTCTGTGACGACACCTGAGCTTACCAAAATGGCGCCCATAGAGTCATAGAACGTACTTCAACATATCCAACGTATTCTCCTGCCAGTAATCTATCTTGCTCTGTTCTAGAATCTTTGCTTTCAACAATAAAAACAAAAACAAAGCTTGAACGTTCTATTTGGGCCCCAATCTACTTCCTCTGCATTAAGATAATATGGAATGTTAAAAAGGAAGTCTTGTGGGGCCAACTATGATGCTGATAATGGAACTCTCTTGAAAGGGTCCATAGAGTATCGAAGCCATGATGCAGCGTTGTCAAGGCATATCACTGGATCTAAACAAATCAATCTACCATTGTTAATCACCATAGCGGTGGCTTTCTTATTCTATTTCAATAATTGTATAATGTTTCTAAAACTTATATATTTTTGTACACTGTAGGAATCGCATACTACAACATATATTCATACCAACACGATCAAATTCGTGACTACAGAGTTTTATTTTAGCATGGGTTTCCTCTGTAAAAGAGATCTGCATGTAACTTCACAGCATGCGGTTAAAATCCTTAAATTCACGGACGTGTTTTGGCTTTATTTTTTTGGCAAAAAACGTCACTCTTAACAGCCGCCAGTCTTTGAGAAGACGTGAAATATCCACTGGAATATTGTTTCTTTCTATTACATCTGCCAGGGAATCCGTGTTATGTGGCTAAGCTGCTGCCTAGCAGGTAAAACACATTTAAATGGCTATATGTAAGGGATAACGGTCACCGAGGTGTCACCTATTATGAATTATGATTTCTTGAGCATGATCATCATGATTACACAATTGACCTTAAATTCATGTTATCATGTCTGTGGCCTCTCAACTAAAGTTGTGAATAATGTGTTTACTGTGTAGAACTGCACAAGTTGTGTTCAAATCAGAATTTGAGCAGCGATGAGCACATTTTAATTCAGGATAATTCATACCCGTACGGTAGTCTTAGTGGTACCCACCTGTCTGGCCCCTGATCTGTCTGGACCCTGAAGCAAGAGGTTAGGCTTCAGTCTGTGTGTGTGTGTGTGTCTGAAGCATAAGGTTGGGCTTCAGTCTGTGTGTGTGTGTCTGAGATGAGAGATTTGCCTGTTAAAACAAACCTTCACACAGACCAGACTTAAGCTGTTTGCAAGACACTGAAATAACAAAGTCCCCCCTCTCTCTCTCCTCTCTCTCTATCTCTCTCTTTTTGTCTTCATTCTCTCAATTCATTATATATGTGTTTCTATGTGTGTGTGTGTGTGTGTGTGCTAGGGGCCAGTAGCCACAAGTGCATTTTACTTCCTGGTGTCGTGTCAAAGCCTCGGTATATTGAAAAAACTGGTGTAGGCAATATTATCAAAATTTGCCATGTTTCTGTTCTTTTTGCGTGTGTGACTACAGTAAAATAACCTACAACTATATGAACATTAAAGCTCACATTTACAAAGTTTGTGATGACTCTATGGCTACAGCCTTGGGATAGCACCTCTGACACGCACGCTCAACGATAAAGAACGTTCGCCAAAGCCTGGCAGATCCAAAAAAGGCTGCTCCCGAAGACGAGGACATGCTCGACGTGACCTCACACGCCTGCTTGCAGCACCTCAGGGAGTTTTTGGTGTTGTTCTCGCGTCCCCAAACCTCTGGTTAATTAAAGGAACTAGTACAACCTTTTTGAACATTGCGCCCAACAAAATCAAGATGAATGTGGGCTGGCCACGCCCAAAAACATCTTTAAGCTTTGTGCCGGTGACCAAGCGACCAACCAGCAAAATGAAAAATCGCCGGAATTCTCCTTTAACACAAAGCAAACATCAAACACACTTATGACATCCAGATTTGGCTTTCCTTTTTAATTGACTTTGTGTGAAATGTGTAGTGAGCCTAATCTAGTGTATTAGGTGCAATGTTTAAAAGAAACCCAACTTTAGCATTGCCAGAGAGTAGCCTAGCCTATGCATATGGCTCACATCTTCACTCCACACACTGTACCAGGTTGTTATGTTGGAACATTTCTTACAGATAATGATCATTACTTTGTCTTACTGCATGATGCCTTCAATTTCACAAACAGGGCACCCAAGTGCTGTTTTCCAAATTGTGGAAATTCTAACTGCTTTACAACAGAAGTTTCTGTCAGACTCATGCATTCAGAATGCAGGAGTTTAATTATCAGATTTTGTTTTCTCAGAAATGGCAACACCCAAGGCTTACTGTCAGTGTGTGTTTTATACAATGTTTACAACCTTGTGTGTTGTTACCTTTCTACCCACGTTCTTATTGAAGTGAGTATTAGTACTGGTATGATTAACTATTGAAGTGAGTATTAGTACTGGTATGATTAACTATTGAGGGTATGATAAACAAGTCCTACCCACGTTCTTATTGAAGTGAGTATTAGCAAAGTCCTTTTAGGCAAGTCCCTCCACTCTGCGGCCATATTGCAACGCTTTTTGGGCACTCATCGGGCATCCTATTCGGCAGAAATGCGCGTGCGCAAGGCTTCACCACACCAATCTTGCTCCAGCGGCGAGTTCACAACACATGATTGGCACGATGTCTTCACAACACACCATATGATTGGCTCAATGTATTCACATCATACCACATGATTGGCTCAATGTATTCACATGTCGACGTTTTGCCGAGGAAGGGGTGTGATATGTGTAGACAACGGCCATATTGGCGTTACAAACTAGCCCCATGCATTTCTATGGAGTATTTTTTGAGTGCTGTGTCTACACATTAGAAAGTCTCTGGTATTAGTACTGGTATGATTAACTATTGAAATGAGTATTAGTACTGGTATGATTAACTATTGAGGGTTTTTGATAAAAAAAAGTCCTGTCCCTCTGTGAAGATGTCAAGGCGTTGGTGCCCCCTGCTCTCCCTCCAGGACTTGTACTCTGGTAGGACCAAGAGAGAACATCACCAAAGACCCCACCATCCTGCACACACCCTCTTTAACCTTCTCCCCTCTGGCAGGCGCTACAGATCCCTGCACACAGAAACAACCAGACACAAGAACAGCTCTTTTCCCACTGCCGTCACTGTACTGAACTGCCGTCACTGTACTGAACTGCCATCACTGTACTGAACTGCCATCACTCTCCTGAACTGCCATCACTGTACTGAACTGCCGTCACTCTCCTGAACTGCCATCACTGTACTGAACTGCCATCACTGTACTGAACTGCCGTCACTGTACTGAACTGCCATCACTGTACTGAACTGCCATCACTGTACTGAACTGCGGATAAGTGGGGTCATCCCCACTTTGGCCATTCACCCACTTCTACGCATTACATACTTTATCATTCCAATATGCATCTTGCACACTACATTTACACTATTACTTTGCACTCTACATCACACTCCAGGTGTTCTTGTCTTGAATATTATGTCTTATTTGTATTTATATATTATGTTGTATGTGCCTATATTGTTGTCTCTATTGTATAGTATGTGTCTAAATTACTATTGTCTACTAAATGTATACCACTATATGTATATTTGTTGAATGTAGAGAGTTAAGTCAAATTCCTTGTAGTAAGCATTCTTGGCCAATAAACTGATTCTGATCTGATGTGTCCTGAGCTTGTTTCAGGATATTTGCATTAATACAGTTTGCATATTACTTTGTGCCTGGGGCCAGTAACCAGCAGGTGCATTTTACTTCCTGGTATCGTGTCAAAGCCTCGGTAGGAAAATTGAAAAAAGATTGGTGTAGGCAATTTTATGATAACATTTCACAGGCCCTTGCCATGTTTTTGTTCTTTTTGTGTGTGCCTACAAAAGCCGTATGAATATTAAAGCTTGCTTTTAGAAAGTTTGTGACACTGCTGAACATGCATGTGAAATTTTATCTCTACTTCCAAACTTGGCAGTCAGATTGTTTTTATATCTGTTGTGTTCAACCAAAATGAAAAGTCATGATGGTGGTAAAAAGTGACAGACTTAGTAAAACCTGAGGGAACAGAAAGAGGTTAGGTGCCTTGCTCAAGGGCACTTCAGCTGTTCCTACTGGTCCGAAGTGCTAACCAGTAGGCCACGGCTGCCCAAATTAGGGATGATGGTCAGCTCCTGAATCACCTGAGGGAAGCATAAACATTGTGAGTAGCCAGACTAGTATCTCGTGGCAGTGAAATGAAAATGAGTTTGACAGGGACAGATGTGAAGATTAGTATCATGCAAAGAAATTTGTTTTAAATAATTCTTAAACACGCCAACCAGTTTGACTCGATTCCCTAACGTAAAATACAAAGTAGGACCTAAAGTAGCCTCCAAGGAAGTAGGCTACAAGTGAAAAAAAGAAGTCAAACATTGTTATGTTGTAATGCAGTAGGCTATATAAGAACTATACGTATATAAACTGTAAGTAAAGACGCAGCATAGAAGTACGTATAAGTATAGGTATATATACTCTTTTGATCCCGTGAGGGAAATTTGGTCTCTGCATTTATCCCAATTAGATAGATAGATAGATAGATAGATAGATAGATACTTTATTGATCCCCAGGGGAAATTCAAGGTCTCAGTAGCATACAGACAACACACACACATTCACTAACAGCAGAAAAAGTAATTAAAAGTATATAATATAAAAACACAACTAAGCAATAAGGACAGTAGAAGATAAAGAATATACTAAATATACTAAAATACAAATTATACTAACTGTCACCCTTGTTGTCGGTGGGAGTGTGACCACCTTTTGCGTGAATGGTATAGCGTTCTTGACTACCCTTGTGTGTACCGTGTTCTTGACTACCCTTGTGTGTACGTATGTTTAGACATAACATGGCAATATAATGAGTTTTTAAACCATTTACCTCTATAGTAGGCAATATGGATAGCTGACACTATGATCACCTGTAGGCCTACCCTAATGACATGGCAAAATGTCTGATTTTCCATTATAATTCAGCCTACTTATAAGATATTACCTCTTATCAGCATTTCTGATTAGTCCTATATTTGAGGTAGAATTCTGTGTTGGCACAGGCACAGACGACACATCAAGCCCATAAGGACACATTTGCACAAACTTTTTTTTTTTATCAAATGTAAACATTATCATAGGGTTCCCAACCGTTCCGTATAATACGGAATTGTCCCATATTTGAAAGGAAAAAGATGTGTTCTTTTTTGAACTCATACGGAACGCATTTTGTTCCGTATTATTGAGAATCACCTCAGTGCATATCCATGACAGATCAGTATAATAAGTTAGACTATGAACGAAGATAAAGGGAAACCTTGCTGCTGTCATTTATCCCTCTCGGTTTGTCTGTCATCACTATCCCAACAGAGAATGCACTTTTCGTTTAAGCCACTGAGTCACGTAGGCCTATATTGCAAACCTATATTACGTTGATAGTAGTGTGATACGACATGTCTTGCTCAGAGTTTTACAGTGCATCTGTGCAGCATTGGCGCCGCCAGCCGTAATCCTGTACGCAGTGTGCATACAATTTTTCAACGCTTTATTCATGAAATCATTCAATATTACAACAACAAAAATATCTTGTGTATGCTACTGTCTTAACATGTCTGAAACATGCTTTGTGCACAAATGGTAGCCTATGATTAGGGCAAAGAGAATGGACATCTCAACATAAGGATACATTAGAAGATTATGATTGGTGTAAACTTTGTCACGACATGATAAGCAGTTCTGGCGTTTAAAAATGCAACATTCCATTCAGGTGTTGAACAGTAGGCCTAAAAGGCACACTGTTCTTAGTAGTTATGCTGAAGGCAGTGAGATTAGGCATGGCATCCTACAGTCACTCTGTTTGGAACATCATCTAAAAGTTTGTGACAACCAAACAGCAGTGTAAGCAAATGCCTATTGTTAGGTCACCATAGTTGTTTTTTCTCTAGGCCTATCCTATCGCAAACATCGCGACATAAGCTCATTGGTTGCTCAATGGGGGGCGGGGGGTAATTAGTGTGTGTGTGTGTGTATGTGTACCGTATCTATTCAAGCCACAGAGTGAACAGAACAAAACCCGTTTCACCAGTTTCATAGATTTGATGTTCTCTCTGAAAAGCAAATGGAAAAACACCCAAGGCCAAATGTGTGTGTGTTTGTGTATTGTATGACTGTATCTATTCAAGCCACAGAGTGAACAGAACAAAACCCGTTTTACCAGTTTTATAAATTTGTGTTGTCGTTACCATGTCAACCATGTCCTTGCTGAAGTATTGGTATGGCATTTTAACATTAAATGTCCCATTAGCTATTGATGGGAACATTTTGCTGGTGTCAGCCTGCTGATGGCTGTTGTTGATGACAGGGAAGGTAAAAGTGGTGTAGTGAAGATCATGAAGTGTGCCAACTCTGTATCTTTCCAAACAGGGGTGTCAAGGGCGGGGGAGTGGGAGTGGTTAGCAGCCTATCGTGGTGTGATTTAGATTTAAAGAAGCAATGTGGAATTTTAGATAATGTTTGTAAGTTGTCTTGAGACTTGAATTGGATTTAATACAGCAGTAGCCTATTGGTCCATTGTGGTAGGCCTATAGACCCTTTCAACCAAAGATTCTAGAACAGAGCAAGATAGATCAGTTACGTCATAGGCATGAAGTACGCTCTGAGCCCGACAGGGCGCCATTTTGGTAAGCTCAGCGCAACATTTCATATACAGTTCCAATTCTATGAGCCCACCTGAACAGCTGTTTTTAACGTTGCCAGCTGTTTTTTTTTTTTACTCGGTAATGAACTGCAAGAACTGACAGTGTGAAAGGCCTGATTTATCTTTTTCCAAGTTTACACTGAATAAGGATAGGTAAATAGGCCTATTATTTAGACAGAAGTAGCTATTGCACTGGTAAATAGATCACATAAATTCCCATTGAGAGACTATAGCCTACTGATAAACTAGCTAGCAGGCAAACTAACTTAGCTAACGTTATATTATCACCATTGTTCTTTTTTCTACCTGTAGGCTATACGTTAACCCTTTGTTCACGGCCTGCTTAAACACAGAGCATATGCATAGGCTATTATTATCAATCACTAATAAGGTCAAGATTTCACTCAAGCGTCTGATGTAACTTAAATAAATGCAAATAGTTGGCCTAGGCTAAACACAACCGTGCTTGACACTAATTATTATCGTTTCCATGCAGTCAAAAACTCCCAAATTGTCCTGCTTGCCTATGTGAAATGCATATGACCACAGAAGTTCGTTTTAAAAATCATTAGCCTATATACAGGCTGGAGCCAAATTAAAACATGTCTTTGTAAATGGCTTTGTAAATTAGGCTACGTTTAATTAAAAAGTGTTTCTTGCGTGCGTTCATTCTCTCATTCCCTCCAAAATGTTCCTGTTCTAGGCTGGCCAAGTGCATGAACCCAGCATCGGTGCGCGCGTCACATGAAACACAATTGAGACAATAGATTGACCATATTGTACAACTGCAAAGCCTTATCATAGGCATGTTATATTCATGACATGAAAAGTGGAACTTATAGAACGAAAATGAGAAATTGCGCAGTCGGCTAAACGTTTTAAACTTGCGCAAAACCGATGAACCCAGCATCGGTGCGTCGCATAAATTAAAACACAAATTGAAGCCGCACAGCTTGACCATTGGACAATCCTACCACAAAACCTTTCCATAGGCATGCAACGTTTATGACATAAAAATTGGAATATGAACGCATTTCATCACACCTGACAAATAAACAGCTGTGGCCGCGATTTGACTGATTTATTGAGCTCTCAGCGCAGTGCCGACTTGCGCGTCTTTGATGAGCGTATACAAAGGAAAGCCCTCTAACCGGACGGGCAAGACTGACAAGGAGGCCAGCCCGTGGCTACACGTAGCCTATGTCAAACAGGTGCTTTAATCTCTTCGACCTCCACAAATTAAGCTACAGTTAACTCCGTAGTCGTTTGAATAAGTTTGCGATTGACAACGCGACTGACAACGTTGTGATAAATAGGCATTCTAACTTTTGCTAAGTCAACTTGAATGCATCAATTTTGAACAAAGTTGTGTAGGCTACACCGCGCCAGTTGTAGTCTGCATGAAGTTCTTGCACAAGCCACCGTTTTGATTTCCGTAGGGGAGATGCGGGCTGAACCCGCTTGAGGGAGAGAGGTGCAGGGAGAGAATGGGTGCTCTACACTACGCACATCTCTATGAAATAATGTAGCCTAGACTAATCCATATTTTAAATATTTTAAAAACAATCATGGAAACCATGTCAATAGGCTAGACAGATATTGTGAGTAGGCCTAATGCAGGAATGGACGTTACAGTTATTCAGTAACTATAACGAATTACTGAAATTTAAATTGTAATGTGTTACCTTTAGACTACTTCGTTTCCCAATAAAGTAACGAAATTACAGTAACACGTTACCCCCAACACTGGCCTATTGAACTTTGGTGGAATGATGGACAGATGTCAGTGCCCTAGCCTAATTTACCCTCGGAAATAATTCTAGGCCTACATTGTCTTTATACAATATAGCCTACTTAACTGGTCTAGACATGGTGTGGTCTATTGGGTTTCACGTAATTTCAACATAAAGCTTTACAGAATAAATATTGTTAACATGTTAGGATCAGCGCCATAGGATTCCCACGGTAGCCAGCGTCTGTGACGACACCTGAGCTTACCAAAATGGCGCCCATAGAGTCATAGAACGTACTTCAACATATCCAACGTATTCTCCTGCCAGTAATCTATCTTGCTCTGTTCTAGAATCTTTGGTCCATACTATCCCATGGCAGAGCAAGGATTTCATGATTGGGCAAGGTTGCCTGGAGACATTGTGTCTGCTCTGAGGCATTGTGCATACATGGAAGGCATTGTGATAGAAGGTGAATGGTGTGAGTTACCAAATACCCGTGGGTGGTTTGCCAAATGATGGAAACTTTTGGAATATTTCTTTTTTTTTTTTTTGCCTATGCACCCTCACACTGGAGTCCCCAGTTCATATACAAAATTTGGTATCGATATGTGACAGTGTTCCTGAGATATGGACGACTTCCTGTTTCGGAGCTTCGCCGCCGATTTCGTTTGGCTGTGACGGGCAAACGCTTTCGAAAATCAAAAATCCTTCCGCTAACATTTGTGAGGCTTGGTCCAAGGATAATGTACGTCAAGTTTCGTGGCGTTCGGACCAAATTTGTGACCTGTGAAAATGTAGTTTCGCTTTCTGTTCAATCCAATATGGCGGACGAACGGCACGCCCACCTGACGTCATCTTCGCGACCAACTTACACCGGTACTGACCGGACGTTTTAAAGTTGGAACGGTGTCTCTGTCTCAAAGGGCCTAGGCGCTAGGGCTGACAAAAAATTAGGGAGACGGGAAAAATAATAATAATAAAACTTAAGAAGAACAATAAGTGTGCTGCTTTGCAAGCACACTTAATAAGTGTGCTGCTTTGCAAGCACACTTAATAACAAATATTGATAACATTTTAGGATCAGCGCCATAGGATTCCCACGGTAGCCAGCGTCTGTGACGACACCTGAGCTTATAAAAATGGCGCCCATAGAGTCATAGAACGTTCTTCAACATATCCAACGTATTTTCCAGCCAGTAATCCATCTTGCGCGTAGCGCTCTAGAATCTTTGCTAACAACACCCCTTAGCTGTTGTAGAATCAGTGTAACCTACGGCCTCTCGGGGCTTATTGCTTAAAAAAGCTACATGGGATGTTGATATTTTATGAATAAATGAATGAACAAGAGTTTATACAGGTCATCATATATCTGTGATCCAAACACACATGATCAAATAGTTAGGCCTACTTAAATTGTCTGGTATAAAGTTGTCAATCAAATTATCTAATCAACATGCATTCTCCACTAGTTACCATTTGTTGATGTTACCAGAGTTACCAGAACAGCGACAGTGGTCCGCTAGCCTCTTGCTATCTGGGCAGTGCCATTCATAGACAGTAAAAAAAATGGTCGAACAGACTCCGTCGTTTTCAATGGGAGGGCACAGAGTCAAATTGAATGATTTTTCAGTTGGTCCCCCAAGTACTGCGCAGACTCGCACTTAACTTCATGACGTTAGCATCGAATTAAATATCATATGATAGATAGGCCAAAGATTGTTAAGGCGGAGCGATAGGCTACACAGAAATTCTTCTCACACTTCCTTTGCCTTCAAAGTCATCAAAGTTAAACATTTATTTAAGTATTATTATTAATATCATCCTCACAAGTGATATCAACAGAGGTGGAAAAAGTACGAAAATATTGTACTCAAGTAAAAGTACCAATACCTTGATAAAATATTACTCAAGTACAAGTTAAAATACCGATCTGAAAATGTACTCAAGTAAAAGTAAAAAGTAGTTAATCTAAAATGTACTTTAAGTAAAAGTTACTTAGTTACTTTTTTTTTTGGGGGGGGGGGGGGACCAGAACAACCAGTTTTACCAAAGACTTTCTAATGAGGAGATACAGCACTCAAAAAATCCTCCATAGTAATGCATGGGGTTAGTTTGTAACGGTAACGCCAATATGGCAGTTGTCTACACATCATATGTCTACACATATTACAACCCTTCCGCGACAAAACGTCGACATGTGAATACATTAAGCCAATCATGTGGTGTGTTGTAAAATACATTGAGCCAATCATGTGGTGTGCTGTGAAGACATCGTGGCAATCATCTGTTGTGATCTCGCTGCTGGAGCAAGATTGGTGTCGTGAAGCCTTACGCACACGCATTTCTGCTGGAATAGATGCACGATAAGTGCCCAAAAAGTGTTGCAATATGGCCGCCGAGTGGAGGTACTTGCCTGAAAAGGACATTGAGAAATGGAGATCTATGTGAAAAATCACCGGAGTTCTCCTTTAAGTTTGAGCAGTAGTTGATTTTCAAAGTTAGTTGCACTCATCCTTGGGTCGCTTTGCAGTGAACAGTAATCCAGCACAACTGAAAAGCCCCTCACAGGCAGCTGAGGCAGGCAGGCCAATATTGAGTTGCAGAGAGTTTTTTTAATATTTGGAAACGAGCAGAAGGTTCAGCAGATTAAAGGGCGTCGTACTGGGGGGGAAAGTGGGAAGTATAGGGCCCCAATGGAGGAGAGGGCCCGTGAAAAGTGGAATACAGGGGGCACAACATTTTCACCAGGCATTAGTAATAACTCAGGTAATCCACACATAAAAAATCCAAACAACTCCATAAGTAGAGTCATGTAATAAAGTGGAATAACACAGGGGAAAAGTATTGAACACGCTAAGAAAAAGCACTAAGGCAAGGAAAGGGAAGGAACGAGCTGGAATCTGTATAGAGAGTAGTTATCCTTTCTATCTGTGCAAATTAATATAAGCTTGGTTAGTAGCCTACATATTGATGGGCTATAAAAAGGTTTTTCATTACCAAGGTGTCACACAAGAAACATTTCATGATGGATAAAAGCAAAAAGCTCTCCCAAGACCTTTGCAACAATGGGCCAAAATCAGACCTGATACTGCGACCAATAAGTTTTGTCATACAGGAAATGTCTTGAAGCTGTCTTTACAAACAAAGGCTTTTCCACAAAGTATTGAAGAAATTTCAGTAGGCACGTTCAATACTTTTTTCCTGTGTCATTCCAACTCAAAACTCTTATGTTTGGATTTTTTATATGTGTGTTAATATAATGTGTGGTGAAAATTTTGAATAGACTCACTGGAAGTTCAGGCTAATTACTGAAAAGAAAATTAAGCGTTCAATACTTATTTCCACCATATATTTATTTTACCTGAATATTTTAACTTCCAAATTAAATGTCAAAATGAATGTCAGATGAAATTTAAAGTTTGACTGACTGGATTTTGTATACAAAACATGGTGAAAACTGTGTAAGGTCACTCTCACTCTCCCTTGCTAAAGAGCTAAATGGTTTAGTCCGCCTGCACGATTCATAAGGTAGTCTCTTTTGTTTATTTAGTTGAGCATGGCTAGTAGTGGACCGCTAATTGTTTTGCTGCTGGTGCAATGTCTTTCTCCAAGAAAGCCAAGTCAGGTTACTAAAAACAAAGGCCAAAACAGGAAAAAGAGAGACATCAAAATGAGGGGAAACAACTGCTAATAAACTTCTTTCCAAAGAAAGGTGAGCACAAACGTCAAAACACGAAATCCCATGGTGTTTGCTTAAATATCTCCTCAATCATTAGTGCTAAAACGAACTGAGACAACCGATTGGAATAGCGAATATACACTTTCATAGGTTAGGCTAATCTGATGCATTTCGTGATCCAGTCTCCATCACTTTCAGAAAGACTGCATGGCGCCAGCTTGATTCATGTCCTGTTGTAGGCTACATGCTGATCATTATCACTAGGCTAGTGGTTTAGGGCGCGATTTTTTTCTCTCCCTTTCCGTTTTCATTAGTCTTAACTTTTTTTTTACTCAAGTAACGGATGGGATTTTTGATGTAGCGAAGTACAATACTTCACTCAAAATGTAATCAAGTAAAATTTAAAATACCGATTTTATAAACTACTTAAAAAATACAAAATACACAGAAAAACGACTCAATACAGTAACGTGAGTAAATGTATTTCGTTACTTTCCACCTCTGGATATCAAGTCGTGTTAATGTTGAAACTACCACACATGATCATCTTCAAAAACAGTCATGGTTAAACAAACAAAAAAGTTATAGCCTACTTAAAGTTATAGCCACTGCTACCTAGCACTAGAAGCTAATCTTCACTTTTCTGACCTATGGTCAATCCATCGAAAACCTCAAATAATTATCGTGCCATTTTTCATTAGCTTTACCTTAACATACATAGCTTTGTTCATGAGTTTCCGTGCTGGCCGGACTGAGCCAGAGACTTTCTAATGTAGAGACACAGCATTCAAAAAATACTCCATAGAATTGCATGGGGCTTAGTTTGTCACGCCAATATGGCCGTTGTCTACGCATATCCCACCCCTTCCTCGGCAAAACGTTGACATGTAAATACATTGAGCCAATCATATGGTGTGTTGTGAAGACATCGTGCCAATCATGTGTTGTGATCTCGCCGCTGGACCAAGATTGGTGTCGTGAAGCCTTGCGCACGCGCATTTTTGCCGAAATGGATGCCTGACGAGTGCCCAAAAAGCGTTGTCAAATGGCCGCCGAGTGGAGGGACTTGCCTATAAGGACTTTGACTGAGCTTCTTATCCAAACAATACGGTTATCTCCCTACGGTGCGTTAGCTTCCCCTACAACCGGACTCGCTAACTATACTTCTTACGGGAACCTCAACGTTACATACGAGGTAGCTGAGCCTGTTTTGCCTTCTATATTGTTTATGTAGATAATACAGAAGCTACAATGTCGGCACAGGATATATGCTATATGAAGTTATGGCATTTAAAAAAAATCCTAAAATGAATGGGCTTCTATGGGGGTTAGTAGAGAAGTGGTCCCTCCAGCCTCCATTGATTCTTCTACTTCCGGGAATTCGCCCCTTGGTGCCATGTAATATCAAGTGGACATTAGCAAAGATTAGCTAACTATGCTAGCTATCGAAAAGGCTGAGGGCGGGTGCTTGTCTGAGCTTGTGCGGCTGGTGCTACTGTAAACATGTAGGCTTATTTGCGTTTTCATGGGCGGGGATAGGGATCAGTCGATTGCCTCTACTTTCAACTTTAGCTTTTGCAGTGGGTCAATCCCCTGCTCTTGGAAGTCAGCGATTGTCCTTCCACTATTAAAGGTGATCCCACTATCCTACATAACTATTAGCCTATCTCCAGACTGTCTGCTAAAGAATTTGAATCCCTTGTAAATGAACAGCTTAAACAGTTTTTATTTGATAATGATATTTTACTGTAAGTTACAGTGATGCAACCTTTTTGAAACAAGCCCACAGAGCTGTGTAGAAGATGAACAGGTGCCAGCGAAAGAGTAGTCTTCATGGTACAATTACCCATGTGACCGTGACCTTTGACCCCCATGACTTAGAGTAGCCTACCTAATAGCTGATGTTTATGACAGTATGAATGATGAATGGAATACACAGGTTTTGGCTGATTTTATTTTGTCACAGCAGTAGTGGAGTCAAACAGAAAATGCATTTGGTAAGCTATATGTTGCATTGAATTAAAAAGCCATTCACAACAATGCCTTCAAAATGGACATAACAGACCCACTATATCTAAACTTGACTATTAGTCATTAAACATTTCTAAAAGGCAGTACTTCAGTAATACATGTGGAAGATTACATTTAATAGCATTATACTTGCTGTTAGGGGAAAAATGAAGGTAAATAGATACAAACCCAGAAAAAATGAGATACAAACTCAACTATTTTAAAGGCACTAAGGGTGACAGCCTGTGCTGCTGACAGCTTAGGAATAGTGTTGCCACTATTTACATTCCAAAGCTTTTAGTAATATATATATTTTTTACAAAGTTTTAAAACATTTGCAGGTTAAAAGACTCAAAGTAAAAGTATAACAGACTAAATACACCAGCTCCCTACGATCACCTAAATTCAGATCTTCAGAGGCAGTGATTGTGTTGAGAAGGAGAGAACAGAAGCCATCAGTGGTAGAGGAAGGATAGTGGAGAGGGCCGGACGTCAATCAGCTGGTGGATCAGCCGGTGGATTACCAAATAGACCAGGCGCAATTTCACCAAAATCAATGACGATCTCTCTGGAAGCTGGCAGAACAACCCTGACACACAAACACACATGATACACATGCACACACACACACACACACACAAATGGAAAAAAAGGGAAAATATTTTGTTTAAGAAAAAGTTTAAGTGAACTTTTTCTCTTGTGATGCTTTGAATGAAATTCACCCAAACTTGAGTGAAACAAGAAGGGGGGGGGTTCAAATTCACAGCGTTAACTATAACCTCCCCCAACAAGCACAGTTCAGTGAGTTTATCCCCATCTATCAGTCTTGGCACTTCCAGTAGAGCAGTTAACCCCATCTTTGCTCATTCTCCAGTCCTACTCACTCCTCTCCTTCCTTCAGCTATCCCCCCCATCCCCCATCCCCCCCATCTCCCACTAACATAATAACCCTTTTGTCATCTCGTCAAAATACTTTCCCTACACCTTTTAGGAAAATCTCTCCTCATGTTGATGAATACATGCTAGAGTTTGATGGAATCTGAATGGCCGTCAGCTTTTTATTTTAAAAGTGATCCCCAATGATATCGTTCTTCATATTGTTATTGTTATAATTTATGTGTGGATGTTGTCGTCCATATTAGCCAGAACAATACTTTTTTGCCGTTATAGTTGTAGTTATGGTTCTTGGTATGAACACACACACTACTGCATCACACAGTCCATCTCTCTCTCTCTCACACACACACACAT